>NC_048533.1:628678-931708 GCF_008121235.1 Drosophila subobscura | reverse complement strand
ATCCGCATCCGCATCAGGCATCGGGAATCAGCATCAGCGCTGACAGAGAAGCTCGCAAATTGCATAGAGAAATTGTGAAATTTGTACGGCTCCTGGGTTCAGGTCCTGCCCGCTTAAGCATTTCCCATCTGGTTGGAGGACTAGGGCATCGATGTTGTAGCTGTTGCTGCCATTAAACATGTCACCAATGCTTCCCTTTTGCGGTTTTTGGTCGCTGGGTGGAACCCGATATTTATGTTTTACGTTCGCATTTTGCATGTGTACGGGATGCGGATAGGAGTATGGGTAGGAATGGGCTAAGTGGAACAGGGAAAACGTATGTCTTTGCATTTTGAGTGATTACGTCGATTTCATTGATGTTGATTTATGATGATGATGATGGGGCTGTGCAGGTGGGTGCTGATAAAAGAGATGTGCCATGACATTTAAAGACAGGTCGCAAGGTACAAATGACATTGACACATGGCCAATGACCATTTATGAACATAAAGCAGGTATTTAAACACACAAGAGACAAAGACAAGAACGAATGGGGCACATGGAATGGGCAACAGGGCACAATCCAACACCAGATGAAGCATTTAAATTATATTTAAAAAATTCCACTGAAGAAATAGTGAGATAAGGATGAAGACGGGACTCTCCATAGCTTAAGCCCAGTACATATAATCGTTAGTCTAACAGTACACCTCCACCATTACTATAAAACGCAGCAAAAACTATCTCATACCCGGCACTATCGCGTGCACTTCTTGAGGCTGTTTCGTTGTGGTTGCAGCGGAAACGTTTTTCGTCCTGCTGCGTCCAGTGGGACGCACACTTTTCACACGCACTGTAGGGCCAGGAATTCGGGGTTTAAAGTTAATTTCATAAAAGGGAATAAATGAGAGCATAAAATTCAATGAATTCAGGAAACACAAAGGGTCGCTTAATATCTTCGAACGCAGTACCCGCAACCGCAACCAGGGTGCATGCCGTTGCTGTATATGTAGCTGTCTGTGTGTGCGTGTGCGTACGTGAGTGTCGGTGTTGACCAACTCCACCACAAAGCACAGTTATTGCACTATGGGGAACTAGACCTCTTTTTGTGGCAAAAACGCGCAAAAAAAGATGAGGTGAATATGAAAAAGAATTGATTTCTTTACAATAAATACGCTTTAAGCTTTAAGTATGGTTCCTGGGTTTGTTAGACACTTTGTAAGCCTCTTCAAAGACAACGATGGTAGGCTCTGTTAAATTTTGGTCTACATAACTTTGAAGATCAATGTTTTTCGGATACATCGCTGTTAAAAATATACAATCTAAGATAATTTAAAAAAATGTGGTTTGGCCAGAAAAAGTGGTAAAATTGTCCATAGTGCATTGAGGCAGACAGACAATATGCAGGATCATCCAATGCAATTCAAAATGCATTTCTACCCCTACAGAGAACTACAAAGAACCGAGGCAAAATGGTTACTTACGATCTTCGACGCACATGAGACCATCGGCCATCAGCCTGAGACCCGTGGGACAGGCGCAAGAGATTCGCGGACTGCGCTCGTTGATCCTCGGTGCGGGCAGGCAGAGATGGGAGCAGTGGCCATTCACGGACTGGCAGTGATTGATGCCATCGGGCTGTCGGTACGGATGATACACATGGATCACCATGGGATTCTGAAGCTAAACGAGAAGAGAGAAGAGTTAAAAGAAGGAACATAGAAGCAACAAACAGGAGGCTCACCATGTGTACAGCTGTGATGGGTTCCACGCCCTCGCCCGTGAACTTATTAGCCTTGAAGACGGTCTGCTTGTCCCAGTCGCTCCAGTATATGTAGTCCTCGAATGTGGTGATGGAGAAGGGATGCCGCAGGTACTCGGTGGAGTAGAGAATCTGGCGCCGTTGGGAGCCATCGTAGTTGGCCGAAGAGATGACATTCAGCTTGCCATCCACCCAGTAGATGCGTTTGCGCACCAGGTCCAGGGTGATGCCGTTGGGCCACTTGACATCGTAGCTGATTATGGTGGTGCGGTGGCTGCCATCCATGCCGGCGCGCTCGATGCGCGGGGAGGCGCCCCAGTCGGACCAGTACATCCAGCCCTCGATGGGATCGAGGGCGATGGAGCGCGGTATGTCCAGCGCATCCTCAATGAGCACCTTGCCCATGTTGCCATCAAAATTGGTCAGCTCGATGGTGCACTTGTGCGTGTCCGTGTAGTACACGTGGTTGTAGATCCAGTCCACTGCCAGTCCATCCGATGTCACTGACGACTGTTTCAGCACCACCGTCTTCTCGTTTCCCTCGTCAATGGGCGCCTTGTAGATGCTCTGCGTCGTCACGTCGCTCCAGAAGATCATTCCCGTGCGGAACACAAAGTCAAGTGCCGTCGCCGACTTTGTGCTATTTACGATCGACGTCATTTCCATGTGATCGAGGGCGATCTTCCGTATATCGTGACGTCTCGCCAGAAGCAGGGACGCATGTCCCTCGCCCGCCTTGCAACGAGTGTGATTGTGCGGGTCCCGCATGTATCCCGCCTCGCATTCGCACTTGAATCCCCCAATCTCGTTGCTGCACAACTGGGAGCACACGCCCGGGTTCTCGCATTCGTTAATGTCCACACAGCTGCGCTTATCCCCGGACAATTTGTATCCCTTTCGGCACTCGCACTTGTAGCCCACCACCAGATCGACACACTGGTGCATGCACCCGCCATTCTTGGCGGCACACTCATTCACGCCACACTTGCCTGCCGGCTCGTCTTCGCCATCGGGGCAGTCCTTGCGCCTATCACACACTTTGTCCAGTGCTATGCACTGTCCTCCACCGCAGTTGAATTCGCTGGTGGCATTGCACTCCCTCGAGGGTGTGCCCATGCTGCAGTTCCGCTCGTCGCTGCCATCCGCGCAGTCTCTCTGTCCATTGCAGTTGAGGTGTCCGGCGATGCAGCTGTGATCACCGCATTGGAACTGATCCGGCCTGCAGGTCACGTTCTGGCAGTTGACTGGATCTTCGTCATCGCCGCCGGGACAGTCGACATCCCCGTCGCACACCCAGGTGCGGTGCAGGCAGGTGATGCGATCCTTGCACGAGAACTCGTGCGGTTGGCAGAAACCCATCAAGAGTCCTGGATCAATGCTGCAGTTTTGCTACAAGGAGACATAGACAGAGAGGGGATGAGAGGAGGTTCGAGGTGGTTGAATTTTTGTGGCTGCTCGGGGGTGGAAATCTCCGGATGAAGGAACTTAACTTTTACTACACACTGCGAGAGTTTTTCTTTTTCTTTTCCCGTTAGGTGCCAGCCAAATATTCAAGCTGCCACACACACAAACTCACTAGCTAACAATCACAACCAACACACCCACATGTATTCTTATACATATGTACATACATATGCGGTGTAAATATGTGCATGTGTGGATATATGTACATACATGGTGCACTTACATATGTTTGGAGCTGCAAGCAACATTTTTCACATTTTCATACAATACAGGGTAAAAATAATGTCTGATGGCTTTTATAAGCTTTTATAACACTTCTCGATAAAATCGTACTTTTTCGAAGAACTGAAAAAAAGCCTGACAAAAAATTACTAAATTGAAATCAAGAGCAAAAAGAAGAGAAGAGAAGGTCTAAGAATTTAAATTTATTGAATAAATTTCTATATTAATTTGAGCAGTTTTCAAAAAAAGTTGTATAATTGGAAAATTATTGTTGATAGTACTCTAAATCTTCATCTATATTTTTGTGCGTGTCGTTTATGGTTTTGTTTATTTGATGTTTTCTTTTTTTAAGATATGAACAGCTGGTGTTTTAAATAAAATGCCAAGCTGATTTCAATAAATATCCGACTAAAGTCTAAAAAAACTCTGTCAAAAATTGAATTATAAAGTAACAAAAAGTCCTCAAGGAACATCAAATGTCTCTTCGAAAATTCCCTCCATCTTTTACGTAAGGGCACACAGTGTTTTTGATCTCCTTCCCGTTAGGGCAAACAATATTCGGCTTTTTGTCCTGCTATTTTCTGATAGTTTGCGTTTTACCCAATTTTTCATGTTGGTTGCTATGCAACTTTGGCGCTGCACAACCGACAACGAAAGCTATGCGTCATACACATAAATGTTTATGGGCAGCAGTTTGTCGAATCGTTGTCGTCGTCGTTGTTGTCCTCATCCTGCTGGTCGTCTGGTTGCCTGTTTTGAATAATGCTCGCGTTCTGCATAATTTATACATACATATACTCGTAAATATACATTTATATTTATATATTTTTTTATATGCGCGGAGGGTTGTTTTACAGCTACTTTTTCACATGTGTGTGGTGTTTTTTGCTTGTATCAATTTTCGTGGCCAGACTTGCTCTCTCACCTTCTCATCGCTGTGATCCTTGCAGTCATAGTCGCCGTCACACACCCAACGCTTGCTGATGCAATCACCGCTATCGCAGGTGAACGCCTCCTCGGGGCACTTGCCTTTGGCGGGGCAGTTGAGCTCATCGGAGCCGTCCATGCAGTCGTGATCACCGTCGCATTTCCAGCGGCTCTGAATGCAGTCGCCACCGGCGCAGGTGAACTCATCCGAGCGGCAGGTGGCATCTGCAGGGAGTTCGGATTAGGGGATTAGCTGGATATCTTAAGGGGGTTTGGATGTGGAGGATTTACAGGCTGATTAGTGAAGTGATATATGTATGTATGTATGTACCCCACAGGTATGTAAAATGGAATGCAACATAAACCAACACCATTATAAAAACTGCCAATAAACTAAGCAAAAGAGGAGGAGTTATAGAACTTGCAGAGGAATACAAATGTGTGTCAACAGAGGAAACAGATAGCAGGGGGAATAATATATAGGAAGGACGGGAATACATAAGGAAAGGAGGAATACCATAAAGCAGGGGGTGGAATATAATAAAGCAGCAACAGAAAAACCAATAAATAAATTTCACCAACACCAAAACAGAGACAGAAAAACACATTTTTAAGAGGGAAGGGCAAGACTGGCTTACTGCACTGCGCCTCATCGCTGCCATCGTCGCAATCCTTGTTCTGATCACACATCCATGACAGGGGTATGCACAAACCCTCGCCAGATTTGCACTGAAACTGCTCCGGTGAGCAAGTCTTTCGCGCTGTAAAAACAAAATATGTAAAAAAATAGTTGTGAATGCTTATTAAGGAAGAAAAATAACCGAAAAAGTAACCTCCTTACGGGATAAGGTTTTGGTTTCTGATATTGCCTGCAAAGTAGCCTACTTACTGATGTCCTGATGGTACAAAGCACAGCCATCAAGGACACTTCGTTCTCTCCATTTCTAAATTTTAGGTTTATCTTTGCATTATCCTTCGCCCAATGTGGGGCTACAGAAGACATCCTTTAAGTAGGCACCCAAGTTTTGTCTTGTAATTAAGTTTATAAGCGGCTGCAGAGGGACACCCCGATGGAAGGCAAAGTAATAAACATAGTTGTCATGTCAGTAGACACATAGCAACGTACAGCAGTAGGGAGAGAGGACCATGAGAAACCATTCAGGGATAAACAGTTGGCATTTTATCTAGGCAGTAATTAAGACATTATCAGCCAACACTCCATAAAGTTAAAACGCACACATGCGTATGCATTAAAGCAATTATCGCAGACACCAAGAGCTCAGAGAACACACCACACCCACACACAATCTACACACAGCAGAACCACACCAGATACACACAAACACAGCTCCTCCCGCTCGCACTCGTCTCTGAAACTTGCATTGAAGTTTTTCACAAGCCCAAGAGTCACACGGACGTTTAATAAAGCTGACAACACTCCCAAACGCAGACGCGCACGCAAATACACACTCCCGCACACACACGTTGACAAATACATTCACGCTCACACAAACATATAGAGATGAGCATAAAAACACTTGTGTTTAACCCTTAATGCGAATTAGTATGCCAGTTCTTCTTAAGTGTGTTTCTGACTCGTACTTTCTTTCATTGGCGGAATTTTTTGGGTCTTTTTTTTGGGCCTACCATCCGGCGCGTGAAATGAAAGTTCTTTGTCTCTGTGTGTGTGTTTGTGTCTCTGCGTGTGTCCTTGTTTATATGTGTCTCTCTGCCTCTGTGTGTGTGTCTTCCCATGTGTCTGCATGCGTGCGCGAAAGTAGCTCATGTGGCAATGTAGGATTTTCCTCTGATATGATTATGTACGTTACGCTGTCTGTTTGTGTACCGCTCCTGTGTGCCTCTGTGCGCGCGTTGGAGCAATAAAATCTTACGACCGGGGGCCAGCACATATTGAATATGCTTTTTGGTGTTTCTTCTACCTTTTATGCTCCCTCTCTACCTCTCTCTTTCGGTCTCTTCATTTCTGATTCAGATTCCTCTCAGATCTTGTCTTACTGTCTATTTGCTTACCGTTTACACGTGCACATCCATGAGGAACATTTCTGACATCGTTGAAAATAAATTAATTCATTATTATTTTCTTCTATGTAGATATACATATGAATGTACTCCCATATACTATATTTTTTGTTGTTGCTTGCTTGGCATGCACAAATCGTCGTATGCGTGATATGCCTTTAATTTGAATTTACGGTGACCAGCTTTTTGAATTTGTTTGTACAATAAAGAAATTTCCAAGAATGTCACACACAGTAGCATAAACTTTCGTAGAATGCTTTAATGCTTGTCAATTATTTTATTTAGAATTGGACACACAATTTTGCAGTTATGTATTGGTGCATGCTGTTATTAATATAACAAATGGGATATAAAAAACATTCTTGGAAATTCTCGCGCAATTATTTCATTAACTTTAAGCATTCCGACTGATTTTCTATTAATACATTAAATTTAATATAAGCTTAACTTCTTACTCTTTTTTCTCATTAGCCCCTCCTCTTTTTTATCTGTCACAAAACTTTCAATTATCCACTATAATTTTGCTGTCACAATTGATGGCATCATTAAATTTCACATTGCTCGGTCACCAGGGCTTAATTTCCTGCTTGGGACCAGAATCAGTACTTTTAGTTGGCTGAGTCCTCTTCACTCGTATGGCGTTGGGGGACACGGACAAGGACAGTGCTTCAGCTTCAGCTTTAGTAAGCCGTGGCAAAATCAATTTCCTGTTGTGGGAGAGAGTCACCAAGAATGGACCATGCTCTATGGGGAATTCAACCACTTTTTTTTTTGAGAGGAAGGTATTCAACGTCTTTTCTTAAGATCAAAATTGAATCTATATTTTTATTTTATTTGATCAAACTGTAATGTAGTGTACTCGTGCAGAGTGTTTAGCTTAAGCTTATTTGGCACCACCCTAACGGCAAATTGCTACATAAACATATAAGCAATTACATCGAGAAGGTGACACCTTCCAATTGCAATATAAAGCAATGCAGCCGCGAACGCTACCGTCATATAACGTTATAACCGTTATAACGTCAGCATATTGACCATGCGACGTGTATATCGACTCGACTATTGATGCTGATCAAGAATATATGTATATAAATAATAGGGTCGAAAACCTCTCCTTCTTCTGTCTCTTACATTTTTCGAACACAAATACAATACGCACTATTTACTCCTTGACTACAGGGTATAAAAGTAAAAAAAATGAACTTAATTTTATATTTTATACTATTTCAACATTGCAAGAAATATTTTTCGTATTAACAGTGCATGCATCTCGCTATCTAAGAGCTCTGATAAATAGCAGCTAACTTAATGGTGGTAAGCTCTCTTAAGGTTCGGACTACAGATCCAATTCCATGGTGCCTTGGTCTATACATACACACACACACACACAGGCACATAAGTTTCGTATTGTATTCAATAGCATTTTCTTGTTATCTGAGGCCATAGCGTATATAGTATTTGAAATTTGTTTTGTTTATTATGCAGTTTGCCGTCGCGTCATTGGTCCGACTTGAGAGGCAAGTTTTGCGACCCAGAATGGCAAACAAAGTTATGAAGTGTCAAAGTTGAGTGTTAAATGGTATTAAATAGCAAAACAAGGGCATTGAATGAATCTTATTTCCCCACCTATTAAGTTAGACATTTGCATTGCGGCGAAGGATGCCTTTTTTTAAGCTGCAAAATTGCTTCACGAACCAGATCATATTTGGTTGTCAAAGCTCTGCAAGAGCATACAAATCGAGGCTATATGTCCACCGATTTTCCTGAACCTTTGCCTGACCAAAAGTAACTTCAATTAGAATCAACAAGGCCGATGGGTTGACAGGGCGCAGGACGGATTATGGGTAGAGCGAAGAGGGGCCAAGGGTGTAGGGATAAAAGCTGGAATGTCAACAAGGTTTGATAACAATTTTAAAGCTCATAAAGGTCGTGAAAAAAACACACACACACACACCAATGTACATATACATATATTTTTATGTATATCCTGTAACCTTCACATCCTGAGCAGCTCAACTCCATATAAAACCTCAGGCTCAATTTGGCTCCTGCCCTTGCCCTCCCACTTTTTGATTACCAGTTTTTATTTCCATCAAGGCTAACAACATAAAAATCGCATCATTTTTTTCAATTACAATTCCGAAATGCTCCTTCAAACATAAAAAAAACATTTTTGCCGCTGACATTCTGGCTCTCTGAAGTTTTTGGAATTTCTTTTCACATAGTTAGGCGAATGTGTCACAGAAAATAAACCGGTAAACAAGTTGCTGTGGAGTGTAATTTTATGGGTGGGAAACTGGGAGTATGAATTGAAGGAACAACTACGCAAGAAAAGGCACAAAAGCAGCAGTAAAATGGATGCATAAATACAAATTAGTTCCGCTGATGGTCACGTCGCGATATTGTCCATCAAAAATTATGTTAATTTTAATGGCTAAGGAGAAAATCAGGCTCAGTCTCAGCCTCAAACTCAGAGTTTTCAGTCCCACCCTCACTGTCCAGTCATAAAGGCAGTCAGAAAACGGTATATGGATCATGGTTTATGGTTCATGATTCATGGTTTAATTTCGATTAAATTTCTTTTTTGTTTCTTTTGGTTTAGTGATGGGCCAAAGGCAAATCCTCCTCTTAGTATGCAAATGTGACGTCTGCTTACTACAATCCTGCTCATCAGACCTGTCCCGGCAATCGAAGTCGCCATCGCAGAGCCAACCGCGTGATATACACTGCTCCATATTCGAACACATCACCTCATGTGGCTGGCACAGAGTTACTGCTCTTGCAACAAGGGGGAAATTTCAGCAATTATTCGTTGCAACACTTTTGTTAAAAATTAACTACAGTTACGTCTAAGGGATAATAGTACTTACTGCAAAGTGGTAGAAACTCATCGGTACCATCGGTACAGTCAGCCTCATGATCGCAGACCCATTTCTGTGGAATACAGTTGCCATTGCCGCAGCGGAATTGGTCCGCGTTGCAAGTTGATTCTGCAGCGAAAAAAAATACGAAGAAATACATATTAATGAGGAGGAAGGTTTGTAAAGACGCTTTGTACGCGTCACATCTTTTATACCCGGTACTTTTTTTTTTTTAAGCCTTGTTTTAACTTTATTTAAGATCTGTCCTTTGCAAACAATTATTAAATTTCCTCTCTTTTTGGGTACTCGGCAATCTTATTTCAGTTATCTTTATCGGTTGTTGAGTCCGAAAATCCTAAGCCCAGCAAGCCTGCTTAGGCTGTTATGCTGTTATGTAATTATAATTACTAGCATTTGAACCACTGATGTTTGTTCAAGGCACCATGGCTTGTGCCTATACCCGGTACTAACTCAGTATATATTTATGTACATATGTATGTACTCATGTACATACGTATGTACAATGTACCTACATTCAAATGTATGTATTTATGTAACCCTAGTGTGATACTAGTATATCCCCTATAATTTTTTAAAATTTTTTCATTTTATATTTAATAAATTTTTTCTGCATCTGTCATCTACATCTACACCACTTCTCCCGCCAACACGCTCTGTTAGCTCGCCCCCCTCCCCCAGAGCCTCACACTACATGCTCTTCCTCATTTTCTGTTATAGTTTCACCCTCCCCATTATTTTATTGGTATTTTACATATGACCAGAATATTTATTTAAAAGGCTTTCCAAAGTATCCTTACACTCTTTGCTTTCCGGCAAAACGACAATTTGTTGCTGGCTTCTGAGTGATTGAAGTGCAATTAACAGGTAAAAAGGGAATTTCTAAAGGGAAATTGGGCCTGCAACAAAGGCCACATTTTCCAACACAGTTGCACCTTTTGTGAGCCGCGCTAAAGTGCAGACAATTAAGCGCTTATTTCAAGCGAATTTCTCTCAAAGTCATTTGCATTTGCATTCGTCGACGCTTTAAGAGACGCAGTCACAGTCCCAGGACTCCATCTCCAATTCCCACCAGGGGAAAAGTTTCCTGCAGGCTTCAGACTGCGCGTCCGTCGTTCCCCATTAACTTGAACGTTCACTGTTCCACAATCCTTCCCGAGAAAACACAAACTGTAACCCAAAAGTCAAAGCCAAAGAGCCCCCAAACCAAAGACAATACCAAAGCCAAAACCCAAGGGAGGCAGACGGTGCCGCCGCAGTGCGAGAAATGCGCATCACGTTTTACGTTCTGGTGACTTGGGAAATACCGGGAAATGGGTAAAAACATTCCACAGCGCCATGTTTAACTAGGTATTTAACACAAGAAAAGGAAGTAAAAGATGGCAAAACTATAGCTTATAATTCGTCTGGGGCTTAGCTATTTAATGAATATCAAAGAAATATTCTAAAAACATTTGGTTACGGAAGCGCTTAAATTGCTTCTTTCAATCTGTTTAATCTCTCTTTCAATCGACTTACTATCTATCTACTTGGCACAAGCCATGGTGCTGAGCGTTAAGTTCTCATCTGGCTGCCACAACCGAACCGAACAAACGTCAGCGGTTCAAATGCTAGTAATGATAATTGCTAATAATGATAACTGAAATGAGATTGCCAAGTACCCAGAGAGGAAATTTAATAATTGTCTGCCTAAAAGACAGATCTTAAATAAAAATTGAAAGACGGCTCAAAAAAAAAAACGAGAAGGGACATGTGAGACGCTTCTTACGCGTCACAACTTTTATACCCGGCACTCAGTACTACATCTGCAACTTTGCGGTTATTTGTCAAATTTTACATTTTTTCTTCATCTGTCATCTACATCAACAACACTACACGCTCCTTTAGCTCGCCACCCTCCCCTAGAGACACACACTGCAGAGTCGCGGCAGAGGCAGAGGCAGAGACGTGTCAGGGGCAGAGGCCATAAAAAGCGCGAAGCAGAGTGTGAATGCTGCGGGACGGGGTGGGTTTGGCCACTGCAAATTAATTTCTTCATTGTGTCTATAATAATGATCCAATCTTATCCCAATTTGGTGATCTGATAGATATCAGAGCCTAGTACTCAGAGACTATAAGAGCTAGAGCCACCAAATTTTGCATCCAGACTTCTGTATGCTCACACTGTTACAAGTGTATTTCAAAAATGAGCCACGCCCCCTTCCGCCTCCGCAAAAGAGCGAGAACCTACCAAATCTACAATTTTGAAGATAGCAGAACGCCATTCCGTAGGGAATGACCATATCTATCAGATCACCAAATTGGGATACGATTGGATCATTATTATAGCCACAATGAAGAAATTAATTTGCAGTAGCCAAACCCACCCCGTCCCGCAGCATTCACACTCTGCTTCGCGCTGTTTATGGCCTCTGCACCTGACACGTCTCTGCCTCTGCCTCTGCCGCGACTCTGCAGTGTGTGTCTCTAGGGGAGGGTGGCGAGCTAAAGGAGCGTGTAGTGTTGTTGATGTAGATGACAGATGAAGAAAAAATGTAAAATTTGACAAATAACCGCAAAGTTGCAGATGTAGTACTGAGTGCCGGGTAAAAAAGTTGTGACGCGTAAGAAGCGTCTCACACGTCCCTTCTCGTTTGTTCTGGTCTTAATTAGCAGGAGCAGCACCTATAGATGAAAACGAGTTGGAACTTTGTACGACGCTTCGTACGCATCACAACTTATACCCGGTACTCAGCCAGTATATGAATATGTACATATGTAAGTCTGTATGTACATACATATGTACATTCATATGTATGTAAATTTAGTGTGATACATACATATGAATGTACGTATGTACAGATATATGTACATAAATATGAAACGTTTTGATTTTTTATACCCGGTACTCGAAGAGTAAATAGGGTATATTGTATTTGTACGGAATAATGGATGTACATATGTAACGCATAGAAGGAAACGTTTCCGACCCCATAAAGTATACATATCCTTGATCAGCATCAATAGCCGAGTCGATAGAGCCATGTCTGTCTGTCCGTCCGTCTGTCCGTCAGTCCGTATTTTAATTTCGAATTTTACATTTTAAATGCTTTCAACAACTGTCATCTACATCTACATCAGAGCTCACACCAACAAGCCCTTTTAGTTGCACGAGGCAGAGTGTGCGAGCGAGAAAGAATGACAACAACAAGCAGGTAGAAGCAAAATTGTTGGAAGGGTGGGGGATGCCACTGCAAATGAATTGACGCTGATTTTCGACCTTTTGTGGGGGCGGTAGGGAGCTGAGCTGATCAAGAATAAATATACTTTACAGCAGGGCTCGGCACGGCCCTATCCCATGGGTGCGGGACAAGGCGCTGCTGCTGCGCTGAACTCACGGACACGCGTATTGCAGTGATTCGTACCAATACCAATATTGTGAAATGTTCCGTTTTGCGTGCGTCTTCTCACACAAACGCAAAAACGGCTCGTTAATTGTATGGGTGCCGAGCCCTGCTTTACAGGGTCGGAAACGATTCCTTCTGTGTGTCACATTTTTCGAGCACAAACCCAAGAACATAATGCATAAGCAAACAGTCTTCGCAGGCAATCCGTTCTGCATTTCTATTACTTTTCTTTATGTTGCTCATACATTTTTGCACATGAGACGCGGAGTATTCTTGCAACAATTTTTCGGATTCGAATGTGCACATGCTTGCACATGTATGTGTATGCATATACACTTTTTTGCCACAGCTGGTTTGCCACTTGCCACCAACCGGCAGAGATGCAAACTTCATTATATACAGTCTGCAGGAGTAGCAGGAGGGCAGGAGCAGCAACAACAGGACAGAAGGAGCATCAACTCTGGAGTGTCACTGGGACTAGGGGCGAGACAGACGCCTGAGATTATGCAATTCATTTAAAGGTCCTTGTCGCCATTGGGATTTACACACAGTACAGTCCCCAGACACCTTTCTGCACGGTTATAATAAACGTGCCTCCCACCACAGTGTGGGAGGCGCATTTTAGGCACTATCAATAACTGATACGACAACTCCCCCTGCGTCATAAGGCTTCCTGCAGACAGCAAAAGTGACAAAGTCAACTCACACCCCGCTCCCCCAAAAAACTTGTGCAAATACAAGGTAAACTTTTCGGCAGAGAGCCTCGACAAAGTTTTAAGGAGGAACAATGCGACTCCCCGCTGTACCATCGAAGCCACCAAAAGGAGGGGTGCTCGGAAGCTGTGGAGGCCCCCTCCCCGAGCTCGTTTACAGGACAAAAAGCTTGGTGCTAGAAAAAAGTCTTCTCCAGCCATAAAGTGTCCACGAACATGCACGAAAGAAGGTTTCTGCGGGTATTCATCGATTTGTCGCATTTAAACTTTTCTGATATATGCCATTTTCCAAACTACAATCCCCTCTAGGCTTTTCTCTTTCTTGCGGGGAGTTACACATTCTGTTCAATTAAGGTTAACATTTGCATACGAGCAGAAATCATAGTTCGAGGAGTATCAAGGCATCACATAAAAACCGATAAATATAAATATTTGCGTGCAGCAATCGATGCACATTTATGGCTTCTTTTGCTGGCAATAAAAATGTTAATATTTTGTTAATGAAACATTTGATATATCCTGCAGATACAGGCAAGCAAAATCAGAAAGAAATTAAATATCGAATTTTATTGACTTTTGACTGACAATTTCTTTCAGTGGGTGGGCAACTTTCCTTCCCTAATAAAGTTTGTCTGTCATTTTCCGCATAAATTGAATTGTCCGATTCACTTAAACACGGGGACGGAGCGGATGGCGCGTTTGGAACAGCGAAATTGTACTTTTGGCTGACAAGACACGCCACTCGGAGCCGGACTCAGACCCTCATCTCAGACTCCCTTGCCCTGCCACCACCGCCTTAGGTCCTTTTTTCCTGTGTCTCGTCTCAATAAATAAATGAAAAATTTGTGCCAAAGTTAAGGGGATTTTCCTTATTTATACCCGGTGCTCGAAGAGTAAAAAGGGTATATTGAATTTTTGCACGAAAGTAGATGTATGTAAAGCACAGAAGGAAACGTTTCTGACTCCATAACGTATATATATTCTCGATAAGAATCAATAGCCGAGTCGATTTAGCCATGCCTGTCTGTCCGTCTATCCGTCCGCCTGTCCGTCTTGTTTTTCGGCTAGTACTCAGAGACTTTGAGAGCTGTCCGAGAGTTTTCACTGTCCGTCTTGTTTGTCGGATAGTACTCAGAAATTTTGAGAACTAAAGACTTAATATTTAAAATTCGAAAAAAACAAAATTTTACATACATACGTACATGCCTATGTACATACATGTTTATTACATACAGGTTACATGCATACCTATATACATATGTACATATGTACTTGTAAATGTACATACAAACATAAATATATACTGACTGAGTTGTTGGGACGCCTACGAAGCGTCCTTACTCGTTTTTCATTGTTTACAATTGTTTTCCCTTTTTTATTTATTCTGGTATTTTTTCTCGTTTTTCCTTGTTGTTGTTGCTGTTCTTGTGTTCTTGTTTAGAGAAGTATGTATCTGCTTCAGCACACAGCGGGTTTCACAAGTATCATAAAAAAAGGCTCGCCGCTTGTTGTTTATGCCACCTTTTTCACTTTATTGAAGCCGTGGTACCGACCGACTCCACCGAAGTGTTATGTCCCAGGAAATCCTTGAGGAACTATTTCAATATAGTATGAGATGAGGGATCTTTTTCCTGAGGGTTCTGCATCATAAATCATTAAAAGAGCAGGTCAGCAGCGACTGCAATGGCGCAATGATTAAGGCTGCTTCTAATGAGGGACAAATAATTTTTATATTTCCGTTTTTCTTTTTTTGAGGACAACAAACATCCATTTTATATGTCGTATAGTGCAACAAATGGCCGCGATATGGCTACCAATTGGAAAGTGGATTTCAAATGCTTTGACAATTTATTTGTAAAACAATTTTATATTTTAGCGGAATAGCAGCAACATCTTTGGATTGCTGCGCTTAAATATTAGAGGCATATGTACATATAACACTACCAGACACGATTTTATCTCAAGGAACGAAACCCACTTTTTATGAAAGATATGGGGCATACAAATGGTCTGATGACAACTTTTTCTTTGAAGATTTTTTTAATTGTGGTATTCTTTTAAAAGTTTTTTTTTCAGATGTAGCGGTTTGTTTTTTTGCACATAACTTAAGTATCTTAGATCTGATTGTAAAGAACTTTGTTTATCTGAAAAACTCATTGATGCAGCTAAAACACTTTTTATTAAGCTTGGAAATGCAAAAATGTGGATTTTTGTAACGCATATTTTATTAAATTTTGTTTTTTAAAAGTCGGAAAAAGTCGAAAAAAGCTTCATTCGGCGTCGTTTAAGGTATTGCTTATCAAAATCTATGGAGATACGACTGAGCTATGAATGCTTGACCAATCCTAAAAACTAAATAAAAACCCGTATTTTTCCATTATATACCACCATATTTTAGGAATTTTTTGAGTTTCAGTATTTTTCGAGTATTGAAGCACTAACCAAATAGTATAGCTCTACACGCACTAATACACATGTAGCTGGGGCTTCTAGCTGCGTGTTCTACACGCACTAATACTGGGGCCCCGGCAGAGGACTGGGACTCCAAGACGCACATATAGCGGTGACGTTTCGCTTGCCCTAAGTTGAGAGTCTACCATACTATTTGGTAAGTGATTGAAGCCAGAAATTCTCTGTCATTTGGGCACGCAACCCTCCAAGTACTGCAATAGAAAAAAGAACACAATTCATACAAAAATGTAACTGCCCAATATCTATCTGAAAAAGTCGGTTTGGTTCCTTGAGGAAAAAAAGTTTGATTTTGTCTAGTAGTGTAATTTACGGCTTACAGAGAGGGACAAAGACCAGGGCTGTGTCTTCAAGTTATCTAAGGTCTGCCAGTCGACGCTGCTTGCAAAATCCCCGAAAATATATTTGAATGTATGCACATATGTATGTATAGAGTCATGTACAAATGTACATATATAGAACTGTGATATATTTATTCGTTTTATTTTTTCTGTGTGGGGCAGGCCGGCTTATCAGCTGTCTGCCGCTCCTTACTCCTAAACGAATGAGCTTCATGAATATTTATCCGCGCTGTGCTCTCTCGATATCGAACACTAGCATTTATATATGTATATATATAGAAATGTGTATCCCCACGCATGTGGCAGAATTCTGCTTAAAAGTCTGACAGCGTCTCTGCCGATGTCTCTGGGTCGCCATTGCCTTTTGTCTCTTGGCTGTTTACGCGACGGATGCGCAACGCGCGTCCTGCCGGGAGGAAACTTAACGTAGCTCTATGGTTGATCTGCCTGCTATAACTCCTATCCTAACCTATACTCTATACCCTTAGCCTTGTTTTGTTGTTAATGGCTCTGCTTCGATTAGTTGCCTATAAGTTATTTTTTATTTACTGACTTTTTTCGCTGCCTTTCCAATCGATGGGATACTATTTTGCTGCCTTTTTTTTCCAACAGCCATCGTTATACATAGTGTACACCACGCCCATACATATAAACATACAGACAATAACAGTAAATTGAAATACATTTAAAGTGGTTAACGTGCTCGGGATTGTTTGTCTTATCTGCAAAATTCCTCAGGAGATGAGTCTCTTTCTCTGCTCTGCTTTATTGTGCCTCCAACTACTCGCATTTATTCTCGTTTTATATAGAAGCCAGATTAATGTTCCTCGTGTGAGTAGCCAAACAATTTTCATAAGAATACAACAAGATATGAAGCAGTAGCTTTTTTATAGTATATTGTAGTATGTTCATTTGATAATTACAATTGTTCAAGTTCAATGTTTTGTGGAGGAAGCTTTTTAAGAAAGCTTAGAAGTTTTTAATATTTTTAAACAAAGCATTCCTAAAGCATTATGACACATGCATAGATGCTGTTAGGGAATTAGAATGCGTTAGAAAATTAATTGTCTGAGATACTTTGTATTTCGAAGAAAAAAATATAAAGTTATAATTCTTTTGCAAAACAAAGGTACAGTACAGAACACATACAAAAATTTTTCCATTCCAGAAAACTGAAAATAACTCGTCTTAAAATGATTAATCTCAAATATGTACATTTGTGCATATGTGTGTATGTATACAGAACTTTGGCTCTTTCTAATCAGATTTTGAATGATTACCTTTCTAGGAAACTATCATCCCCTTCCCATACTAAATCCAAAGACAATGTAGTACCAAGATGAGTAACGCCATACGATTTATTTTGCACACGAATTTTTCTGCCTGGCTCTAGCGCTAGTTACAGGCTCGCGACAAATGTATTTGTGCAATCGTATTCTAGATCTGCATGTATAGGTTGTGAGTCTAAGCACTTTCGGAAGACGTTTGCACCCTATACTAAAAACCCCCTTATTTAGAATATACTTTAGATGAATGATATTTTTTGTATTATAGAATATATTCGAAACATATTAAAATAATTTATACATGACTTCACCTGCGAGTAAATGTCAGTAGGGTATTCAGCGTGCATCATGCCAACTCGTCGATCGGAAAATAATTTTCAAAGAAGAAAAACTCTCTGGAAAATATTTTCGTGTCGAAAAACGTCGCTTGGCTTGGCTCACACATGCAAGCGGATTCTTTTTATAGATTTGTCTTTGTTGTCTTTGTTAATACCCCCCAGCCCGTAGAATGGTCATACCCGTTGCGGTGAAAGTCGTGGTCGTCGGTTGGAGATGGGCTCGCGGTAAAAATCCGGTGATGAGCAGCAGGAAAGAGCAGCTCAGGATGTTGCTTCGTATTGGTCCCATGTTGGTTATTTTGTGCCGTGGTATCCCCTGCTATATTTGGTAATATGATAATGTTCTAGCCTAAATGCACGGCTGAATTATTCAATTAAATCACTGTTTATCCCGGTTTTCTGGTCGAACTTTTGTCTCTTTCCCGGAGAGCAATCTTAATTGTAACTGTAATTATTTTAAATGGCAGTCAAGTGGTTGGCAAGCAAATACATATAACAGCTGGAAGATACCCTTCATTATTATCATAATCATAAGAGTTCTCTGCAGCAGCAGCTTTGGGAGAAGGATAAGCTCAAAACTAGGCACAAGTAGTAAATCACAATTTTTGCGCGTGAAAAGTTGTTCATTTTTGTAATGTATTTTAATGTGCAGATCTTATTTATGGTTACTGGAAGATATTTTTTTATTTTTTTTTTTAATCATATAATTTACTTTGTAATGCAAACTTTAAGAAATATCTTACATTGTTTTTTTAACTACCCGACACGATTTTCCCTCAAAGAACCAACTTTTTCTGAAAGATATGGGGCTTAGATATGATCTGATGATATTTTTTTTATAATTTAAAAAAATTTGTATTTTTTTGTAAGTCTATTTTTAGAGGTAGCTCTTCTTTTTCTCACGTAGCTTAAGTGTCTTATTACATCTGGTTGTAATGAGCTTTTCCATTCTGAATAACTAACTGATGAAGCTAAAAATTTAATTCACCGTCTGGTGAACTTTTAAATTTGACTTTTAAAACGCAAGAAAAGTCGAGAAAAAGTATTTCCTGTGTCCTTCGTATTTTTTTTGTGTACAGGTGCAATAGTTTGGCGTCGTTTAATGTTTTGCTCATTAAAATCAATGAAGAGTCGGCTTAGCTAAATTGACCAACCTCCAAACCCTTAAATTTAGTTTAGTTTTGTTTTTTTCCCCGAGTACTGAAGCCAGAAAAAACTCCAAAACTAACTGCCAATTTTAGCTCAGCCGTGTCGACATAGATTTAATGAGTAATATATTAAACGACGACGAATTAATGCACCTGTATACAAAAAAATAAGAGACACGGGATATAAATTTTATTTAATTTTTAAAGTCAAAATGTTGCTAAAAATACCGCTGAAAAGTCTACTTTTTTCAATTCAAAGATTAATATTTCACAAACGGTAAACTAAAATCACTAAGTGATGCATCAATTGACTTTTTAGAATAGCAATGTTCTTGTCAACCAGATCTAAGATACTTAAAGAATGTGAAAAAACGAACCGCTACCTCTGAAAAAAACATTAACAAACGAGAAGGGACGTGTGAGACTCTTCTTACGCGTCACAACTTTTATACCCGGCACTCAGTACTACATCTGCACCTTAGCGGTTATAATACATTTTTTCTTCATCTGTCAGACTGCAGAGTCAGGGCAGAAACGCGGTAGAGACGCGGCAGAGTGGCGGCAGGAGCAGAGACGTGCCAGAGACAGAGGCCACAAACTGCGCGAAGCAGAGTGTGAATGAGAGAATGTGTAAACAACAAATATAAGCTGCGGGAAGGGGTGGGTTTAGCCACTGCAAATTAATTTCTTCATTGTGGCTATAATAATGATCCAATCGGATGCCAATTTGGTGATCTGATAGATATGGTTAAATCTATGCGGAGGCGGAAGAGGGCGGGGCTCATTTTTGAAATACACTGATTTTAGTGTGAGCATACAGCAGTCTGGATGCAAAATTTGGTGGCTCTAGCTCTTATAGTCTCTGAGAACTAGCCGACAAACAAGAGGGACGGACGGACGGGCGGACGGACGGGCGGACGGACGGGCGGACGGACGGACGGACAGACAGACATGGCTCAATCGACTCGGCTATTGATGCTGATCAAGAATATATATACTTTATGGGGTCGGAGACGTTTCCTTCTGTGCGTTACATACAACCGTTATTCGCACAAATACAATATACCCTATTTACTCTTCGAGTACCGGGTATAAAAATACCAATTTGGAACTTCTAAAAAAAAAAGTTCTGTCATTAAGTTAATATAAAATTAATAGAGTATACATTTTTAATTATCAGTTTTATTCAAGTATTCTTTTATATTTCGAATTTTTAATATTCGTTTTTATACCCGGTACTCGAAGAGTAAATAGGGTATACTGTTTATACTGCACTTATTAAACATTTTTGAAATGATTTTCTCATCTTTTATGAAATATTTAAATATTTTTGCGAATAAATTATAACACTATAATGTGTTTGTTTCAATCTAGATTTCTGGTTGATAGTTATATTTTTTATTTAATGCTCTCTTTGTTTCCGGCGTGATTGAGACATTTCTTTGTTAGCATTCCTCACGTTTATTGCTTTAATTAAGCCAGTCTTTTCATAATCCCCATGTGGAAAATGGTTAATGGTGTTTTAAGTCTGGTAAGAAGAGAAAAAAAACTACCCCGTTGACTGTTTACATTTAATTGTAATTTTTGCACTTTGACATGTCAACAGGATTTATGGGCATTTCAAATGAAAACTGATAAATGTAATTAACAATTATAACGGATTAATGTTTGCACTCGAGGGACTCTACAGGACATTACAGGACAGGTGTGAACAATAACTGCGATTCCCTGTGGCCATGGATCCGGCTGAAGAAATGTAATTCAAAACGGTGTCAAGTTCATCCAAAACATCCAAAACAAAAGCCAAAAGTCCACACAAAATCAAAACCATTTTATGACAGGCCAGGACAGGACATAAAGAGAACAGCTAAGAGAGAGAGAAAGAGAGAGACACAGCGAGAGAAGAGCAGAAGCAGATTAGTGCAGACAGAATGAAAGAGCGGGACACTAGATGAAAGCTGTAATCAAAGGTAACGCGCAGAAGCGTAAAAAAACGGAAAATCCAAAACGCACACAGGAAAAGCTTCCGCATTTGTGCCGTGGGAGAGGGGAGGGAAAGCTACTGCTGCTGCTGCTGCTGCTTGGATGCTGCCGCCTGTGCGACGCCACCAAAAACTGGTTTCAGTTTGTCTTTCAACGTTTGTCTGCCAAAATTGGATCTGCCATTGATTTTTTTTTTTTTTTTTGCTGGCCAAAAACAGCTGCGTGCCTTACAAATTATTTATTTAATTTATTTATTTTTATTTTATAATGATGCAAATATTTTTGTGTGCATTTCACTCTGTTTTTCAATTTTTATACACTTGTCACTTCTTAAATAAATTTGTAGTTTTTCAAACGATATTTGCTTGGTTCAAAATAACTTCCGTTCTCGCAGTTATCCTGGCAGAACCCACAACACACACTCACGTCCTCTTGTGCGCAGAGTCCGAAACTGACTGAGTTCTGTCCCCGTGGCTTTGGTGGCACATCTGACACGATGGAAACCCAGCAGAAGCATCCATAGCCGCAGCCACAGCCACCACTGTGGGCAGCCAGCATCCACCGAGCGGGAAGCTTGCGCTCGGCATTTTTGATAAGAGTCTTACTCACATTTTGGCAAACACTCAAAGCTTGCACACACTGAGCCACTGAGTGAGTGCTAGCCTGAGCCTCGGAGTGAGTGCTAGTCTGAGTCTGAGCGAAGCGGAGGGCTCCTATGCTCGCAGGAAACCCCCATGTTCCCCATGCTATCTCCGGGTGCAGTTTGTGCGCAATTAGATTTCGATTTGTCAAAACAAATCAAAAATCCCAAAGTAAGCACAGAGTCACTAGTGTTAATAGGCTGTTTCTTTATAAAAATAATTAATCTAAAGTGCTTAAAGTGGCGGCACATAAATCTGGTGAGTACACAAGTATTGTTTTTGTATTGTGTCGTGAATCGGCTGATAAGGTTTGCTTTGACCCAGTCTCTCGCCGCTTGTTAAGTTCCGGATGAATTTTTGTTAGCTCCTTTTGCTCACTTTATTGTGGGTCAAGTTTAAGCCGATTCCCCCCCTTTTACACATATAGTGCACGACGCAGTTCTCAAGAGTTCTCCGTACAGTCTACAGTCCACTACAATTTTTTCCCGCTTTCCGAGTCGCAATTGTTTAGCTAAATTTTCAATGCATTTTGTAAAGATTAGAGTGCTAGAGCATTTCCACAGAAGCTTAGGGATTTATTCTGCTTTCGTCAGACAATTCTTTGGAATGGAATTTGATGACAATTGTTGAACATTTTTAAAGGGAAAATTATATGTATTATATTGCATTGAAATATTAATTTCTGAAAATACCAAATAACATTTAAAACAATTTAATTGAAAAAAGTAAACATTTTCGAAATAATTCAACTTGTTTTGGGGCATTTTTTTGGTAAAATTTCCAACGAAAATGCAAACCACATAATATAATAGACTGAACACCTTTACGCTAAGCTTACAGGCCAATTGTTTCTTGTAGATTTACCTACAGTCTCATTGTGTGACATTCTGTGATCTTTTGCAACGAGATATCTTTGTTTGCAGAGCTTTCGACAATCGTCCAATTAATCAACTTGAATTGAGCTCTTTTGTTTCGTTGAGCATTTAAGTGCAGGCCTTGAGTGTTTTATGCTTTTGCAGCAAAGTTTATTAGCCAAACTTAAGTTTTGCATGCATGAGGGTGTGTCTGTGTGTGTGCCAGCATGAATTAGCCTGATGCAATACTTTAGCCGGATTGCACTTGACTTGACGCCTGCAGTTGGCCCCTAAATAAGACTCAGACGCCAGCAGCCAGCTTCAACTTCAGCTTCAGCTACGCTTGTTTGTTGGTAATTTAACAAGCTTTAGTCCGCTTTCGACGACACTGGTCACATGCCATATACATATTTGTATGTGCGAGTGTAATTGTCGTGCAGCTGAGTGCTATGTGTGGCAAATCGGTGCAACTGCGGCAACTGTTAAAAGATTAAACCGAACCAAATATTTGCGACTGGCAGTGTTTTGCAGGCAAGCCGCCCAAAAAGTGGCCAATTTTTGCGACTGGTTGTGGTTTACAGACACACGCCCAAAAGTAGGACTATCTTCAAAATTCAAATCGAATTTATAAAGTATCTTTCGGGGGCACCCGAAAGCCTACTTTTGGGCTGCGACGCTGCTTGTGCTGCGAGTATAGCTCACGTTAGACTGGTCTGTACACCAAACTAAAACGAGAAGGGACGTGTGAGACGCTTCTTACGCGTCACAACTTTTATACCCGGCACTTAGTACTACATCTGCACTTTAGCGGTTATTTGTCAAATTTACATTTTTTGTCAAATTTTAAATTTTTTCTTCAACCGTCATCTACATCAACAACACTGCTCACGCCAACACGCTCCTTTAGCTCGCCACCCTCCCCTATAGACACACACTGCAGAGTCGCGGCAGAGGCAGAGGCAGAGACGTGTCAGGTGCAGAGGCCATAAACAGCGCGAAGTAGAGTGTGAATGCAGCGGGACGGGGTGGGTTTGGCCACTGCAAATTAATTTCTTCATTGTGGCTATAATAATGATCCAATCGTATCCCAATTTGGTGATCTGATAGATATTGTCATTCCCTACGGAATGGCGTTAGTTTTCTGCTATCTTCAAAATTGTAGATTTGGGAGGTTTTCACCCTTCTGCGGAGGCGGAAGGGGGCGTGGCTCATTTTTGAAATACACTTGTAACAGTGTGAGCATACAGAAGTCTGGATACAAAATTTGGTGGCTCTAGCTCTTTTCGTCTCTGAGTAATAGGCGCTCATCAGGACAGACAGACGGACAGACAGACAGACAGACATAGACTCGGCTATTGATGCTGATCAAGAATATATATACTTTATGGGGTCGGAAACGTTTCCTTCTGTGCGTTACATACAACCGTTATTCGCACAAATACAATATACCCTATTTACTCTTCGAGTACCGGGTATAATTAAATGTAGGGGCTAATAAAAAAAAAAAAACACACACGGTCACACTTAACAGCTACTAACTAACACTCACAGACTCTCACCAACAGTTTGAGCTTAAAAATTAAATGAAAATAAATTCAACAGGAGCACTCCAGTAGTGAGGTCGTAGACACCTAAAAGTCCAGCTGTTCAGCGTGTCCATGGGTCGGTCCATGGGGTCAGGGGTTTTAGGGCACTGCATACATGACACTAAATAAACAGCCAGTTGTTACTTACACAGAAACGAAGCCAAACAAATGGCAGAAAACACACCAAATAGCAAATAGAAAGAAAGAGAGATGGCAGGATGGCCAAGGGGGAAAACATAAGGAAATGGTTAGTTCTGTGACATTTCCAAATTGAAAAACTACAAATTACTGACAACAGATTAGTGTGAGAGAGCGCACTCACGTAGGTTGTAGGCAACAGCTGCATCCCGTCCCGTGAATAAATCCCTCATCCAATGCTTGACTTTATAAGGTCCCTTCCAACGCACGACGCATGGCCATCGCCTTGGCAGTAAAAGCAACAGAGAAAAAAATTGGCGCTGCCAAAAAAAATTTCTTTCAAAAAGCCTCAGCAAATACATGGTGAAGAAACCCACCCAGAAAACTCCTGAGAATACAATCTTCCTTTTTATACTCGGTAGTCGAAGAGTGAATGGGGTATATTGTATTTATAACGTTTACGACCCCATAAAGTATATACAGAACTCTATTTTCTATTCTTGATCAGAGTCAATATTCGAGACTATGTCTGTCTGTCTGTCTTATGAGCGCCTGGATATCAGAGACTATAAGAGCTAGTCACCCAATTTTCTGTTAGGTTTCATTTGATATCACACTGTTACAAGTGTATTTCAAATTTTCGACACGCCCCCTTCCGCCCACACAAAAGGCGAAAATCTCTCATATCCACAATTTTGAAGATACGAAAAAACTATTAACCCAGTTCCGTGGAGAAAGACTATATCTATCTATCTATCTATAATATAAGATTGGCTCAGATCATTATTATAGCCAGAATAAAGAAAATCATTTGCTGTGGCTACCCCCTATCCCCTCCAGCAGCTTTTTTGCTTGCATATTGTTGTCATTCTTTCTTGCTCGCACACTCTTCTTCAAACAGTGTGCCGCTCTGGTGGAGGGCGGCGATCTAAAAGGGCGTGATGGTGTGAGAAGTGAAGCAAAGCTTTGTAGAAGCAAAGGGCAAAGCTCTTTTGAATTTCGGTTTATTTATTGATACGCAATGCGAGTTCCTAAACAAAAACTACTGCAAAGAGAGAGAAAACTAAAAGCAAATATGCAAGGTACAACTAAAAATCAAATACCTCAAATTCTGGCAAGCAATTTCTGAGATTTAAATGAAACAAGATACAAAAATAACAAACACTGTAACTCTAACTGGCATAACCTCTTACACTCAAAGAGTTTCTGGGATCTGACCTCTGAGATTAAAAGAGTTTATGGGGGAGTTGGGGAGGGGACAGTTTTGCTTTGCTTATTATAATCAACGATTTAAGAGATGTGCTTCGACTCACCTCTGAACTTGCAGCGCTCCAGTCGCTCATCGCTGTGGTCCGGACAGTCTGACTCGCCATCGCATACAAATCTGATGGGTATACAGGCGCCACTGGCGCATTGGAATTGCTTCTCCTCGCAGTAGTTGGGGATGCTTTGAGCTGCAAAATCAAATGCATATTAATTAATTAAGTTGAAATCTTTGGGTTAGCCGCACACTATAATTAAACACCCACAGGAGATGCTAGATGACAGGTCCAAAGAGGCCATGTGTTGGAAGCCAAATCAAATTCATAACTAAAATTTAAGTTGAAAAGTTTGGATCGTTAGGCACAAACAGAGAGAGAGAGCGAGAGTGAGAGTAGGCCAAGGCTCCCTGTCGACAAGCTTTAAAACCCTTTTTAATGAAAGCCGCAACTTGACAATACACGAAAACTTGTAAATAATGAAAACCCAGTAAAGGGTCGGCGAGGTTACATACATACATATGTAAGTATGTATGAGCATATGAGTATATGCTTGAGCTACCTCCTCGACCGTCTGGGTCTCCTTTCTGTGTGTGTGCTTTGTGGTGAATATAATCGTAAGAGTGGCAGAAAGTTGTTGGGAAAATTAATAAGCGAGAATTTGATGTGCAAAGTAGTTTCCCATTTCCCCCACAAAGGATTGGCCAGAAGTGTTGGATTGCTTCATCAATCGTTTTATGGCCCCCTTGACATTTCACTCAGCCACTGTTTCATTTCCTCAGTTTCGCTGTCCCGCTTGCTCTGTCCCGCATCCTCTGTCCCACTTCCTTTTTTTTCACTGTCCCTCTTTCTTGTTTTCTGTCTATTTCTATGTCTCAGTGTCCCCTCTGCTCTGTCTCCCAATTAGCATACAATATGCCAACGCAAATTGACTTTTGGTTAATGTGCTGCGATTATGCTTAAAGTGTTCCAAGTTTGAGCTTCAACGGAGAGCCAGTGCTATGCAGTGCTATGGCTCTGTGGGTATAAGGTCTATCACTGTGCTGTTTACCGCTTACCGTTTAAATGCGCGTATTTAACTCAAATTGAAAATTGACAATTAGGCAGGCAGCGGCAACAACAACAACAGCGTCAGAGCACGGCAAGCACAAGGGGCACACCCCCAATAACAAGCGCATGTGGCATGCTAGACATTTAATTATACTATAAAATATATAGAGTATTTCGAATGGAAGATATCCCGTGTACTGGGACATGTTTTGTATGCTTTGGGGTAATCGAAAATCCATAGACAAACACTCCACAGAGTGTCGGGCTACTGAAACACTTATAGACTTCGAAACTTCTTCTCTTAATGTCTATGGATTAAATCTTTACCTTATCGAATTAACATTGCAGAATCTGTTTACAATTCGATTATTAGATATGGCATGGCACAAGCCATGGTGCTGAGCGTTAAGTTCTCATCTGGCTGCCACAACCGAACCGAACAAACGTCAGCGGTTCAAATGCTAGCAATGATAATTGCTAATAATGATAACTGAAATAAGATTGCCAAGTACCCAGAGAGGAAATGTAATAATTGTCTGCGAAAAAGAAAGATCTTAAATAAAAAGTTGAAAGACGGCTCAAAAAAAAAAAAAAAACGAGAAGGGACATGTGAGACGTTTCTTACGCGTCACAACTTTTATACCCGGCACTCAGTAATACATCTGCACTTTAGCGGTTATTTGTCAAATTTTACATTTTTTCTTCATCTGTCATCTACATTAACAACACTACTCACGCCAACACGATCCTTTAGCTCGCCATCCTCCCCTATAGACACACACTGCAGAGTCGCGGCAGAGGCAGAGGCAGAGACGTGTCAGGTGCAGAGGCCATAAACAGCGCGAAGCAGAGTGTGAATGCTGCGGGACGGGGTGGGTTTGGCTACTGCAAATTAATTTCTTCATTGTGGCTATAATAATGATCCAATCGTATCCCAATTTGGTGATCTGATAGATATGGTCATTCCCTACGGAATGGCGTTTTTTCTGCTATCTTCAAAATTGTAGATTTGGTAGGTTTTGGCTCTTTTGCGGAGGCGGAAGGGGGCTTGGCTCATTTTTGAAATACACTTGTAACAGTGTGAGCATACAGAAGTCTGGATGCAAAATTTGGTGGCTCTAGCTCTTATAGTCTCTGAGTACTAGGCGCTCATCAGGACGGACAGACGGACAGACAGACTCGGCTATTGATGCTTATCAAGAATATATATACTTTATGGGGTCGGAAACGTTTCCTTCTGTGCGTTACATACAACCGTTATTCGCACAAATACAATGTACCTTCGAGCCAAGGTACCGGGTATAAAAAAACAAGATATAGCATAAAAGCTCTTTTCCGTGGATAACTTCTCACTCTATCACAGTACAGCTCAGCAGCAAAGGGTCTTTCCTACACTCATTCAGGTACAATTATACACTCTTGCATTCTAAAATACCACTGAGAACACTTGCTAGACATGTCATGCGTTGCATTGCCCTCAGCAGACACACAAAACAGACAGACGTTTGATGTGCTCTTCATTATCATGGGATATTTGGGTGCATGCGAAGGCGCAATTCCGCTTCGTTTCATTTTTACTTAAATTTGTCATACATATGAATGTGCATACATAGCTATGCGTGTACATTTATGCTGAGCAATTTATTTCTCCCTCACTGTTCCTATTTCTCCGCCTGTGCACTTTGCAATCTCTCTCTTTATGCATGCTGTGCCATGTTTATTTACCTCTAGATATATTCCACCTCCTGTGCTCCGGTGCGCGCTCCTATGCTGTTCTATTTCATTCTCTTTTTTTCTGTGTGCTGCAGATTCTTTATTAGCCTGCCCCCGTAAATTATTAAAAATGTGCGCAAACATTTTGCATTTATTAAACTTCATTCCCAGATGAGAAGGATGGTTTTATCTGTGAGAGAGATCGGATATTGTTTATCTATTTTTATTTCCAGTTTCAGACATAATTTAAGACACTGAAAATTGCTTAGTGGGTATTTTATTTTCTATGATTGGTTTTCCCATTTCAATATTTTCGTGAAAAAAGTGAATGCTATTTGTATCACATTCAATATTTGGGAACAGTTTGTTTTCTGTTTATTTCGAAAAAAACACTACTCGACAAAATTTCACTTTTTATACCCGGTACTCGAAGAGTAAATAGGGTATATTGTATTTGAGGGGAATAACGGTTGCATGTAATGCACAGAAGGAAACGTTTCCGACCCCATAAAGTATATATATTCTTGATCAGCATCAATAGCCGAGTCTATGTCTGTCTGTCCGTCTGTCTGTCCTGATGAGCGCCTAGTACTCAGAGACGATAAGAGCTAGAGCCACCAAATTTTGCATCCAGACTTCTGTATGCTCACACTGTTACAAGTGTATTTCAAAAATGAGCCCCACCCCCGCAAAAGGGCAAAACCCTCCCAAAACTACAATTTTGAAGATAAAAAAAAAATCAAAAACTATCA
Source organism: Drosophila subobscura (assembly GCF_008121235.1). Classification (NCBI taxonomy): domain Eukaryota; kingdom Metazoa; phylum Arthropoda; class Insecta; order Diptera; family Drosophilidae; genus Drosophila; species Drosophila subobscura. Next base: position 902,778 of record NC_048533.1, on the reverse strand, counting down.
GATCACCAAATTGGGATCCGATAGGATCATTATTATAGCCAGAATGAAGAAATTAATTTGCTGTGGCTAAACCCACCTCGTTCCGCAGTTTTTATTTGTTTTTTGCACATTCTCTCATCTTTACTCTTGACCCTTGACTCTGCAGTGTGCGGCTCTGGGGAAGTGGGCGAGCTAAAGGAGCGTGTAGGCGTGAGAAGTGTTGTAGATGTAGATGACAGATGAAGAAAAAATGTAAAGTTTGACAAAAGCCGCTAAGGTACAGATGTAGTACTGAGTACCGGGTATAAAAGTTGTGACACGTAAGAAGCGTCTCCTATGCTTCTAACATGACTTACTTTTTCTGATTGATTTGGGGCATCTATGAATATATATCGAATATCTACTGTACCAAGAGTACTTAAAATGAACACACTGTAACACTTCGTTGCAGTGTTTACATAAACAAAACCCCGGCGGCTGAAACATGAGTCGATCGGCGCGCTAACAGTTAAGTGCAAGTGTCAGCATTCTGTTACACGCGCAGGCTACTTGACCGAACTCAAGGTTATGCATATACCCCTGCGCTCCAGCTTAAGAGAGCATAATTATAAACACATAATACATAACATATATATAACCGTCTCTCTGCTGCCCAACTGTGGGCAGCGCAGCGATCGGAGTTAGGCTTAATAATAACCTAAGGAAAAATGTAAAGAACAGAATCAACTTGACGTTGGAAGCGGCACCTTCGCTGCCTCCAACCAGAATAAAAAGATACTTAAATTCTGAAGTGAAAAGTGTTACATATTATTACATGTTATTACAATATGTTTTTTTTTGAATGGCAGAACTCTTGTGCATGTACATACAAATATATGTACATATGTAACGCACGGAAGGAATTTCGAAAAGGGATTGCTCTCCTGGGGGAGCATACAGACGCCTCGCAGACGGTAAACTAAACCCAGAAAGTGTTTGGGTATACTTTATAGATGCATTTATCAGCTTTGTAGTATATCAAAGTTCACTACAAGATACATAAGTATCTTATGTTATGTGAACAACCACAAGAAGACTTAAAAGAGATCACCCGCTGGACCTCCCCTGGATCTAAGCAGCTAGACATAATAAAACTATTTATAATAACATAATTATAAGATAACTGAAATAAGATTGCCAAGTACCCAAAGAGAAAATTTAATAATTGTCTGCAAAAGACAGATCTTAAATAAAGTTAAAACACGGCTCTACAAAAAAAAAAAAAAACTGTTATGTGAAAAGAAAGGAATTCCTTTTAAAAAATATATTTAAACAAGAAGCGACGTGTGAGACGCTTCTTACGCGTCACAACATTTATGCCCGGTCCTCAGTAGGACATCTGTACCTTAGTTGTTTTTTTACATTTTACATTTTACTCCCTCTCCGAGAGTCACACCGCTCAAATGTAGAACGACAGAATGTGCAAAAAATTAAAAAAGCTGCTAGACGGGGTGGGCGCAGGCATTGCAAATTATTCGTATTATTATTTCTTCATTCTGGCCAGAGACCGTAACTGTTATAACTTTAATGTAAAATTTTTAAAACTTTTTTATATAAAAGTTAAAATTAACACTTAATTTTAATTTTTTTCAATAAAAATCAGAATTAAGAGTTATTTTTAATTTATACTTTTAAAATCAAAAATATGAATTAATTATGATTTTTATAATAAAAATAATAAAAAAACGAGAAGGGACGTGTGAGACGCTTCTTACGCGTCACAACTTTCATACCCGGCACTCAGTAATACATCTGCAATTTAGCGGTTATTTGTTCGCGGCACTGCGCGAAGCAGAGTGTGAATGAGAGAATGTGCAAAAAACAAATATAAGCAGCGGGACAGGGTGGGTTTGGCCACTGCAAATCAATTTCTTCATTGTGGCCTTAATAATGCTCCAATCGGATCCCAATTTGGTGATCTGATGGAAATGGCTATTCCCTACTGAAAGCTAAAAACTAAATATAAAGGAAAATAGTGAGATCCCTAAAATTCGTCCTTGAAGGACATGCGATGTATCACATGAAAAGTATACCCTATTTACTCTTCGAGTACCGGGTACAAAAATATTTTTTAAATCAAAGTTCTGCCGTTGAAAAAAAATGAAACTACCAATGAGCATGTTTAAAGCCCCAACATCTTTGATTTGGTTCGAAGCGGGCAAATTATAACACGGGTAGTGTTATTAAAAGCGAGATGAAAACATTTTTAATGTTTGAAGAATTTGATTTGGTTTGTTGGGTATTGTCTTATTTACTTTTTAATGATTCTTTGGCTGCATTGAAGAGTGCTTGTCTACACATTAATATTTCCAAAACATTTACCATAATTTTAAGCCACATCAACAGTAAGACTTTCCATTTCCATTTCACACACAGTGCACTGCTCTTTCATTGATATATTCACAGTCGAGTTCATCATTTCCATTTCAAAGTATTATTATTTATTTTTTAAAGCTTTTCTCTCTGCCAGCAATTTAACAAAAATTAAATCAGTCGAGCAATAATTTGTGGTGTGGTTTTGATAGACCTAGGGCAGCAGGCTGCACCACAGCCTTCGATAACAGAAATAGCCGACAATTTGATTGACAGAATCCCAAATGGCGGCCAGAACCGACCACCAGCAGAACAGGAGCAGCGGGCCAATTAAATGTTTAATGCGAAGTTCATTGAACAGTTTTATTTTACTTTATTCCACCATCACCCAGAAATCAATCACAGGGCTTGAGGCCCGAGGCCATGGGCCTATGAGAAGTAAATGGAGCCTGGTCAGAAGTGTTTCACATGAAAATTTCTCACCATTAATTCAATGACAGAATGGGGGGAATGAAGATGGTTAGCCAAGAGGGCGAAATAATAAACAGAAATCAGCGCAAAAGTCAATCAGAGTTCAAATCAATATAAAATCTTTATTAATAGCACAGAAAGGTTGCCGAAGGTTGATGCCTTTCCTCCCTTTGATTCTTCCATCATATTTGATGATTAATCAATGATTTGTTTTAGGTGCGGTTAACCACTAACCAAAATAGCCATGGAAAATTACGCAAATAGATACAAATGTTGCAAATATTTCATGCAGATAACATTGTGGGTGGCAAAGGCAAAACAACAAACCGAAAGTATTGTGAGAACTTTGCACTTATCAGGCGTTTCGATAATTTTTGATAACAATGTGATGCATTCGCTTAAAAGCGACTTAATCATTGTGGTATTTCTCATTACTAAAATATATTTGTATACATGAGGTTTCAATTGAAGAGGCTTTTCCACAGCTCTGCGATAACATCAAGTTCTTGAGCAGAGATACGAGTGTTTGACATTTGATTTTAGTTTTGTTTTGGGTTTTCAAGCCCTTTATGTGTATTTGTATTCCCACAAATATTTGCTTAAGTCGCTAAATCAATCTGAGTGAGTGCAGAACTCGACACAACACCATTTATGACCGTTTTGCGAGTTTCGGTAACATTTTAAAGCACATCAAACCCATTCAAAAGTAGAGTAGCACCTATCAATCTGCGTAGTTTCTGCTTATCTGATTCTTGAACAAAAACGTATTGCCAATTTATAGATTGTATGTGAAATGAAATAGACGTTGCTCAGCTGATTTTGTTTTTCTCCCTGGTTAGCGCCTCGTGAGCAACTTTAGATAATACAGATAGTTGGCAGACAGTGAAGTCAATATTATCAGTAAATGTGAGTGAGCTACAATTTGGCAGACCTCTTATCAAAGCAAAGACGTAACATTATAGTTTTAATAGTTTCTGCAAAGATTTAGGGTTAGTCATAAATATTATGCCAAAACATATGTTCAAGAATGGATTTGCTTATCAAAATTTTACCTTGAAATATGGGAAATGTTGCTGAATAAAGTTTCTTCAGTTATTTCTAAGATGTATTATTCGGCTCATTTTGCGCAGCTTTATCTAAAAAATTATAATTTCGTGTGATTTTACCTCTTTTTATCGTAGACAGCGATAAGATAAAATAAACTTTTGCAATTACGATAAGGAAAGAGAAAAAAAATGAACAAATAATTGTATAATCATGTGAACATTGCGCTTTGAACCGTGTAGTTGGATACGAGAATTCCAGTCGTTAAGACTCGTCGTTTGAGGGGAACTCTCACGGCTCTTCGAAGCGGCTCTTTAGGCTAGTTTCGCTAGCGAAAATTGCTCTTAAATCACTTATTTGGAAAAAAGTGGCCTGATCGCTAGCGTCATACCATTTAACAATGAAACAACCAACAAAAATTATTCACACTTGTTTGTTTATGGATGTTGTTGTTTGGTAGGCGACACGCGAATCCGCCGATGACTCAGTTACTCGTATTGGCAGGTAAAAATAAATGATTATTATAACCTAGCAAGGCCTTCTAGAAGGTTTTCCTTACATATGTTGCCAGTTGATGAAAAATGTACCGAAAGGTACAGGTGTTCTATCGGGGATCCCAACGTGGGTAGCGCGTTCCTGCTACGAGCAGATGTTATTTTTTAGCTTTCACTGAGAAATCTATATAGGAAAACGTCATCGGTCGGCAGTCATTTCTTTAGCTTGAATTATGCATATGGCTTCCTCAAACGAATTTCTAATGAAATTCTACAAAGTCTGAGGGAAGTGTAGATACATGGGGGGAGGGGGGCAAGTCTAATTTGCTAGCCAACAAATCACGCCACCTCCGATGAATATTTTTATTTACAATTACATTTTGGCTCGAGTTAGAATTTTCACAACGCAGCGCATTGCATCGCGGCGTATGCGTAATATTTTAATTGTGACCCAACACAAATGTATACATACATATGTATGTATTATGTATTTATTTTTAAAAAGAAATTCTGAGCTACCAGCTAAACTGCCTTTTATAATTGTATGTTTCTCTTAGCATTGAATTACAGTTAACAAACAATCATTCCCTTTGAATGTGGCTTGAATATGTATATCGCTTATGAAATTTGTCACTTGCACACAAAGAAGAACAACAACGAGCTCTGAACCACCGAACACTGAAGACGAGCCTGAATAATTGCAACGAACAGTTTGTTGTTTGCGTGACACTTATTTGGCTTCCATCATGTGCTGGAAGTGGCTTTTGGCCTGGGAACCAGTTTTTGTAAAGAGCAACAATAAAAAACTAAGAAAGATTTTAACTCATAATAATACATAATGGAAAATTTTGTTGTAATTAAGGCCCATGACCATCTACGTACCGTAGATGGATGCATGTATCTGGACTTTGACTTCAGAGCACGTTCAAATTCCAAGCATAATTAGCCGAGTTAATTATAAAAGACTGCACTTAAAAACAGAAGCCGTTGCCGAAGGAGCAAAAAACTTGTTTCAATGTATGTCGTGTGTCGTGTCCTGATCTGGTTTTGGCCTCTGGGGGATGCTGCTTCGGTTTGGGCTACAGGTACAGTCATGTGTCAAGGATGTGCCCAGAAAATGTTAATTGTCTCTTTCTACTCACACTCTCTAATTCTCTAGCTCTATCTCTGTGTGAATTTCCATTTGGTTTACTCTAAACTTTTTTAGTATCAATTACCCGGTGTCTTCGAATGTCTTTATGTGACCTATATCAATCGATTAAACCTAGTCCAACCAATCAATTGACACCTGAGCTTCAGTCATTTTCTAGCTTTTAGTGAAACTCTCGGGGATGTTTGTCGGTTAGAGAGCTACAACGAAAATGCATTTAGAGCTTCGTTGACTTTAGAGCTGATTATTTATAGCGGGGGTACAACACCACCAACCTCCCGAGATATGTAGTAGCTAAAGTCATATGCAGTAGATAGATGAAGCCGATACACACTCTTGCTGATGCATTTTTAGTCTTCTATACTGGGCCCCTTTTTTTATCTTGACCCAGCATTTATTTAATTACGCTTTTTTAACTTTGACATTCGAGTTGGGGCAGACCATTGATTATATTGCTTTCGTTTTTTTTCATGTTGAAGGTTTTTGTTTACGAAAAACATAAATAATTAATTCTTTCGTTTTGTCATTCCCCTATGTTCATTGTATTTTGGTGAGAACTTATCTGCAAAGTATTTCTTTAAATTGTTGACTAAGTTGCAGTTTTGTTTATTCTTTCTTTTGCTTGGTGGCCTCACATATAAATTTCTCAGCTTATGGATTAAGGATTGTATTTAATTAATCAGAAGTAAGAACGAAATTGAAGTTTAAATCAACTGTTTCTTAAGAGTAACTACCATGAGAAGAATTGAAAGATGTTCATAGTCCATCCTTTTGTGATTCCCCCACTTCAAGGTTAGCTATGGTCTTATTTAGAAGAAGAATAACTAAGACAGCAATAAAAGCAATTCTCGAGTATTTAAATTGATTGATATCTATTAAGGCTTTATTCAGCCAAATTAAACCCTACCAAAACATGTGTATTCGCAACTGCACTTCTGTTCCAATATACATACATTTCTTAATAAATGATATTTAAAACTTTTGTACATGTGCAAATTTTCAAGAGTACTCGTCCCACTGCACTATGGGGAACTAGACCTATTTTTTTGTCAAAAATAATAACGTCCGAACGAAACAATATATTTTGATTAAGTTATTTGTTATTAGCTCTTGTCAGTGAGAGGAAGGTTATTTGAAAAATGGGCTTGGCAACGCCTTTTCTTCAGTGTAAATCGCATTTTTAATTTATTTTAAAATTGAATCAAACTAAAACAGTGTCTGAATTTAGAAAAATTAGTATCTAGAAGATCACCGAATTTTTCATTGACTTCCTTGTATACTGCAAGCAGCTTACTTTCTTTGAGTTGAAGACATTTTGGACATAATAGCACTGCTCGTCAGTGCACAGACACTGCAAGCGTCTCAACTTAACTATAAATATATGATTTCTCGAAAAATAGTTCAGAAAATCTCTTACTTTTATCTTAGGAGATCTTTTATCGTTCTCAAAACTTGTCGGAGGTACTACAGCTTAAATGCAATGGAATTTTACTTTTCTCAGAGTTCCAAATTGTAAACAACTCTGAAATTCTAAACCTTAGGTTTTATCCTAAAAACTTAAATTGCAGAAAAGGTGCACAAAAGGGCACATTGGCATGCAAAGCAAATAACACGAATTGAATTTTCTACATTGCTTCATTTTAAAGAAATAATTTTCGTATTAACAGAGCTTGCATATTGCTCTGTTAAAAAGCTGTTAACTTAACAGAGATAAGCTCTTGTTAAGCTTTGGATTACATAACTGTGAATATCAATGTTTTTCGGATACATCGCGGTTAAAAATATTTTATTTCAGATACTTTTGAAAAATCGGTTTTTGGACAGAAAAAGTGGTCAAATTCCCCATAGTGCACTGTGACAAGGCACGAAACTCCAAGCAAGCGTACGGGCAAGCAGACACTTGTTGCTCTTTTCTGTTGCCCACCCTATGCTCTTGTTCTCATATCCGTGTGTCTGTCTCTCTCTCTCTCTCTCTTCTGACTATGAAACGAAGCCGGCCGGTGTAAAGCATTAAACGGAATAATTACCAAAGCAAAACCCGCAGAAAGCAGAAAGAGCGCAGCGATGAAAAAGGCAAGAGAAGAGGAAAGTAAAAGGCAGGCAGGCTGCTGGATGGAAGAAAATGGAAAGAGAAGTTGGGGAGCTGGAAGCTGGACTCATAAGAGCCAGCCAGAGTAGAGTAGAGTCTAAAAATCGGATGATGTTGTGGAGTGTCTGTGAGCAGCATATAAAAAGGCAGTGGAGTTGACTGGCATTGCATCGCCAGGAGAGACGCCTTGGCTTTAGGTTCGCAAAAAAAATTCACATAAAAAATATATAAATAAACTTGAGCCGAAGCGACCGCGGAGTTGGTTGTTGCTAAGAGACGACTCTCTGGTGTCAAGACACGAGGCCGTTGGCATGATCGACTGAAACACGTGAGCCAGCGGCGGCGACAAAAACAATAAACACTCTTTTTGGGCTACCTATGCACTTGGAGAAAATAAGATAAGCCGAGAATAAAGGGAATCACAATTTTCACTAATTAAGAATACAAACGCAACGCTTGGTTGAATGGGGGAGAAAGAGAGTGAGAGAGTGAAAACATGTGGAAGGAGCTCCATAAAAATATAGAATGAAAGGCTAGACCACATTTGGAATCAGGTAATTACCAGAAATGGAATATTTAATAACCTTCCTCCACTCTTAATTCTAATTATGCTACATTTTATACTCACTTATATCGAATGGTGTTCCAATCTTGCCGGAAACATTCAGAAACTTGAATGGATTTCCATTAAGCACCGAATTGATAGAGTGCCCAAAATTGGTCACTCCAATGCCGGGACTCAGACTGTTGGCTGCCGCTGGGGCCAGGTGTTTTAGTCGATCCAATGGCGTCCCCAAAGTGCTGGCCTTAATCTTCTCCAGGAGCGCCGACCCACTTAGATTTTGCATAATCTCGCTGGGACTGGGCGTGGAGGCCGTTACCTGGGCGGCATTTACTGCGGCGGCATTGCAGAATTTGCTGATGCTCAAAATGCACGTGATGAAGAGCAGATGGAACGAGGAGGTGAAGCTGAAGCTGATCAGCTGCTGCACCCAGCTCTGGTAGTTGGTGCTGCTGCTGAAGAAGAACGCACTGGTCACGGTGGCCTTGGTGGTCACCAGCGACTGCTCATGGGATGTGTGGGTGGTGGTGCTGCTGCTGGCAATGTTACTATTCTCATACTCATTCTCATTATTAGATTGAAAGCGTTCTGTGTAATTGGGCTGGCAAACTGTTGCCATCTCTATTTCAACTGTAAAAATATATAGAAATTTAGGTCAAACACACTTTTCACACAAATTTCCTACTTTATCCCGGATCCGAATAAGAGCATTATGGAATGTTCTCGAAAAATGCGAAACAGTTGCCAAAAATCTGTCCGAAAGAGGAAGAGATCGAAAAGAGCGATGAGGTAGATACTTAGAGAGTGAGAAACCCACCGAATTTTGTTCGCAAAATATATCGAAGAAGAGAGTGTAAAGAAAACGCACGATAAAAATGCCAAAAAAGCCACGACTAAAAAAAGACACATCATACGATGTTGCAAATAACAGGTAAAAGAGAAAAAAAACACACAAGGGCGACGATTAGGTTTCGATGAGGCCGAGGGTTATACACGTAAAAAGAGACAAGGGTTAAGCCTGACTCTGAATCTACTATCTCTCTTTTATCTCCATTCTCTTCAACTCTCTCTACATACATATGTATATGAATCACATTCAGTTTCAGCCGAGTATTTTCTGTTTTCCCAGCTTAAAATAATTGTAAACAATATTAGCAACTCCCCACTTGGTTAAGCTCTTAGGAATAAGAAGCCGTCCCAAAAACAGGGGCCCTTTATTTCATAACTTTCTTGGTAAATGTTATTTTTTTTAGGAAATGTTTTCACCCCATGTGCCATAGAAATTTATGTTGCTTAACATGCTGATATGTAACAGGCGGTTATACTAGATTCGTACATTATCTGTTAATAAACACTTTTTACTGGGAGATGCACAATGTGGAACTGTATATTGTTTAGTTTTACTCTTTTTCTAATATATTTATTATTTGCATTTGGCTTTTGGCCTAATCTTTATTCGCGTTCCAAAATATGTACGAACTGAGAAATTAACGGTTAAATAACATGCGATACACTGACAGAAGACGACAGTTCGGCACGCCCGACAAAAACGACTAGAAAACTGAGGGAATATCGTGGCCAATCGTGCCCAACTACAGCGGTTCAACCTCGGAATTTGCTCGCTCGTTTGACTGTGCGTCGCGACAAACCGACGATCGCCACGCGTCCAAGCCGAACGAACACACCTGAGCGCTGTTTCTGATAAAGAGAGAGAGAGAAAGATAGAGAGAAAAAGTCGGAGAGACAGCATGAACAGAAAGAGCACATGCATGATGAAATTATACAAGGTGGTCGGACTTCGGGCAATTATTTTTCAGTGCGTGCTTGCTTTTTGACGTAAACGGTTGTGTGCGGACGAAGTTTTTCCCACATGTTAACCCTTATCCGCAGAAATGACTTTTCGGTTTTTGCAGCCAGAAATGTGAAATTTTTGTAGAACTAAGAGGCTTAGCAAAAAACCTACCAAAAAAGTAACCACTACATTCAAGTAGTAACTTATTGAAAAAAAACCGAAAATGGACGTGTGAGACGCTTCTTACGCGTCACAACTTTTATGAACTTTTTTTTATCTATCACAAGCAATAACTCAATGTTATACCTCAGTAAAAAAAATACAATTTTTATACCCGGTACTCGAAGAGTAAATAGGGTATATTGTATTTGTGTGAACAACGGTTGTATGTAACGCACAGAAGGAAACGTTTCCGACCCCATAAAGTATATATATTCTTGATCAGCTCCAATAGCAGAGTCGATAGAGCCATGTCTGTCTGTCCGTCAGTCCGTCAGTCCGTCCGTCCGTCCTTATGAGCGTCTGGATCTCAGAGACCATAAAAGCTAGAGCCACCAAATTTTGCATCCAGACTTCTGTATGCTCACACTGTTACAAGTGTATTTCAAAAATGAGCCCCGCCCCCGTCCAAACTAAAAACGCCATTCCGTAGGGAATGACCATATCAGATCACCAAATTGGTATCCGATTGAACCAATATTATAGCCAGAATGAGGAAATTAATTTGCAGTGGCTAAACCCACCCCGTCCCGCAGCTTATACTTGTTTTTTGCACATTCTCTCATTCACACTCTGCTTCGCGCAGTGTTTGCGGTGTTTTCTGCCTCTGCCTCTGCCGTGAGTCTGCAGTGTGTGGGTCTAGGGAAGGGGGGCGAGCTAACGGAGCGTGTTGGCGTGAGTAGTGTTGTTGATGTAGATGACAGATGAAGAAAAAATGTAAAATTTGACAAATAACCGCTAAGGTGCCGATGTAGTACTGAGTGCCGGGTATAAAAGATGTGACGCGTAAGAAGCGTCTCACACGTCTCTTCTCGTTTTTTTGTGTAATTGGCAACTGTAAACCCCATGCCATCTAAGAGCTCTAAGCACACTTTATTTTCGATTCACTCACAATTACTACTTAGAACCCTTTCACTCGAACTTATTAACGGCATAGATAGTTGACTACTTTTTACCTACGCCACCACCCTGCATAATTCCATCATGGTCCGAAGCGGAGTGTAGCTCAGCCGAGTTAAGAGAGTGTACTCTTTACAGTAGCATATTCCGCGAGGCGCCATAAGAGCGACAGCGGTCATGAAGAAATTATATAAGGAGGTGCCGTCGGGTGGGGTTCGGGTGTGTTCGGTCTCTAAATGTTCGTTTCACTCACACTTGCTGTGCAGAACCCTTTCACTCGCACTCACAAGCAGCATCAATACACGACAAACGGGACCGACGGCACCTCCTAATATAATTTCTTCATGACATGCTTCACGAAACAGCTGACATTAAAATATATTCTTGGTGAGAGCGCAGGTGGTTCTTGTTATTGTTTCTCTTAATGATAAAAACATCTCACTTCACGCAGCATCCATTAATAGCTGGGGCACCTACATACGATTGTAGATGTGTTCTACTATGATATTTGTAGGCTATTTGTAAAATTATAGGAATAAATTGTTTGTTGGCATAGTCAAAGACAAGAGACCAGAGAGCCTTGATATAGCCAATAGTTTATTGGGTGTAAAGTAAGAATTTAGTTTTAAGTATAAATTATAAATTATGTCTGCTTAAAGTGTGAAAACTAAAAGTAAAAGATATGTACACCATGTGGCTTTAAAACTTACAGAACTTTAACTGTAAGATCAACACTCACAAAAAATAAGAGAAACACAACATTTCATCGATTTTATACTACACATACTATGTAAGTATATTTGAGTTTATTATGTATCATCTGGTATCTTTTAGTGTGGGAAACATATACATACATATCTATGTATTCTTTATGTACACTTAACAAATATAGTTAACAAAAGGTTAATACGTACATATGTACATATATAGTAATAATAAAGATAATAAAACGATTTCTGCTCATCGAACACACAGAAATATAATTTCTCAACTCTCTCTAATAGTACTAGATCATGATCATTACCATATGTATACATGCATATACATATATTTATTTGTTTATATGATTATATTAATTAGTTTGCTTCTTTTTAAAAATAATGCACACTTACAGCTATATACAGTTTGGAACTATTTTTTAATTTAAAATTAGCAATTAGATTTCTTATTTAACATCTTCTTTTGTGTGTATTTATCTGTTTGTGTGTGTTTTTCTTTTCTGATACTTAGAACTCTGCGACAAAGTATTTTTGTACAGCATCCTCTAAGGATACGCCTCCTAGTGACACGCCGTGTCCCCTTGCCATGCCTTAAAATGTTAAAATAATTAATTTACACAATACACAGAGTTACTCAGTCTTCAGGAGTGTGTCTTCTGCGGGTCTGCTTCTCGCGTCTGCTCTCCCAACCCACCAACCAATCAAAGGAAGTAAACAAGTAACATTCTTTCTAATACGAGGATATGCCTACGACGGGTGAGTACTAAAAGGAATTATATAGAAATAAACAAAGTACATTTTTTTAGTGTCCAAATAAGTGTTGAGAGTATCAAGTACCTCCTCATCCATGACACTGGTGTGATCATATATGCGCGCTGGCAAATTCTTGCGCAAACTAAAATGATCCTCTGTGGTCGTGGTCTTCCGGTAAATGGGATTCTCAAAGTTCATCGAGTTGATGCGTCGCTTGCTGCAGTAGCGATAGCCAATGAGCAGGACCTGTCAAAGAAACAATATTTAACTTTAAGGTTCCCTTCATTGAGGACTTTCTTCGCTGGTCTTACCACCGATAGCAGAACTGCAAAACCACTGAGACTGGCGATGACAACCAGCGCTATAAAGCCCGAATCTGGCTGCGGACTGGGCGCTGTCGTGTGTTCGATTTGTGTGTGGTTCTTTACTGGACGCTGGTCGGCAACTAAGGAAGGAAATGTTTTAATTTTATATTAGAAATTCATTTTAGATTGCTGGTAACCATCACTGAACTATAAACATTTCAACACACTTTAAAAATATCATAAAAATATAACTTATACTTCCTAGATTTTTGGCTAGATACATGGCCACGAACATATTATTTTCCGTTTGGCGGCTTTTACCCACCCATTGACAAGCCTTAAATGGCTGCCACCTTTTGCAATGATGAACCAAAAGAAGAAAGAAATGTGTTAAAATGTATAAGGGGAAAAACGGAAATCATTACAATAAAAGATCAGAATGAAAGATGGAATCAACATTAAAATCCAAGCGGATTTCGGAGGCTGCTTTTGCTCAGATCCAAAAGAAATTTCAATCAAATCGTTCAAAGTGCGCATTTAGGCGCAAATAAACACTTAAACACTGTCGCGCCTTTGATGGCGCAAAAACTTTTATGGGGGCGGGGGATGAGACTGAGCGACCGATTTCGATTTAGACTGAGAAAGGGATTGGGAATGAAAATGGCAATGGCAATATCAAGCCCAGGGATTGGTGAGGAAGAAGACTGGCAGGCAGCGTAAAGACATCGTTAACGCGACGCATTTAATGGGATTTTGTCTGCCATTCAGTGGGTCGGTCGGAGGGTGTGGGTGCTGCTTCTAGCCGCGATTAAATTAAGTCGAAACAGTAAAAGTTATCAACATTAAGTTAAAGTTTCCTTTAAGGCCCAAAGACCATACACCCAACGCCAGTACTACACACACAGTAGGGGAAAGCTTAAATATTAACCTCATACTTTGCGGTTGGGTATTGTGTGGTGTCTGGCGTGGTTCGATGGGTTCGATGGTTGGATGGTTTGCTTGTAGCGGCTGTTGGACGTTTCAATTGCAACTATGGCCCTACTACAGTGGCTGCCTACTTTCTGTGAGGGCAATGTGCTCCGATGCAAGTGTCGCTTTTCTCGGATTGAATTTATGAAACTGTCAAGCATGGGGCTGGACTCCGCCCCTCTCTGATGATGATTAATGTGGGCCATGACAAAGCAAATGTCGTGGATAGCAACCCGAGAGGGGTGATGAGGGTGCGGGAAGCGTTTCCTGGCCAGAAAAGTGATTTTGAGTGCTGGGTAGAATTTTGATTAATACGCGTGCAATAAATCTGAATCTCACGAAAGTGCTTATCAACAGTCAAAGACAACGAGTTGGAAAGAGTAAAGGAAGGGAAAGGAGTTGTTGAACTTATAAATTGAGAGGAAGTTGAAAAAGTTGTCACAGTTTTGACACCCTGAACCAATACTTAACACAGTTAACCAACACTCAACAGTGTTGCCAGATACTTTATGTGAAGCTTTTCTCAAACCTCCTACACCATAAAATACAATACAAACGAGAATGGACGTGTGAGACGCTTCTTACGCGTCACAACTTTTATACCCGGTACTCAGTACTACATCTGTACCTAAGCGGTTTTTTGTCAAATTTTACATATTTTCTTCATCTGTCATCTACACCTACATCACTTCTCACGCCAACACGCTCTTTTAGCTCTCCCCCCTCCATCAGAGCCGCACACGGATGAGAGAATGTGCAAAAAACAAAAAAAAAGCTCCTCGACGGACGGACAAGACGGACGGACAGACGGACGGACGGACAGACGGACGGACGGGTAGACAGACTTGGCTATATAGACTCGGCTATTGATGCTGATCAAGAATATATATACTTTATGGGGTCGGAAACGTTTCCTTCTGTGCAGTACATACATCCACTTTGTGTACAAATACAATATTTACTCTCCGAGTACCGGGTACAAAAACACATAACTGAGTTGACATTCAAGATTCCCTATGAATCTTTATACAAAGATGAACACACACATTGTAGGAAAGACAACACACAACATGGAAAACAGAGACATACACAGGCACAGGCATAGAGTTGCCAGGCATACCGATTGTTCCGTGCCCCGGTGGCAGCTGCGTGTTCAGCATGGTCTCTTCATGCGCTTCTCTGTCTGTAAGCCTCGCTGGCAGTCGCCGTGGCGCGGTTTTCGTTTTCGGTTTTGTTTTCAGGGCTCGAGGAGGCTTAGTGACGACCACATAAAGGGCTGTCATGCAGCAGCGAATCATGCAAGTCAGATCGGTTTTCAGATTGCGGTTGGGATTTGGGTTGGCGGGTTAGTAAGCATAAAATCAAAAGTTAAACCTTTGGCATGCAAAGTCCAAGCGACTCCAGAAGGATCTTATGGTGTACTTACGATCTTCGACGCACATGAGCCCATCGGCCATCAGCTTAAGACCCGTGGGGCAGGCGCAGGAGATTCGCGGACTGCGTTCGTTGATCCTCGGTGCGGGTAGGCAGAGGTGGGAGCAGTGGCCATTCACGGACTGACAGTGATTGAAGCCATCGGGCTGTCGATACGGATGATACACATGGATCACCATCGGATGTTGTAGCTGTAAAAGGATAGCAAGGATATGAAATGGAAGACAAGAAAAATGGAAATTAGATGTAGGCTCACCATGTGTACCGCTGTGATGGGCTCCACGCCCTCGCCCGTGAACTTATTAGCCTTGAAGACGGTCTGCTTGTCCCAGTCGCTCCAGTATATGTAGTCCTCGAATGTGGTGATGGAGAAGGGATGCCGCAGGTACTCGGTGGAGTAGAGAATCTGGCGCCGTTGGGAGCCATCGTAGTTGGCCGAAGAGATGACATTCAGCTTGCCATCCACCCAGTAGATGCGTTTGCGCACCAGGTCCAGGGTGATGCCGTTGGGCCACTTGACGTCGTAGCTGATTATGGTGGTGCGGTGGCTGCCATCCATGCCGGCGCGCTCGATGCGCGGGGAGGCGCCCCAGTCGGACCAGTACATCCAGCCCTCGATGGGATCGAGGGCGATGGAGCGCGGTATGTCCAGCGCATCCTCAATGAGCACCTTGCCCATGTTGCCATCAAAATTGGTCAGCTCGATGGTGCACTTGTGCGTGTCCGTGTAGTACACGTGGTTGTAGATCCAGTCCACTGCCAGTCCATCCGATGTCACTGACGACTGTTTCAGCACCACCGTCTTCTCGTTTCCCTCGTCAATGGGCGCCTTGTAGATGCTCTGCGTCGTCACGTCGCTCCAGAAGATCATTCCCGTGCGGAACACAAAGTCCAGTGCCGTCGCCGACTTTGTGCTATTTACGATCGACGTCATTTCCATGTGATCGAGGGCGATCTTCCGTATATCGTGACGTCTCGCCAGGAGCAGGGACGCATGTCCCTCGCCCGCCTTGCAACGAGTGTGATTGTGCGGGTCCCGCATGTATCCCGCCTCGCATTCGCACTTGAATCCCCCAATCTCGTTGCTGCACAACTGGGAGCAAGTGCCTGGATTGTCACATTCATTGATGTCCACACAGCTGCGCTTATCTCCGGATAGCTTGTATCCCTCGTGACATTCGCAGCGGTGCCCCACCACCAAATCCACACACTGGTGCATGCACCCGCCATTCTTGGCAGCACACTCATTCACGCCACACTTTCCTGCCGGCTCGTCCTCGCCATCGGGGCAGTCCTTCCGCTTGTCACAGACCCTGCTCAGGACAATGCACTGACCCCCACCGCAGTTAAATTCGCTTGTGGCAATGCAGGTGCCCTTCGTGGTGCCCAGGCTCTGGCTGCAGTCCCGCTCGTCGCTGCCATCCGCACAATCCTTGTCGCCATTGCAGGTGAGGTGTCCGGTAATGCAGCTGCGATCCCCGCACTGAAACTGGTCCGGCCTACAAGTCACGTTCTTGCAGTTACCCGTATGTTCATCGTCGCCGTCGGGGCAGTCCCGGTCGCCGTCGCAGAGCCAGCTGTGGTGCAGACAGGTGATGCGATCCTTGCACTGATACTCATGTGCCAGGCAGGGTGTGGTCGTGTTGGTCACATTCGCGCAGGACTAAGGGGTGGAGGCAGGGTAGAGATGCAAGAGAGACGCGTGAGACATTGTTAGGGCAAAGTTTTCGGTTTGTGGTGTCGGTTTCTCTTGGGGGGTACAAGTTGAAGCAAACTTTTTCGTTGCACACAAAATTATGTCCCAGGTTGACCCCAGGTTTGAAGTCCTTGCTGGTCTTTTCTATGCAAAAAATGCAATTTTATGCGTGCCATGTGTTGACAACAAAAGCTACCAAAGCTGCTTTGGGCATTGAGTTATGCCCAACTTTGTCGTAATTTATGGGGCTTACCGTCCCAGCCCATTCCACACAGAGAAGCAAAATATAACCGAGGGAATGTAGCAGAAACGAGAAGGGACGTGTGAGACGCTTCTTACGCGTCACAACTTTTATACCCGGCACTCAGTACTACATCTGCAACTTAGCGGTTATTTGTCAAATTTTACATTTTTTCTTCATCTGTCATCTACATCAACAACACTACTCACGCCAACACGCTCCTTTAGCTCGCCACCCTCCCCTATAGACACACACTGCAGAGTCGCGGCAGAGTCAGCGGCAGAGGCAGCGGCAGAGGCAGAGGCAGTGACGTGTCAGGGGCCAGGCCATAAACAGCGCGAAGCAGAGTGTGAATGCTGCGGGACGGGGTGGGTTTGGCTACTGCAAATTAATTTCTTCATTGTGGCTATAATAATGATCCAATCGTATCCCAATTTGGTGATCTGATAGATATGGTCATTCCCTACGGAATGGCGTTTTTAGTAGATTTGGGAGGTTTTCGCCCTTTTGCGGGGGCGGAAGGGGGCGTGGCTCATTTTTGAAATACACTTGTAACAGTGTGAGCACACAGAAGTATGGATGCAAAATTTGGTGGCTCTAGCTTTTATGGCCTCTGAGATCCAGGCGCTCAACAAGACGGACGGACAGACGGACAGACAGACAGACAGACATAGACTCGGCTATTGATGCTGATCAAGAATATATATACTTTATGGGGTCGGAAACGTTTCCTTCTGTGCGTTACATACAACCGTTATGTGCACAAATACAATATACCCTATTTACTCTTCGAGTACCGGGTATAAAAACCCCATGAATGCCATGGTAGGAGCTTTTTTTTGTACGGCACCACACGAAATGTAAATTTATGTCAAAGTATTATTTACTCACCCGCTCATCGGAGGCATCCGAACAGTCCGGATCCCCATCGCACACCCAACGCTTGGCGATGCACGCCCCATTGGTGCAAGTGTGCTCGGCCACAGCGTCGCATGGCACCACCGGACAATCTCGCTCGTCGGAGCCATCGCCGCAGTCATCGTCGTGATCGCACACCCATCGCTTCTGTATGCAACGCCCGTTGCCGCAGGTGAACTCGTCGGAGCGGCAAGTTTGGTCTAAAGGAATTTAAAGTATTTCAGAAAAATATGGGTTGAAGGCAGTAAGTAAGTTTCAACAAATGACAGAAATGGCAGCCGGACACTAAACCAAACCGGCAAATGAAGTGCGGTGAAGTCGATGGTTAGGCAGGAAGTTTGGACACAAAGTTATGGTTTGGGATGATATATGGAATAGTTGGGAGTGGTAAAGGTTGTTAGAGTGGATTAGAGCTTAACATAAAGTGAAACAATTTTAAACTTACATGAAATATGAGAGAGAAATTAAAACTTTACTAAAATTGTATAAACGGAAACTAATACTCGCAAATAAAATTGAAATCTAACATAAAGAACTTTTGACTTAATAATTTCAAATCAAAGAGCAACCAAAATTCATGGCAAAGTTAAAAGAAGGAGAAAGCTGATCCTTACTGCAGTTGTGCTCATCGGAGCCATCGCTGCAGTCCTTGCTTTGGTCACACATCCAAGCCAAAGGTACACACTGCCCTTCGCCGTTTTTGCAGGCGTATTCGTCCGGGGAACAGGTGCGTGCCTCTGTTGTGTGGCAAGCATTTAAAGAGAACAGAAATATAGAGTGAAAAATACGAGTAATGATTAGTCAGATTAGTCGACTATGCCTACATCTGTTGATATACCTTAAAAGACTGCTCAAGAATCAAACGCTAGCATACTCCTAAATCTTTAACTAATTTCCCTAAAGGTACCTAAGCAAATGCATTCATTTGTGTTAAGTGCTCTGCCAAAATAATCTGCTAAATATTCCATCACTCTTGGGCAGTCATTGATGCGTTAAAAGTATCCAATTGCAGGAGGAGCATTTCCCTCACTACACTCTATTCCCATTACCGTTTATAGTTTTTCCTTAAAACCATGTTCCACGTAGTGTTCCTGTGCATGGCTGTGCACTGTGTGCGTGTATTCGAGGATTAAGTGAATTTTATGCGCCATTGCCAGCCGGCAGCAGTCAGAGTAAACGCGAGCCAGCGGCACACACACGCGTCGTATGCTTGTTGTCAAGGGTTGCATGAATGAGTACACAATGTACACACGCACACAAAGAGGGGTGTACTCTTACATAAACATATATGCGTCTACACATGGGTAAAATCTCACTTTCAATGACTTGATTAAACCTCTAAGGATGAGGCACGAGAGGACATTGTTGCGAGAATTATGCAGAATGCCACTCCATTAACAGTGCGTATGAGTTATGCGACATAGTTGGGTTAGTGAAAGCGATTGCACACATACACACACACACACAGGAGTAGTAGTAGTAGTAGGAGTGGTAATATGCAAGAGCTGGTGTGGGGGGATAGATATAGAATGCTATTTTCGCTTACTGCAGTGCGCCTCATCGGACTTGTCGCGACAATCGCTGTTGCCGTCACAGAGCCAGCCACGCGGAATGCACTGCTCGACTGTTTGGCATTTGAACTCGTTGTTGGGACAGGCATTCACTAAGCAATACACAATCAAATAAGTACAATCGATTCGTTTCGCACCACGAGCGTTGGGATTCCGCACGCTCGCTGGTGGGATTTAGTGGTTGGGATTTATGGCTACTTACTGCACAACGCTGTGGCCTCATCGGATCCATCGGCACAGTCGTTCTCCTGGTCGCAGCGCCATTTATTCGGTATGCAATTGCCATTCGTGCAACGGAATTGGTCCGTCAAGCAGGTGGCCTCTGTAAAGAGCAAACGAAAAAATGTGTGTGTTGAATCGTATGAATGTATTTTTGGGTAGGGATATTTTGGCTATTTTTTCCCGTTACTCGAGCTTGGCTTTGAACCCGTATCAACAACAAAAGATAAAACACAAACGGAAACAGCGCGCTATGGTCCAGGTGACGACTTTTCTTGGGCAAAAGACGTGGTTTTTGGCGCTCTGTATTAGAAGAAGAGTGACCATCAAAGTTGCATACCCGAAATTTGCATAGATGGCGCCACCTTCGCAAAATCAGCTGTGAAACCCAGCTGTCATTATTGCACAGCATGTGCAGTGAAAAAGTACCCATTTTATTGCTCCAATTTTTTGGATGCATTTTATTCAGTAGTGTTTTTACTACGTGTTTTATAATGTGAACGGTATCTAGTAGTGGCGATGTCTTCGTAATTGTATGTCAAAGTGGGGCCTTCAATATGTGTCAGTTCGTAGTAAAGACTAATTTTTGAGAAAGTTTTTTAATATTGTGCCACCTAGTCCCACCTTGAAACCTATTGTATGTCGTAGACCAATAAATGATTGTTAAAATGTATATAGTCAAAAATGCCAAATTTGACCACAACTCTTACAATTTTCATTTATAGATCATAACCTCAAATGAGAATTTTCAATGTTTTTTGCCGTTTGG
Organism: Drosophila subobscura; assembly: GCF_008121235.1. Classification (NCBI taxonomy): domain Eukaryota; kingdom Metazoa; phylum Arthropoda; class Insecta; order Diptera; family Drosophilidae; genus Drosophila; species Drosophila subobscura. The sequence goes on along the minus strand of NC_048533.1, from coordinate 882,132 downwards.
AACACAATGAAGAAGAAAATTGTGAAGTAGGGTACCATTTTGCATTGCATTTAAGCCACAGTATTAGTCACTAGCTATTTTGGAGGGCTAGAGTGTAGCCAGTGTAATATTGTTTTATAATGGAAACTACTGAAGAGCATGCTCTGTTTAAGAAAAAAAAATGCGATTATCTTAGATTTTTACGTGGTTTTAATTCGTGCTACGACTTTTTTTTATAGAATCTTGGTCTGCTAAACATATTCCCATCCTTTTTTTGCTTCTAACATTTTGAGAAAAAAAATTTAAAACCGATTTTCCCTTAAAAAAAGAAGCTGCCACGCCCGTTTTTTCAAAAAACCTTCTTCTTCCTATTCTTAACTTATATCAAAAGACTAAATCAAAAAATTTTACTCCGTTCGCGAGTTATTCATTTTGGCCAATACAAGTGGTCATCTGAACCATAGTGCAGCAGGCTCTCTGCAAATGTGTTTGTGTATGTTATTATGACCACACATACACACACAGACACACAGTTTTGTACACGCACTTGAGCACGTGCTGAGAAAAGACGAGAAGGGATGTGTACTCGGTACTCAGTACTACATCTGCACCTTATCGGTCTTTTGTCAAATTTTAAATTTTTTCTTCATCTGTCATTTACATCTACAACACTTCTCACGCCAACACGCTCCTTTAGCTCGCCCCACTTCCCTAGAGCAGCACACTGCAGAGGCAGAGGCCGCACACTGCGGAAGCAGAGTGTGAATGAGAGAATGTGAAAAAACAACAAAAGCTGCTGGACGGGGTGGGGGCGGCTGGATTTAGCGGCTAAACTTTAGCCACTGCAAATTAATTTCTTCATTCTGGCTTTAATAATGATCCAATCGGATCCCAACTCGCTGATCTGATAGATATGGTCATTACCTACGGAATGGCGTTTTCTTTCAGTTTTCTTTTATCTTCAAAGTTGTGGCTGTGGGAGATTTTCGTCCTTTTAAGGGCCAAAGGTCGCGGAACTCATTTTTTAAATACACTTGTAACAGTGTGAGCATACCGAAGTCTGGATGCAACATTTGGTGGCTCTAGCTTTTAATGGTCTCTGAGTACTAGGCGCTCATAAGGACGGACAGACGGACGGAAAGACAGACATGGCTCAATCGACTCGGCTGTTGATGCTGATCAAGAATATATGTGTATAAACATCCGTTATTCCCCACTAATACAATATACCCAATTTACTCTTCGAGTATCGTGTATAAATAGAGGAAGAAACATGTTGAAAAACACAATTAAGGGAACCCACATTTAGCGGGTTTATTATTAAAGATTGCTCTCCTTTCCGAATGAGCGGAAACAATTATTATATTGCCGTTACTCTACAATATCCTTTCGGGACTGCCCTACTCTCCGCCAATAGACCCCTTCTAGCCTGCTATTATCCTTTTTGAAAAATAATGCTGCAAGCGTAGCTCCAACGGCTTCTTCAATGTCACTCCAAGGGGCAAACATAAAAATTTGTAATTTTTGAGCTCCACCAATACACACATACATACATACATATGTATAAGCAAATTTCCCCCATTTTTGGTGGTAAATGATAGGAGCATGCCTTGTGGCCTGCAGAAATAGCTCTGAGGGTTATGCAAATCATGACCAAAAGCGCCAAAAGAAAATGACAATATCTGCCTGCCAGGAGGGCAGGCACAATATTTGCCATATCAATAACATTTTATATGAATACTTTTCTAAATTTTTACGGATGGGCAGCTACACCATCCATACCCCTGCTACGACAATTGTATGGAAAAACTTGCGCCAAACAAAAGGTTGAGGTGAGCCAATATTTGTTAAAATATAAAAAAAATGAGAGGGGACGGAGAGACGCTTTTTACGCGTCACAACTATTATACCCGGTACTTGGTACTACAACTGTACCTTAGCGGTTTTTTGTCAAACGCTTCGTTAGCTTCCATAGAGCCACACACTGCAGAGTCACAGCAGAGGCAGACGCGGCAGATGCAGAGGCCGCACACTGCGCGAAGCAGAGTGTGAATGAGAGAATGTGCAAAAAACAAATATAAGCTGCGGGACGGGGTGGGTTTAGCCACTGCAAATTAATTTCTTCATTGTGACCATAATAATGATCCAATCGGATCCCAATTTGGTGATCTGATAGATATGGTCATTCCCTACGGAATTATTATTAGTTTTTTTTTATCTTCAAAATTGTGGCTGTGGGAGGCTCCCCCAAAAAAAAAAACACTTGTAACAGTGTGAGCATATAGAAGTCTGGATGCAAAATTTGGTGGCTCTAGCTTTTAATGGTCTCTGAGTACTAGGCGCTCATAAGGACGGACAGACGGACGGACGGACTGACGGACAGACAGACAGACATGGCTCAATCGACTCGGCTATTGATGCTGATCAAGAATATATATACTTTATGGGGTCGGAAACGTTTCCTTCTGTGCGTTACATACAACAGTTATTCCCCACATACACTATATTCCCTATTTACTGTTCGAGTACCGGGTATAAAAGCAGCAAGAAACAGCAAGGAACGAGGAGGAACGTGAGATGCTTTATACGCGTCACAACTTTTATATCCGGTACTCAGTCATACATTCATATGTATGTAACCTTATTGTGATGCATACATACATATGTACATATGTGCGTACATATGTACATACATATGTATCCTTATGATTTTTTCCAATTTTACATTTTAAATTTGTTCTACATTTACATCTACCTTATGAGACAGAGAGTGCGAGCAAAAAAAATGTGCAAAACAAATAAACAAAGCTGTTGGAAGGGGTGGGGGTTGGCACTGGACATGAATTTCGTCATTCTGGCTATAAGCTTTGAAGAGTTGGAAACGTTTACTTCTGTGAGTTACGCTCATTGCTACAACCACAAATACAATATACCCTATTTACTCTTCGAGTACCGGGTATATAAAACAAATATAAATTCTCTCACACACCCACACTTCAGTAAACAAATAAAAATTGGCCACATGTGTGACCCAAACAAGTGAAAATAAAATAAAAATAAAATAAAGTAAAAATATAAAAAAGAAAAAAACGTGGAGTGGACAAATTTTTCGTTCTACCACACTTGGTTCAATGCTTGTCGATTCGATTTTATGTGTTTGCTGTTTTTTTCTTGTTTGTTGTTGTTAATATGTGACATTATTTTTGAGGGAATTGAGCCACCAGCATATATGTAGATTGGTGGATGTTTTACGTCCTGCATTAATGCCATCTCAGTCTCAGCAATTAAAAATCAAATTACAACGCTTTTTGTATCATGGAAAAGTTTAATTGATTGCATTTATCTACCCCCCAAAACAAAAGCATGCAACTTCCACTGTTATGCAGCATAATTTTATGTTTTTTAACTAAGTTTAAACGGCTTTTCAGTTGATTAAAAAACTTTGGCCTTTGGCTGTTGATTTTTCCCCGTGGACGGGAAACTCGTTCACTCACTCTCTCTCCTTGTGTCCTGGTGGCAATATGTATGCAAATGTTAAGCGAGCTCTGGTAAAAAATATATTCTGTTGCATGCAATGCATCGCTTGCAGGCTGTCCCAATAAGCTGCCACAGACCAAAGTGATGCATACAGAGAAACGAAAACGGGAAAGAGATTTTTGTAAGTCCACATGATTGGGATTTTGGCATGTTTAATTTAAGTTAAAAGGTGTTGAAAACTTTTCCACCCGATAATAGTTAAAAGTTTTTACCCGAAACTTCAAATTTTTCAACTGGGAAGGATTCTTTTGTGCTAAGAGTTTTCCAGGGAAGCTCGAAGTCAGATGATATAGGGACTTGATAGTTGACAAAATACTTGAGAGGGAAGTAAAAGCCCTTACAGAATGTTGATGAAATGTTGAGCTTCTAAATATTTTATAGAATTTTGTTAGTGAATTTGATTTGATTATACTTAAAGTCTAAAAAACACAGCCATAAACAAATTTTAGGGCTAATAATATTTGTTGCACTTCCAGCAATTATTTACATCGTTCAGTTACTTCATAAAATTGTTTTTCCCATATATTTCATATATTGCATTTATTGATTACTTTACATAAGGTCTTAATTTCTTTTATTTAAAGTATTCATTAAAGTGCTCCCCTGCAATTTGATTAACTTCTACATGCACTCCCAGCCAAACACAGAACAGTAAAAAATAACTATTTATTTACCATTGTCGAGAACCACAGCGCCAAAACTGTGACTCTGTTGATGCAGCAAACAGGTCACGAACAGCAAACGCCAAATGTGTCCCATTTTGTTTTGGTCAACGGGGAAAAATGTCGCAATTTTTGCAAGGACTTTAAGTAGTGGGGAAGAGATTCGTTATTATCATTAATTTGCAGGCAGCGAAGCAGGGACATTCCTTTTCCAGCGTAAAAGGTGGGAACATGAAATGCCGTAACATATTCGAGAGGCTCAGCCAACTGGCACAAATTATTTGCATAATTTCCGTAAACAAAAAGTGGAGAGTGCACCCAAGGAGCACATTTTCAAGTTCATAATGTACAGAGGACAGAGAGACAGACAGGATGGACACACAGACAGGATGGAGACAACAGGACGAAATCAGAGTCGGTGGACGACAGGACGGACGAAATATGCAAGTTGTAAATATGACATTTGCGGGCGAGGAAATTAAGGAAACTTATTAAATGTTCAACTGAATGATAAATGGTAAGTGCTGTCTGTCCAGTCACCGATTGACTTGGCGGATAAGTCTTGCCACAGACTGTGGGAATGGTACGGGGGGTCCAACAGAAAAGGAGACTTTCTTGGGAGCTTTGCCTCGTGGCCTCAAAGGACTCTCTCGTGCGGTATGCTGCTGGCATTTTGTAAAAGATAAAAACGAATCTTGGATAGGGAAATTGTATATTCTGCACATAGTCTGCTTTAAACGTTTTCACAGAATTTGCTTTCCAGCTTTTGGTTTATTTTGTTGTTAATCACTTGGCACACTTTCGATGGCTTACACTTGGGTTCTCTCTAGTTGCTCGTTTTCCGTATTCCGTTCTCTCTTCTATATATATCCCACTCTTAACACACGAGTCGCGTTAACTGGTCGCATTGAAAACAACACCCGTTTGGTTGAGAAGTCTGCTGCCAACTGAGTGTTTGGTCTCAGAGAGGCAATCCTTAAAAACATTTCGACCCAAAGTTGTTTGCAGCATCTGCAGCCCACCCCACCAGGCCACAGAGTCTCTCGACGTGAAAGCTCGTTCGTTGCGAGTCGAGTGCAAAAATTCCCGAGTCCTAAGTCGAGTGGGATGCTGTGTGCATGAGTATGAGTATGAGTGAGTGTTGAGTGAGTGCTGATTAGATCGAGTGTTTCAGGGCTTCTTTGTCGTGAGCGTGAAATCTGAGTACAAACAAAGGGACAAAGTATGAGAATTGAAGATGATCAAAGGGCTACAATTTGTTTTAATTTAGTTTATTTTAAGCAGCTGATAGTGCGTTGCTTTACAGCTCCAAATGCCGTTATGAGGCAGCAGATGTAATACAAGAATACCTCAACGAATTGGAAGGTCAACCCACTAAAGGCCACCAATCCTTGCTTCACCCTAAAAACGTGTATCGACAACACGCCACCAATACAGCTGGAAGGAGGTACCCTATGGCATCCAAAGGGTTGTTAGACAAGCGTCTAACTTATGGCCCACATTTAAAAGCCATGGCCAAAAAGTGTGGGTATAGGATGCTAATAAACAGAAAAAGCACAATAAATTTTGAGAGCTAAAAGAGCGACGCATGTTCACTGCGAGGCTTCGGTCTGGATCTACGGTGTGCAGATCTGGGGAATAGCTGCTAAAACAAACTACAAACGCATACAGGTGCTACCAAATCAAGATTGGGCTTTGCCAAAACTTTTAACACTAGATACAATACCCATTTCCTCATTGATAGTCCCTGACTCTACCTTTTCGAAGGCTTCCCTTATGATGATTCCTCCTCCATCTTAATTCTTCACAAAAATATAAACTCCCCCCCCCCCCCCCTTGCAGCACTTTTCACCACATAACTATAAACGAAGCCTTCATTTGAAATCCCCCAAGTTCAGCATGAAATTGTTTTTCCACCTGCCCAATCAGGGAGAATAATAATGGAGAGAGGGCTGGCTCATTATCAACTTCACTTCATTAGAATGCCAGAAATTAGCTAGAAATTACATAAAGCAAATTGCGTTATGCACAACGAGAATTCCATTTTTGGATACACTCGTTCCGATTTTGTTTCGTTTTGCTCGTTTTTTTGTGGTGTCTGGCACAAGTTGTGAGTGCGATAAAGCAGACGACCTCCCTATAGTTTCCTTTTATGAGCGGGCCCGGCGACGCAAAAGTCTCGTGCGACGCAATGATAAAAGCGGACAGACAGCGGCAAGGCAAACAAAGATTGCTGATGCAACAACGTTGCATGCCACAGTCAGCTAAACGCCAACTGCGCTGCAATTTAGAGTAGAGAAAAGACACAGGCCAGGGCAGGCCAGGCCAGCCATGGCACAGTTTTTGGTAAGCAGCCACTGCGACAATTGTGCAGTGCAGTGCGTTAATGTTGCAAACTCGTTTCGGTTTCTTTTTCATTTTAGTATCTGCTTCTGGTTTGAATCAAGCAAAAGGAAAAAGCAATACATGCAACGCTTGCATTGAACTATTATCGTGGACGACGCTGTGACGCCTCTATTACAGCTGCGGCCTGAAAGTATGCCACGGGAGCAGCCACAAAACATCCATTGCGGGACTGTTTCCTAACTGTTTCTATATTATAGAGACTAATATTCGACTCACCCAAAAACTTGCATTCTGAGACCTGTTCATCGCTGTGATCCTTGCAGTCGGCATCGCCATCGCACACGAATCGTATGGGAATGCAATCCCCATTGCGGCACTGAAACTGCTTCTCATCGCACTTGGCCTCCAGCGATTGTCCTGCACAGAAGATAGAGAGAGAGAGAGAGCACACATAAAGATTGAAAGCTTGAGATTGAGATGGATGAGTAAACAGATAATTTAAGCTAATTATAAACAATTCCAGTAGGGGGATGGATGGTTTAGAAGCTTAGCTAAAGTTTTCTCATTAAAGATACAAACATAAACGAGAAGGGACGTGTGAGACGCTTCTTAAGCGTCACAACTTTTATACCCGGCACTCAGTACTACATCTGTACATTAGCGGTTATTTGTCAAATTTTAAATTTTTTCTTCATTTGTCATCTACATCTACAACACTTCTCACACCAACACGCTCCTTTAGCTCGCCCCCCTTCCCTAGACCCACACACTACAGACTCACGGCAGAGGCAGAGCCAGCCGCCGGCGGCCAGTGTGCGGCCACTGCGCGAAGCAGAGTGTGAATGAGAGAATGTGCAAAAAACAAATATAAGCTGCGGAACGGGGTGGGTTTCGCCACTGCTAATTAATTTCTTCATTGTGGCTATCTTGTGGCTTCTCCAATAATGCCCCAATTTGGTGATCTGATAGATATGGTCATTCCCTACGGAATGGCGTTTTTAGTTTTCTGCTATCTTCAAAATTAGATTTGAAAGGTTTTCGCCCTTTTACGGAGGCGGAAGGGGGCGTGGCTCTTTTTTGAAATACACTTGTAACAGTGTGAGCACACATAAGTATGGATGCAAAATTTGATGGCTCTAGCTTTTATGGTCTCTGAGATCCAGGCGCTCAACAAGACGGACGGACGGACAGACGGACGGACAGACAGACATGGCTCAATCGACTCGGCCATTGATGCTGATCAAGAATATATATACCTTATGGGCTCGGAGACGTTTCCTTCTGTGCGTTACATACATTCACTTTGTGCACAAATACAATATACCCTATTTACTCTTCGATTACCGGGTATAAAAACACCCAACAAAAGCTCCAATTGATTAGGGGCTAAAAAAAATGCAAAACAATCAGCAACAGACAGATACCCATACAGCAATAGCAAACATATAGAGGTACCAGTATGTGTGTGTGTGTGTACGTGTGTGTATGTGAGACAAGTAATTTGCATACTAAACGATAAACAAACGATGGCAGTGGCACTGGCAGAGCCTTTTAATCAACAGAAAAAGATTGAAATTCAAAACTTTGTTGGAATCCCTTTGCCAACGCCCTTGAAAATATGCAAAAAACACACATATTGGACACGAAACGAAACAAGCCATTACACACACACACACGCAGAGGGAGCAACCCCCGCCCTAGAAAGTCAACTGTCTTAGTGGCCTAATAGAAAATGTGACAGGCATTTAAAAACAGAGAGAAAAAAATAAGCACCAAAAGCAAGTAATAGATTGCCAGTGAACAAACAGAGAGCGATTTTGTGTGGAATAGATGGAGAGTGGTAGGGGGACCAATTTTGAAAAGGGTTTCGGGTCATGGGTCCTGCAGCTGACAGCAGCTTTCGAGGCACCGACCGCTCCATCATGCTCTTGAATATTTCAATAGCTCAATATTTTCCCCATACAATTTCGAATATATAAGTACATACTTACATATGTATTTATTTTGGCTAATTGTTGTAATTGAAGTTCGCAACCGAAACAACAAATAAACAAACGTACACTCCCTTCCTCTATCCAATTTCCAGGCCTTGTAAATCAATAAGGTCAAATCAATTCAATTCTGTCTGTGTGTGGGTTTCACTTGTCGCCGCGTTGGCTGCCTCTGCACTGGAAATTGTTTTCAATTATGCATCAGCCAGTAGACAAAATGGCGAATTATAATTCAGGCATATGTATGCGTGGAAATATATTCATCTACATGTACGCAAATACATATGTAAGTCGTACATAAGCCACATATGCCATATTCATGCTCAACATATTCCACAAGACGTCAAGCGGCGTAGCACAGTGAGGAAAGAAGTCAAAAAGGTCGCTTTGGATACAATGAAAGTACGCATCTCTTAAAGAATTTTCCATAGCTTCCCAAAATCCAACTTTCAAGAAAATCTGACTTTGGTTGTTTTTATGGCAGACCTTTTGCTAACGAGTTTTTAAAAGCTGATATTTTTTTGTTAAGGCTTTTTTTAGTGGTTGCTTTTTATTTCTTCACATAACTAAGGTATCTGGTTGTAATGAACTTTGCTATTCTACAAATCTAACAATTTCATCTATAAACTGTGCCTAAACACTTTGTGGCTTTAGCTTACCGTCAAGGAAATATTTGGCTTTGAAATGCAAAAATGATGACTTTTGTGCGGTATTTTTAGTAACATTTGTATACCGGGTACTCGAAGAGTAAATAGACACATATGTATGTTTTTGTATTTATTTATTTGTAATTGTATTTGTGAGCAATGTGAGCATATCTCATAATTTTGATAGTCTTAAAATCGAAAACAAGATCGCAGCGCAGTCCGGTTGACACACTAAAAACAGAAAATTTCGCAGCGAGTTATTATCGGATTATACGAGCATTATAGTCATTGATCATGTGTGCCAGTAATATAAGTACAAGTGAAATAATTATCGTCTCGGGGCCAGGCTAATAACATAGTTGTGGGAATAGCTGGCACATAAGTCGATAAGGATGTCTATAGAATGAAGGTTTAGTAAAGATACCAGTGGTAAGCGCCAAAAAAAAAACAATATCACGATCGGATTTAGCAAGCCCTGCAACTCAAGTTCAAGGTTTATGGATTGTTGTTCTAATTTTATAAATGTTTATAAAATTCCTTTGGGGGATGGCTGTGTCTGTGCATCATCGTATGCATTCCACTCCTCCCACATGTTGAATCAATCAAAACATGTTTACTCTGAACAAACATAACAATTAAACTGCAACAACATGCCATGGTATATATAAGGAAAAAACACCACACGCCCCCTATTAATTGTTGTTATTAAAGATACTATATACGATTCAGTTTTATTGTTGTTGCCTTTTGTTGTGTGTGTATTGGTTCTGGCGCAAACTAGTTTTCTATGCCTGACAGAAATCTGTTGGCACAGCGAATAAATTAAATCAACAAAATGAAATGGGGCGACAAAATCAAATTCCCTCTCTCTTCAAAGACCTTGCCACAGCCACATATACCCGTGCGAGCAGATATACATACATACATACATACATACATACATATACCCTTACTGGCAGCTTCTCTCAGAAATAATCAACTCGGAAAACTATAGATCACTAGCGAAAGCTTAAGAGACTCAGAGCTATATGAATAACAGCTGTAGTAGGGAAAATATTACATGGCAAATCTACATCGAAATAGGGGGCTCGACACTAGTCTTTTCATAGTTTTCATATCTCAAAAAAATATCTAAATTTAACCACGAAACGCAGAAGGAGAGGCAGCGAAAAATATTTTTCTGGACTACGTATATTTTTTGACGCGCCAATGGCGCAGAGCTCTCTGAACTGCGCCTTGTTTTCGTTTTTTTTATACCCGGTACTCGAAGAGTAAATAGGGTATATTGTATTTGTGCGAATATCGGTTGTATGTAACGCACAGTAGGAAACGTTTCCGACCACATAAAGTATATATATCCTTCATCAGAATCAATAGCCGAGTCGATTGAGCCATGTCTGTCTGTCCGTCTATCCGTCCGTCCGTCCGTCTGTCCGTCTGGTTTGTCGGTTAGTTCTCAGAGACTATAAGAGCTAGAGCCACCAAATTTTGGCTCCAGACTGCTGTATGCTCACACTGAAACCAGTGTATTTCAAAAATTAGCCCCGCCCCCTTCCGCTCCGGCAAAAGAGCGAAAACCTCCAAAACCAACAATTTTGAAGATAAAAGAAAACTAAAAATTCCGTAGGGAATGACCATATCTATCAGATCACCAAATGGGATCCCATTGGATCATTATTGTAGCCACAATGAAGAAATTAATTTGCAGTGGCTAAAACCCACCCCGTTCCGCAGATTATATTTGTTTTTTTCACATTCTCTCATTCACACTCTGCTTCTGTAGTGTGCGGCCTCCGCCTCTCGCGTTCCTCTGCCTTTGCCACTGACGGGACTCTGCAGTGTGTGGCTCTAGGAAAGGGGGGCGAGCTAAAGGAGCGTGTTGGCGTGAGAAGTGTTGTAGATGTATATGACAGATGAAAAATATAAAAACTTTGACAAAAAAACCGCTACGGTACATATGTAGTACTGAGTACCGCGTATAAAAGTTGTGACGCGTAAGAAGCGTCTCACACGTCCCTTCTCGTTTTTTTTGGTTATAGGAGAGCGTGGGAATGGCATCGGACGGATGGATGTTGGATATACGGGGTATTTGTGTCAACAATCTTATTTACTTTGGACAAAGTCCAAAAAACCCAAGTGCAAAGTACAAAAGTGCAATTGAATTTCTCTTCCATTTTTTAACGCTGAAGTTCATTTTTGTCTTGATTTAGACTGTTGCATATATGTACATATATATGTTTGTATGTACGTACAGTGTACACACATACAATATTAGCATATATTTTAATTGATTTTCTTACAATTGTTTTGGATTGCATTTACTCAAATTTTGCTTAAATTTTCTTTTATTTATCTGATAAGAAAAACAACCACAAAAGTTTAGCACGAACTTTAAATTCCTTTTGTCTTTTTATAATGTTGTTAAATACATTGTAAGATACATGTTATATTCGTCACTGTAATAATTCAATTATTCGATAACACTACTCGACAAATCCCAAATTTTGGTTACCTTAAGGACCCAAATTAACTTTTTATACCCGGTACCCGGGTATATTGTATTTGTGCGAGCGAAAGGGCAAAAACCTCCTAATCCTACAATTTTGAAGATAAAAAAAAACTAAACGCCATTTCGTAGGGAATGACCATATCTATCAGATCACCAAATTGGAATCCGATTGGAGCATTATTATGGCCACAATGAAGAAATTAATTGCAGTGGCAAAACCCACCCCGTCCCGCAGCTTTTATTTGTTTTGTGCACATTCTCTCATTCAAACTCTGCTTCGCGCAGTGGCAGAGGCCTCTACCTCTCTGCCTCTGCCGCGTTCTGCCGCGTCTCTGCCCTGACTCTGCAGTGTGGCTCTAGGGGAGGGGGGCGAGCTAAAGGAGCGCGGTGGCTTGAGAAGTGTTGTAGATGTAGATGACAGATGAAAAATATGAAAACTTTGACAAAAAAACCGCTACGGTACATATGTAGTACTGAGTACCGCGTATAAAAGTTGTGACGCGTAAGAAGCGTCTCACACGTCCCTTCTCGTTTTTTTTTTGGTTATAGGAGAGCGTGGGAATGGCATCGGACGGATGGATGTTGGATATACGGGGTATTTGTGTCAACAATCTTATTTACTTTGGACAAAGTCCAAAAAACCCAAGTGCAAAGTACAAAAGTGCAATTGAATTTCTCTTCCATTTTTTAACGCTGAAGTTCATTTTTGTCTTGATTTAGACTGTTGCATATATGTACATATATATGTTTGTATGTACGTACAGTGTACACACATACAATATTAGCATATATTTTAATTGATTTTCTTACAATTGTTTTGGATTGCATTTACTCAAATTTTGCTTAAATTTTCTTTTATTTATCTGATAAGAAAAACAACCACAAAAGTTTAGCACGAACTTTAAATTCCTTTTGTCTTTTTATAATGTTGTTAAATACATTGTAAGATACATGTTATATTCGTCACTGTAATAATTCAATTATTCGATAACACTACTCGACAAATCCCAAATTTTGGTTACCTTAAGGACCCAAATTAACTTTTTATACCCGGTACCCGGGTATATTGTATTTGTGCGAGCGAATCCCTCCTAATCCTAAATTTTGAAGATAAAAAAAAACTAAACGCCATTTCGTAGGGAATGACCATATCTATCAGATCACCAAATTGGAATCCGATTGGACAATGAAGCCAAATGAAGAAATTAATTGCAGTGGCAAAACCCACCCCGTCCCGCAGCTTTTATTTGTTTTGTGCACATTCTCTCATTCAAACTCTGCTTCGCGCAGTGGCAGAGGCCTCTACCTCTCTGCCTCTGCCGCGTTCTGCCGCGTCTCTGCCCTGACTCTGCAGTGTGGCTCTAGGGGGAGGGGCGAGCTAAAGGAGCGCGGTGGCTTGAGAAGTGTTGTAGATGTAGATGACAGATGAAAAATATGAAAACTTTGACAAAAAAACCGCTACGGTACATATGTAGTACTGAGTACCGCGTATAAAAGTTGTGACGCGTAAGAAGCGTCTCACACGTCCCTTCTCGTTTTTTTTTTTTTTTTGGTTATAGGAGAGCGTGGGAATGGCATCGGACGGATGGATGTTGGATATACGGGGTATTTGTGTCAACAATCTTATTTACTTTGGACAAAGTCCAAAAAACCCAAGTGCAAAGTACAAAAGTGCAATTGAATTTCTCTTCCATTTTTTAACGCTGAAGTTCATTTTTGTCTTGATTTAGACTGTTGCATATATGTACATATATATGTTTTTATGTACGTACAGTGTACACACATACAATATTAGCATATATTTTAATTGATTTTCTTACAATTGTTTTGGATTGCATTTACTCAAATTTTGCTTAAATTTTCTTTTATTTATCTGATAAGAAAAACAACCACAAAAGTTTAGCACGAACTTTAAATTCCTTTTGTCTTTTTATAATGTTGTTAAATACATTGTAAGATACATGTTATATTCGTCACTGTAATAATTCAATTATTCGATAACACTACTCGACAAATCCCAAATTTTGGTTACCTTAAGGACCCAAATTAACTTTTTATACCCGGTACCCGGGTATATTGTATTTGTCAATCCTACAATTTTGAAGATAAAACAAAACTAAACGCCATTTCGTAGGGAATGACCATATCTATCAGATCACCAAATTGGAATCCGAGCCACAATGAAGAAATTAATTTGCAGTGGCAAAACCCACCCCGTCCCGCAGCTTTTATTTGTTTTGTGCACATTCTCTCATTCAAACTCTGCTTCGCGCAGTGGCAGAGGCCTCTACCTCTCTGCCTCTGCCGCGTTCTGCCGCGTCTCTGCCCTGACTCTGCAGTGTGGCTCTAGGGGAGGGTGGCGAGCTAAAGGAGCGTGTTGGCGTGAGTACTGTTGTTGATGTAGATGACAAATGAAGAAAAAATGTAAAATTTAACAAATAACCGCTAAGGTGCAGATGTAGTACTGAGTGCCGGGTATAAAAGTTGTGACGCGTAAGAAGCGTCTCACACGTCCCTTCTCGTTAGTTTTCTCGGCGGAAGAATATATATAATTTATGGGGTCGGAAACGTTTCCTTCTGTGCGTTACATACATCCACTTTGTGCACAAATACAATGTACCCTATTTACTCTTTGAGTACCGCGTATAAAAAAGCCTCAAAGTGCTTGGGTACATTTTACAGCTGCATTTATCAGCTTTTTAGAATGACAAAATTCTATACAACTAGAACAGGGCTCGGCACGGCCCTATCCCTGGGGTGCGGGAAAATGCGCTGCTGCTGCGCTGCCCTTACGTACACGCATATTACAGTGATTCGTACCAATACCAATGTGAAATGTTCCGTTTTGCGTGCGTCTTCACACACAAACGCAAAAACGGCTCGTTAATTGTATGGGTGCCGAGCCCTGAACTAGATGTTAGATACTTAAGTTATTCGGAAAAAAGAAGCGCTGCCTCAAAAAAACACCAGTACATTAAAAATACTTTAAAACGAGTAGAAACGTGTGAGACGCTTCGTACGCGTCACAACTTTTATACCCTTATTGTTTTTGTAAATTTTAAATTCTGTTTTAGGTCGCCCCCCTCCCCTAGAGTCGCACACTGCACGAAGCAGAGTGTATGGTGGTGTGACGGGGTGTGGGTAGCCACTGCAAATTAATCTTCATTCTGGCTGTAATAATGACCCAATCTAATCCCAATTCGGTGTTCTGATAGATATGACAGTTCTATGGCATACAGAAGTCTGGATGCAAAACTTGGTTGTCCTAAATCTTATGGTATCTGATTACTAGGCCCGACGGACAGACGGACGGAAAGACAGACATGGCTCAATCGACTCGGCTTTACAATATACCCTATTTACTATTTGAGTACCGGGTATAAAAATTCGTTTCGGGTAGTGCTACTATAATGTTACGCCATTTTTGGAATGCCCTTGGCGTTGGGCACTCTAAACTGAATCGGTAAATCCCATCAATTTATTCCACAGATAAGATAATCCCACCAGTAGCAAATGCCTGTCGGCCAAAACAAGATTTATGATTGGTAATGCCTCGATATGCCACGCGACGTCATAGATAGTCGCGTCTCGTGGTTTCCCTATCACTGGCTATTGTAAAACTTGGTGCATCAATGAGGAAGTTGATGCAAAATATTGATCTGCACTATCACCACGGTAAACGGTGTCTCTCGTGCAACAAGTGGCAAGCGGCCGACTGGTTTCTGTAACTCTTTTGCTGAAACTCATTCCAATTGCTTTGATTTGTGAGCCGCAGAGCATCGAATAATATTACCCTGACCCCAACGAATGTGATAAGAGTTGAATGAACTTCTTCTGTATATAATCTTCATTGATAAAAGCTACCTTAGAATATATCTGCAATTTAGTTTTGTGATATCTAGGAAAAGTTAGCCATAGGGTATTGGGTTCAATAGACCTTGGAGGTCTTAGTCGGACAAAAAATCGCCTAGAATCTTACTTCTCTTCTAAGTGTTTCCTTTTCCATATCATCCTGGCGATTTATCCATTAATATTCAAGACCATTTTGATTTCTCTACTATCTTAATAGGGCCTCAAACCTTATTTTTCTTCTTCGACGAATTGTGTCTTTTAATATATTTATCTTTGTGGCTAAATTGACGTTCCGAAAATTGCTAAAAATGAGAAAAATTATCTACCCAAATTGATTTAACTACCAGTCGAGAGTGTCGAACGTACGTTTGTTATTCCCAACGGAAAGTATTCTATTTAAATATATACACATGTAAATATGTATGTATCATGAGAAAAGATTTCCTTCGTTTTGTCTTTGCTTTGCTCTCTATCTAGGGTATCCAGACTTCCATTCGCCCAAAAATCTTTCTCGCAACATCGTTTGTGGTCTAAAATTAGCACAAAGCAAGGCAAAGAGAAGGGACGTGTGAGACGCTTCTTACGCGTCACAACTTTTATACCCGGCACTCAGTACTACATCTGACCCTTAGCGGTGTTTTGTCAAATTTTACATTTGTTCTTTATCTGTCATCTACATCTACAACACTTCTCACACCAACACGCTCCTTTAGCTCGCTCCCCTTCCCTAGACCCACACACTGCAGACTCGCGGCATAGGCAGCGACGCGGCACTATGCGAAGCAGAGTGTGAATGAGAGAATGTGCAAAAAACAAATATAAGCTGCGGGACGGGGTGGGTTTAGCCACGGCTCTGGCAGAGGCGGAGGAACGGCAGGGGCAGACGCCACACAATGCGCGAAGCAGAGTGTGAATGAGAGAATGTGTAAAACAAATATAAGCTGCGGGACGGGGTGGGTTTGGCCACTGCTAATTAATTTCTTCATTGTGGCTATAATAATGCTCCAATCGGATCCCAATTTGGTGATCTGATAGATAAGGTCATTCCCTACGGAATGGTTTTCTTTTATCTTCAAAATTGTAGATTTGGGAGGTTTTCGTCCTTTTGCGGGGCCGGAAAAGGGCGGGGCTAATTTTTGAAATACACTGGTTTCAGTGTGAGCATACAGCAGTCTGGAGCCAAAATTTGGTGGCTCTAGCTCTTATAGTCTCTGAGAACTAGCCGACAAACAAGACGGACAGACGGACGGACGGACGGACGGACAGACGGACAGACAGACATTCACTTTGTGCACAAATACAATATACCCTATTTACTCTTCGAGTACCGGGTATAAAAAAACTTTTACACTTTTCTTTGGCACTTTTCTTCTCTATCCTCGTTTTGGGATCATTCTCACCTATGCCGAGGGGCGTGCCAATCTTTCCAGATACATTCAGAAATTTGAAGCTCATGTTGATGAAGGTCTTGCCATCGAGCAGTTTGCTCAATGAGCCAGCACCAGCTGAGTCAGGAGTCAGCAGTTGCTGGTGTGCTGTTGTTGTTGTTGCTGCTGTTGATGGTGTGGGCGTGGCTGTGCAACATTTGCCCAGGCCGAGCATCATCGTTAGCAGCAGCAGATTGAAGTTTGCGCAGGCGCAACGGAACAGCTGTTCTGCCCGTCTCTTGCTGTTGCTATTGTTGTAGAGATTGATGTTGTTGCTGCTGTTTTTGCTTGTTGTAGTTTTTGGTTTTATTGTTGTTTTGTTTGTTGCTTTTTTTATTGTGGTATCACTTGCAGGGCCCATAGGGCGTTTTCCTATGGCCATGGTATAGTTTACTTGCTTAACGTTTTTTCTGCTTTTTCTAGAGTTTTTCCTATCAGTTCTTTTGCACTTTTTTCGATCAGTTTTTCACTCAGTCTTTGCACTGTAAAAAGAGGGAGGCAATAGTGTTAAGACTTGACCCTGACCATTAGATAGCCTAAGCAGGAAGCGTTGGACTGCCGCAGAGATTATCCAATCACAGAAATGACCAAAAGACGACACAGCGCCGCCTTAAAAATAAACGCTAAAGTCTATGTGCAAAAAAGAACATTGGAAACGTTTGCCAAAAGATCCCGGCTACGACTCAATCTCTTTGATTTGATTTCGCGTTGCGCTCTCTTTTCATTTCTTAAGATGACCGCCCAAAACACACGCACTTACTCACTCACGAAAATGTTCACAAAAACAAAAATGAAAACTACAATCAACCAGAAGTAGCAGCAAAACTGGTTAAAATCGTACGACCCCAAAAACACCAAGACTAAAACGAGACACTGCCAAAAACAAAAACAAGTGAGAACGTCACAGTCGATAATTCGACTAGAAGATACCCCGCTAATCAACACTGCACTGATTAGAAAATTTATCTCTGCTCTTATATATGTATGTATGTTAAATAATAGACAAAATCTTCCACAGATAGCTTCCTCACAGAACAAATGTTGCTTAACCAATATGGCAACATACTTGTATAATTGTTGTATGTACTTTAATAGTTTCTCGGAACAGGGAAACATCTCATAAAACGAAACTGGAATCATGAAACGTGTTTTCTTCATACTGATGCTCTAACCCTTTAACACAACATAACCCAATATACCCTCGCACTTCGCGAATACAAGATAAGAAACCCGAAAAACTGTGAGCAAGTGAAGAATTAAGCAAAATTATCGGACACCAATGTTAGAGAGAGACAGCGAAATGCGAGACGAACGTAGGAAAAGGCAAGACAGAGGTGGAGAAAGACGAGGAAGAGAACAGCAAACCACAACAAAAACAACACAGATCTGTTGACGTTGACAATTATAAAAGTAAATTGAAAAGCAAAGTGGCTGTGGCACTCCGTTGTAAGGGGTGAGATTCAATCACTCGATCGCGCACAATAATTAATCAAATATTGTTTACGTATGTATGTATGTACAATGTAGGTCCAATATTTGGCCTGGCACGCGTCTGCCAGCATTTCCGATACTAAATAAAACAAAGCCCTTTTATCAGTCGACAGTTAATTTTTTCCCTCATTCTGGTTTTTGCGGTACATACATATGTACATACATACATACATATGTATTTTCAAGGTGTCTGCGAATGTGTGGCACGTGCTGAGAGGCGGTGTTTTTTTTTGCCGCTATATTTACACTCTATTTCCGTTTTGTTTGCGAAGTTCTTCGATTAACATTCGATTCGTTTTAACGCTGATTTCTTTGGGGTAAAAAAGACGCTATTAAAATGTCCGGTGACCACAACGCGCCTTTTTCAAATGATTTCGTTTCGAAAATCTGCCTGCAATTTTATGCGATTTGGCAACCATCTCGATCCTAAACGACCCGATTGGATTGCGCGATCGTCGCATCGCGTCGCGTGTGCTCTTTTACGCTAAGAAAGAGACAGAGAGAGAGAGGGAGCTTGTCTTTCCTGTTGCCTTTGCCTGGCGTGTTTACTTTTGTGCTTCTGCCTGAACGTAGTCTTATCCATGATGAATTTATATGAGGTGGTTTCGTCGACTGGCTGATGGTCTCGCTTGCGCACCAATAGCGTTCAGTGCGTGTTGGCTTGTCAATGTGGAAGGTGCGAACGAATTTTTCAGAAATATTAACCCTTGCCTGAGCACAAAATGACTTCTCAGTTTTTGCAGCAAGAAAGTTCGAATTTATTATACCCTGTACTGGAAGAGTAAATAGGGTATATTGTATTTGTGGGGAACAGTGGATGTATTTGACACACAGAAGGAAACGTTTCCGACCGCATAAAGTACATATATTCTTGATCAGCATCAGACTCCGAGTCGATAGAGCCATAACTGTCTGTCTGTTCGTTCGTCTGTCCGTCCTTATGAGAGCCTAGTAGAGAGAGACCAAGGGAAACCAAGATTTGCATTCAGTATGCTCACACTCACAACACTACTTACGCCAAGACGCTCCTTTAGCACGCCACCCTCCCTATAGACACACACTGCAGAGTCATGGCAGAGACGCGGCAGAACGCGGCAGAGGCAGAGAGGTAGAGGCCTCTGCCACTGCGCGAAGCAGAGTGTGAATGAGAGAATGTGCACAAAACAAATATAAGCTGCGGGACGGGGTGGGTTTTGCCACTGAAATTAATTTCTTCATTGTGGCCATAATAATGCTCCAATCGGATCCCAATTTGGTGATATGGTCATTCCCTACGGAATGGCGTTTTCTGTTATCTTCAAAATTGTAGATTTGGGAGGTTTTCGCCTTTTTGCGGGAGCGGAAGGGGGTGGGACGGACGGACAGACGGACGGACAGACAGGCATGGCTCAATCGACTCGGCTATTGATGCTGATCAAGAATATATATACTTTATGGGGTCGGAGACGTTTCCTTCTGTGCGTTACATACATTCACTTTGTGCACAAATCCCTATTTACTCTTCGAGTACCGGGTATAAAAATATCTATTAGGAAAAAAAATAACGCCTACTCTCCACCTGTCACTCGCACTTATTGACAGTTTTGTAAGCGGCCGTTTTGCCGATGAGACCACCTTATATAATTTCATCATGGGAGAGAGTAGGAAAGTACACACGCTGCACGTTTCTCTCTTGCTTCGAGGTGCTGCTGTTTTTGCTCTTGATCTTTCTGCAGATTTATTTTAACGCTGCTCTTAAGAGAGTACACGAGATGAGGGAAACCTGTTGATCAATGATCAATGAAGTGTTTTTTCGTTGCATGGGAATGGATATATTGGAACTATGACGGTGGTTGGGTATAGAACATATTTTTCAATGGATTGTTCTTTCATCTTGTGAATATGCAATTACAGATTTTCAGACTATCAGAATCTTTATCAAGTGTTCCATTTGAATGTATTCAATCGATTGTAGATTGCATGTTGTTGTTGAAGTTCTTATGAATTTTTAATTGAGGTTTCATTGTGTAAAATTACCTTTACATTATATGGACAAGCCCACTTGATGATCAAGCTGCTGTCTATAACTGTTTGTTGGGAAACAATAGAACCCGTCAAGTGGAAAGTTATTCAGTTATTATGTGTTGTGGATGTTTGCGAATCGATTTTTTGAAGAGTTGATAAGGTTGGATTGCAGATGAGTGTAAGGAACAGACTTTTTAATTTTTTACAAGAATATTATGACTACACAAGTGATCCCAATTATATTCAATAAGCGCTTCACAGCTATATTCAAAATCTACTTGAGGAGATTTTGAGAACTTGATTATTGAATGATAATTTACAGGATCAAATGATCAATGATAGAGCAATGACAAAACCAGCAAAATATAAATGAATTTTATGTATGAAAATAAGCACAGATTAATGGGAAATTTAAGTATCCTGATCTATAAACTATCGTACCAACCTTGACAACAGGACAAAAACCATAAGAACACAATTAGTACCAATTTTGGTACACGGATATCACTTTTTAGCATGGTAAATACCGGATAATCCCGTTCGTGTAGCGCCCGTTATAGCTAAATAGACTTTTATCTAAAGATCGCGACTTCCTTTTTGCGTTACCAGCTGCCTCCTCCGTTTTATCAGTGCGCAAAAAAAGATATTTTTTTGTGTGTCTATTAATTAAGCCGGACAATAGCGGACAGCCGTACGGTTAGTGCGATAATCGTACGACTATTGTGCTGCCATATGTACATACGTACATATATACTCGATGATGGTGTGCATATAAGCTATATCCGGGTGTTCTTGGGCAGGTGGTATTTTGGACGACCCGGAGCTTTTCACGGTGCGATGCCCAGCAGCGACCGACGCGAAGTGAAATTGAATCGGACTCGGAATCGGAATCGGGGAACTCATTAGCATTGAAAGTCAATCCAAACTATAAGTGTGTGAGCGTGTATGCGAGCGATTGAAATGTGAAATTCGAAATTGAATTGGATTTTATTTTTATACCCGGTACTCGAAGAGTAAATAGGGTATATTGTATTTGTGCGAATAACGGTTGTATGTAACGCACAGAAGGAAACGTTTCTGACCCCATAAAGTCTATATATATTCTTGATCAGCATCAATAGCCCTGTCGATTGAGCCATGTCTGTCTGTCCGTCTGTCCGTCCGTCTGCTGTATGCTCACACTGAAACCAGTGTATTTCAAAAATTAGCCCCGCCCCCGCAAAATGGCAATTTTGAATGACCATATCTATCAGATCACCACATTGGGATTCGATTGGATCATTATTATAGCCACAATGAAGAAATTAATTTGCAGTGGCTAAACCCACCCTGTCCAGCAAGTTTTGTTGTTTTTTTCACATTCGCTCATTCACACTCTGCTTCTTGGGGGGACGAGCGAAAATACCGAGTTGGCGTGAGAAAAAAATTTAAAATGTAAAATGTAAAATTCGAAAAAAAAGAAAAAAAAACAATATGGTACAGATACACTGACTGAGTGCCGGGTATAAAAGTTGTGACGAGTAAGATGCGTCTCACACGTCCCTTCTCGTTTTGTTTTAAGTTTGAGTTTAGTTGAATTTTTTATGACGTCGATAGGTGCTTGGCTGATAAGAGTCGGACACGGGTTTTTGGGCCGGAGCTGAAACTGAAAACTGCAGGTTTCGAAACAAAGGAGTCGCCTGCTGAACATCATCATCATGACAAACAAATGCAATCTCAACAAGCCTCTCCCTCGTCAGCAGCATCCCAATCATCTTTATTTCCATTGTCCATCATCTGCATTTGTCAGCGTCGTGTGTCGTTTTGGGCCACTTCAAAATAGCACATAATTTATGATTTATGCGTGTAAATCATTTTTCAAGCACCACCCACCCCTTGCGAAGCTGCCTGTGATACTTGCTCGTGACAGTTTCCAGTACTTCCCCCTGCACCAACCCCTATCGTTTAGTTTACATTATTACCGCGGCCGTTTCTAATTGTAGGCGCTCAAAATCGCTGGCAAATCGCTCGTCTAATCAAGAAATCCACTTAACGCTGCATTTTATCGCTTTTGGGACCCGGCCCAGAGTCGCGTGTTCAAGTTCCGTCGAGTGCGACTCGCTGAAGAGGAATGCAAGGTTTCGGTCTTTTGTGTCTATGGCAGGCGTGAAGGGTCTGGTGTGCGGATCTATACTAGGCAGATTGATGATGGCTAGCTCACATGCACATTCACACAGATAATGAGCGGAGACCGTATCTACCATTTTGGGGTAGAAGAATTGTAGAAGGAATTGAACGATGTGGGGATAAGAATATGTATTTAAAAAAAACACAGAACGAAAGTTTTTTTTAGGTACTTAATTTATGAAGCATACAAAAAACTATTGATAAAATTCCGATAGTCAGTACTGGGTATAGTTACAACAGTTAAATCCTGACCTTCCCTTAGTTTTTTGATGAAAAATTCGAAGAGAGCTACGGTCTTTATCCAGAAGTGCCTTGTGGACTTTGTGGTCCAAAACCCTATTTTTTCCGAATGCCTGTTACGTAGATCACAACATATTCAGTATACCCTTGAATTCTGCGAATTAAGGGCATAAAACGCAGTAGGGAATTACATGACAAAAGTGACAAATGATTTGAAAAGGTATGTTTCGTAATGTTTGTCTTGATTCCACGACAAGTATCAGTCTCTTTTAGGTCTGGTTTGGTCTACCTTGAGATACATATATGTATGTATGTATAGAGATTTGGTCTAGGTTAGGTTGTAGGTTGTATGTTTTTTCGTATTTTGAGAGTACTGATTGCTTATTTTGTTAAACGACACGGAATGCGTAGTCCTATGTTTAACTTAGTCCTTTCTCCTCCATGTGGCTGGGTTTGTGTGTTAGTTAAACTTCAATTATATTGAAACACTTTCTGTATTGTTCCAAACTACTCGACCGTCCACACGATTCTGAAAGTTACACGTACGTTTTTTCATTGCATTGTCGAAATGCATTATTATACCCAGTGCTTGAAGAGTAAATGGGGTATATTATATCTGTGGTCGGAGCAACAGAAGGAAACGTTTCCGAGCCCATAAAGTATATATATTCTTGATCTTCATTAATAGCCGAGTCGATAAAGCCATGTCTGTCTGTCCGTCTTGTTTGACGCCTCGTTCTGAGAGACTATTGACTCATGTGATATCACATCACCCCGCCAACACAAAGGGCGAAAATCTCTCGATTCCACAATTTTGAAGATGTTTGGGTAATGATCAGCCATATCCATAAGATACCCGAATTAAGATCGGCCCAGAACATTATTATGAATGAAGAAATTCATTTCCAGTGCCTTCCCCCAAACCATCCAAAAGCTTGTTGTTGCCATTCTTTCTCGCTCGCAAACTCTGCCTTATGCAGTATGCGGCTCTGGGGAAGGCTAGTTTGTGTGAGAAGTGATGTAGATGTAGATGACAGATGTGGAAAAGTTTTAAAATGTAAAATTCGAAAAAAAAACAATGTTCATACATATGGACATATGTAGAAAAATGTGTATCACACTAAGCTTACATACATATAAATTTAAATACATAAATATGTACATACATATGTATATGTACTATATATTGATCGAGTAACGGGTATAAAAGTTTTGACGCTTACGAAGCGTCTAACGTTCCTACTCGTTCCATTTTCCATTGACAATTACATGACCGCGGAGGGCTTTTGAATCCATTTTCTATTAAGATATGCACGTAATTAACATATTGTTTATAAATTTCTTAAAAACAGCGTCTAACACAGCGCTGGGGGCCAGAAGTTGGGTCGAGTTGTCCGCTGCGACATGAATACAATTCTTTGGGAGTTTCCTATTTTTTTTGGTGGAATCTTTTTACCGCGTGAGCTATTTCGTTTTGTTTTAAAACATTTTTTTTTTTGAGCCGTGTTTTAACTTTATTTAAGATCTGTGTTTTCGCAGACAATTATTAAATTTCCTCACTTTTGGGTACTTAGCAATCTTATTTCAGTTATCTTTATCGGTTGTTGAGTCCGAAAATCCTTAGGAGGCTGCTGGATATGCTGTTGTGTAATTATCATTACTAGCATTTGAACCACTACGTTTGTTCGGTTCGGTTGTGGCAGCCAGATGAGAGTTTAACGCTAAGCACCATGGCTTGTGCCAACATAAACATAAAACTGCTTTTGAAAATATGTTTGATTACACTACACGACACGATTTTGCCGCTTCGATTCAGACAAACTTTTTATGATAGACATGGGGCTTAGAAATGGTTTGATAACGCATTTTTTTTCCATGGCAGAACTTTTTTTCAGAGATTTTTTAAAATCTTTTAAATTTTTTCACACAACTCAAGTATCTTACATCTGGTTGTAATAAATTTAGTCTTTCTATAAGGCTGATGAAAGCTTCTATAAATCCATTTGGGATATATTAAAATAATACCAGACTTTAAAATTCTTCCAAACGAGAAGGGACGTGTGAGACGCTTCTTACGCCTCACAACTTTTATACCCGTTACTCAATAGGAAATTCGTAGGAGGCACGGCAGATGCAGCCTCACGCTGCAGAAGCAGAGTGTGAATGAGAGAATGTGTAAAAAAACAAATAAAAGCTGCGGGACGGGGTGGGTTTGGCCACTGAAAATTAATTTCTTCATTCTGGCTATAATAATGATCCATTCCGATCATGATCTGATAGTCATTCCCTACGGAATGGCGTTTTGACGTACATATGTATATATGTACATACGTATGTATGTACATACATACATATATGTAACTCTATTTTTTATTTTAAATGGCACATATTTTAATTAATAATCTTATTTAATATTTTTTTTAAATTTATTATTATTAGTTTTACTTATTTTTGTTATTTAATCTTTAATTTATTTGTATCCAAATTGTTTCAGTATTGATCATTCTTTTAATTTTTCTAATGAAAACCCAATTGTATGTCTCACTCCTTTCTCGTGACATTTTCCAGACCAATTCCAACAGTTCATTTTAATGATCCAAAGTAAAAGAAAAACACAACCAGACACCAATAACAGTAGCACGTAGAGCGATAAAAATCGCAATCGAAAATTCAAATGCACATGAACGCTCCTCGAAAGTGACGCACCAAACGCAGTTTCGGATAAAGCGCAACGCGAGCGGAATGTAAACGGCGAATGAATGTCGGCTAAGAAGCAACGGTAAATTTCACATGTGCCAAATCACAATAGAAGCAGCAGACGCCGTCGGTTGACGTTGACGTCGCTGTCGCTGTCGCAGTCGCAGTCGCACCCGCAGTCGCGTATCAACCGCAGCACATTAACAGTTGTGGATGCTGCTGTTAAAGCGCTGCTAATCCGCTGCCAAAAAATTAACATTGAATGTTGCGCAGCTGCGAACAGCGGCGTCAACGATATCGCTCATAAACGTCATTCAATGGCGTCCTATCTTTTTGTGTGTTTGTGTGTGAGTGTGCATTATGGTATGGGTGTGCGCTCAAGCGTGTCTAAATATGAGAGCATAAAAATTAATGTTATATTTATAGTGTGGCAAGCAGCAGCAGCAAAAGTTACGGCAGGAGGCTATGTGGACGCAACGCTGCAGGCCAGGAGATGGAGCAATGGCAGTGGCAGCCACCAGCAGGCGTCGCAGGAGAAGGATGTTGGCCAAGTTCTGGGTGTCGGGTGTTGGGTTTATCTTGCCGCTGTTTGTTGGCACTGCCCGGCGGCGGCTCGAGGTCGATTCTGCTCCTGCTGCTGCTTGCTGCGTTACCAACTATTTGTATTTGTCTGAGGGGATAGCATGGGCGCAGAAATTACCACTGGCTGAAGCGGTACGCTTCGCTAGTGTGGTGGGGGGATGGGTAAAGATGGCCGAGAGTTTATCCAACTTAAATTTCAATAAGCAGAACTAAATACTTGCAGCGATAAATCGCTACAATATACTTATACAAGCACGTAATCACAGTAGTCAATCGGTAAGGAGAATATGATGGTATAAAGGTCTTAAGACTAGATTGTAATACCAACAGGATATTAATGTGCAAAAGTTTCAGTTTCTTTAGTGTATAAGTACTGCACTCACTGCTTGGCCTGGATGTCAGCTGGTGTCATGTGGAATGCCGTGAAATTTAGAGAGGGTTGCGGCCATGAAGTAACTATATACATATGTATGTACATATTTACATATGTATGTACATTTGAAATTATGGCACACTATGGGAGATGCCTTTAGGTCTTTGTACGAGTACTTGGCTAAAATCAGATTAGACTTCAGATTTAAGGAAAGAATTGTTTTAGTTAATTAAATTTATTTGATTGAAGTAAATAGCTTTCCCCTTTCGATTTAAAATAACTACTTTAATATTTCACTACTCGACAAAATCGAACTTTTTTTTCCTCAAGGAACCAACCCGACTTTTTCTGATATATTTCGGGTATACACATTTTTTTATGAACGATGGTTCTTTTTCAATGCAGATGTAGCGATTTTTATACCCGGTACTCGAAGAGTAAATAGGGTATATTGTATTTGTGCACATAACGGTTGTATGTAACGCACAGAAGGAAACGTTTCCGACCCCATAAAGTATATATATTCTTGATCAGCATCAATAGCCGAGTCTCTGTCTGTCTGTCCGTCTGTCCGTCTGTCCGTCCTGATGAGCGCCTAGTACTCAGAGACTATAAGAGCTAGAGCCACCAAATTTTGCATCCAGACTTCTGTATGCTCACACTGTTACAAGTGTATTTCAAAATGAGCCACGCCCCTTCCGCCTCCGCAAAGGGCGAAAACCTCCCAAATCTACAATTTTGAAGATAGCAGAAAACTAAAAACGCCATTCCGTAGGGAATTACCATATCTATCAGATCACCAAATTGGGATACAATTGGATCATTATTATAGCCACAATGAAGAAATTAATTTGCAGTAGCCAAACCCACCCCGTCCCGCAGCATTCACAATCTGCTTCGCGCTGTTTATGGCCTGGCCCCTGACACGTCACTGCCTCTGCCGCTGCCGCTGCCGCTGCCGCTGCCTCTGCCGCTGCCTCTGCCGCTGCCTCTGCCGCTGACTCTGCCGCGACTCTGCAGTGTGTGTCTATAGGGGAGGGTGGCGAGCTAAAGGAGCGTGTTGGCGTGAGTAGTGTTGTTGATGTAGATGACAGATGAAGAAAAAATGTAAAATTTGACAAATAACCGCTAAGTTGCAGATGTAGTACTGAGTGCCGGGTATAAAAGTTGTGACGCGTAAGAAGCGTCTCACACGTCCCTTCTCGTTTTGTTTCAAATTACGTAAGTATTTTAGATCTGATTGTAAATGCCGCTAAAAAGTGGACCCAAACATTTTGTGGTTTTCGCTTACCGTCTGGGAAGTATAAAGCTTTGAAATGGAACAATGTTGATTTTTGGAATTTTTCAGTATTTTTTACGAAATTGTAACTTTGACGAGAAGGGACGTGTGAGACGCTTCTTACGCGTCACAACTTTTATACCCGGCACTCAGTACTAAGTACATCTGCACCTTAGCGGTTATTTGTCAAATTTTACATTTTTTCTTCATCTGTCATCTACATCAACAACACTGCTCACGCCAACACGCTCCTTTAGCTCGCCACCCTCCCCTAGAAACACACACTGCAGAGTCAGGGCAGAGTCAGGGCAGAGTCGCGGCAGAGGCAGAGACGTGTCAGGGGCAGAGGCCATAAACTGCGCGAAGCAGAGTGTGAATGGGAGAATATGCAAAAAACAAATATAAGCTGCGGAACGGGGTGGGTTTGGCCACTGCTAATTAATTTCTTCATTGTGGCTATAATAATGATCCAATAATGCCCCAATTTAGTGATCTGATAGATATGGTCATTCCCTACGGAATGGCGTTTTTAGTTTTCTGTTATCTTCAAAATTGTGGATTTGTGAGGTTTTCGCCCTGTTGTGGGACGGAAGGGGGCGGGGCTCATTTTTGAAATACACTGGTTTCAGTGTGAGCATACAGCAGTCTGGATGCAAAATTGGGTGGCTCTAGCTCTTATAGTCTCTGAGAACTAGCCGACAAACAAGACGGACAGACGGACGGAAGGACGGACGGACGGACAGACAGACATGGCTCAATCGACTCGGCTATTGATGCTGATCAAGAATATATATACTTTATGGGGTCGGAGACGTTTCCTTCTGTGCGTTACATACATTCACTTTCTGCACAAAAACAATATACCCTATTTACTCTTCGAGTACCGGGTATAAAAACTAAGGAAAAATTCTAAAATATGTTGGAACGGAAAATTAAGAGTTTGGAGGGTTGGTCAACCAATTCCAGCTCAGCCGACTCTCCATAGATTTTAATGAGCAATACCTTGAACGACGAAAAATTAATGCACCTGATTTAAAAAAAAAGAGAAAAAGGATATGCTTTTTTTTCGACTTTTCTTGAGTTTTTAAAGTCAAAATGTTGTTCAAAATACCGCTCAAAAATCCAAATTATCGCATTTTATAAGCCTTGGCTTGGGTCTTTTTAGTTGCATCAATCAGCTTTTCAGTTAAACGACGATCTTAGCAACCACATCTAAGATACTTAAGTCATGTGAAAAAACAAACCGCTACATCAGAAAAAAGCTTAAAACAAATACCAGATTTTCAAAATTCTTCAAATTCTTCTGCCATATGGAAAAAAGTGATTATCAGACCATTTTTAAGCCCCATATCTTTCTTCAAAAGTAGTTTTGGTTTCTTGAGGTAAAATCGTGACGGGCAGTGTTATCACACACATAAAAGATTGCATCGCACTCAATTGGTCAGCTTCCTGTGAGGATAGGACAGTATGGGACAATATTTGCTGATACGTGTGTCTGTCTGGCCAGCATTTTTACAGCGAATCAACTTTAAAGTAAACTCCATGCTGCCCGAATCGGACTCAACAAAGATCCAACCGAGACCACAGACCACTCGGGGTCTAGTCACGAGAGGGAGTGAGGACTTTCTCCACATTAGCAGTCAAATAATCATACGCCGCATTGTTCCGGCCTTAGGAGGAAAATGGGAATGGGGCTAGAGGAAGGTGGATCTGTCATGGCATCTGTTGTGGGTTTTTGAATTTGCCGTCAAAAGTTTCCACGGACAGGGTGGAAAACGTTTGCCCCATCGAGGAATGGAAATGGGAATGCAGAGCTCGGGAATGGAAATGTGAAATCTCTATCGAAGAGGAGGTACGAGGAAGAGGAGGAACTTTAAACTGCGGGCCTTTGGTTGATGCAGGAGGAGGCAGAGGAGAATGCGTCCTTAGATAGCAACCACTGGCACTGGCACTTCCTCTGCTCATGTCCCTTCCTCCGTCTCTGGTTAATGGGTTGGTTGACTGACGTAAATCGTACTCATCCTTCTGGCTGCTGGCTTTGGCTACAGGACAAATTTTACCTCTAAGCATCTGCCAACAACGTGCGACTCTTCAAAGACCAGCAGCTAGAGGAGGTGGAATGGGAACCAGGACCTGGACTACGACTGGCATGACACGCGACTGCTGGTCGGGATCATGGGGGCATTGTAATCATAACGGTGATGCTCTCTTCTCTCTTTTCTGCGGCTCAGTCCTATACAGGACAAAAAGTGCGCTGAAACGGCGCCAAATTAGTCAAATCGCATAATAGCCACAATGCACCCTGTATGTGCCCGCTGCATAATACTTGGGAAAATCGTGTAATTTAAGCAATTCCCAACCGCATTCGAGTGTAAAGTCAATTGTCCATACAACTGTACCATTTTTCCCCACTCCACTCTATACATATTTGTAGCTTCTCTTTTGGCAAAGAAACATAACCAACCTACTACTGCTAAACCAGCTTCCTTCTCCATCTGCTGCTGCTCGCTCTGCTACCGTCTTAGAAGCTAACGATGACAGCTCTGCTCTGCTGCCATCTCTGTTGCTGTCTCTGCTTTGGATTCTGCTCTGCTCTCTTGTGGATGGATGATGGACAAATGGCAATTCGAAGTGAGCAGCGGGCGCAGCAGAGGCTCGCGACAGTTTTTATGATTTTTCGTTGGTTGTTTCTCTGATGTCAGTTTCTGTTCTCTTTTGTTTGCTTTGCACTTATTTCCCCTGCCGCGTAGCGTGTGGACTGTAACAGATTGTGCGGGTACTGTTATCCCTTTGGTGGTATCAGGGTTACTTTTGTAGCAAATTTCCTGCTTAGTCGGCTCGCATTATCATCCACATCCACAGCGAACTGAGAGTGCGCGTAGTCCCTTACTCCTTAGCCAAGCCTCCCGCTCCACTTCCTTGCCCACCCGCACTTTCTACAAGTCAAAATTTGGCTAATCCGACAGACAAAAAACTTCTCACTTTGCCCCCTAATTGATATCAGTTTCTGATACTCTTTCTGTTTCAAATACCCTGGCAGAGAAAAGTAAAAAGGACAAAAAAGTTACTGCTCTGATCCCTCGAGGGAGATTCACCAAGTGTTGGGCAGTGTAAAGCCGCTTACAGCGAAGTGGACTCATTAGTTATTGATTTGATTATGTCACTCGGACCGGTCGACACACTCCCCAGTCCCGATAGTCTCAGTCCTAGTCGTAGACACTCGTCCCTGGTTGCGTGGTACTTAGAACGGATCAACAAGCGATTATGTCCTGCCAGCACTCAGCGAGTAACGGAAAAGAGGGAGTGGAAGGGTGGATAGAGGGTGGTTGTGGGCGGCGGAGAATTAGGGTGTATTTTTTGGGCTAAGGTCACAATGGGCACAATGCGATGAGCATATTGGCCATATTTTTATAGGAACACAACTTTTATACCCGGTACTCAGAAGAACATCAGTACCTTAACGTTTTTTTTCAAATTTTAAATTTTAAATTTTACATTTTTTCTACGTCTCTCATCAACATCGACATCTACATCACTTATCACGCCAACACGCTCCCTTAGCTCGCCCCCCTCCCCAAGAACCACACACTGAAGAGGCAGAGACTGCTCACTACACAAAGCAGAGTGTGCATAAGAGAATGTGCAAAAAACACATAAAAGCTGCGGGAAGGGGTGGGTTTAGCCACTGCAAATTAATTTCTTCATTCTGGCTGTAATAATAATTCAATCGGATCCCAATTCGGTGATCTGATAGATATTATCCTCCCCTACGGAATGGCGTTTTTAGTTTTCTTTGATCTTCAAAATTGTAGATTTTGGAGGTTTTCGCCCTGTTGCGGGGCTCATTATACCCGGTACTCGAAGAGTAAATAGGGTATATTGTATTTGTGCACAAAGTGAATGTATGTAACGCACAGAAGGAAACGTTTCCGACCCCATAAAGTATATATATTCTTGATCAGCATCAATAGCCGAGTCTATGTCTGTCTGTCTGTCTGTCCGTCTGTCCGTCCGTCTTGTTGAGCGCCTGGATCTCAGAGACCATAAAAGCTAGAGCCACCAAATTTTGCATCCATACTTCTGTGTGCTCACACTGTTACAAGTGTATTTAAAAAAAGAGCCACGCCCCCTTCCGCCTCCGCAAAAGGGTGAAAACTTCCCAAATCTACAATTTTGAAGATAGCAGAAAAGCATTCCGTAGGGAATGACCATATCTATCAGATCACCAAATTGGGGCATTATTGGAGCTTTATTATAGCCACAATGAAGAAATTAATTAGCAGTGGCCAAACCCACCCCGTTCCGCAGCTTATATTTGCCGCTGGCTCTGCCGCTGGCTCTGCCTCTGCCGCTGGCTCTGCCTCTGCCGCTGGCTCTGCCTCTGCCGTGAGTCTGCAGTGTGGGGGTCTAGGGAAGGGGGGCGAGCTAAAGGAGCGTGTTGGTGTGAGAAGTGTTGTAGATGCAGATGACAGATGAAGAAAAAATTTAGAATTTGGCAAAACACCGCTAAGGTGCAGATGTAGTACTGAGTGCCGGGTATAAAAGTTGTGACGCGTAAGAAGCGTCTCACACGTCTCTTCTCGTTTTTGAAATACACTTGTAAGAGTGTGTACCTCTTCGAGTACCGGGTATAAAAAATATGGAAAATGTTCTTAGTTTTCGTGATTGTTATACCCGGTACTCGAAGAGTAAATAGGGTATATTGTATTTGTGGGGAATAACGGTTGTATTGAACGCACAGAAGGAAACGTTTCCGACCCCATAAAGTATATGTATGTATATATTCTTGATCAGCATCAATAGACGAGTCGATTGAGCCATGTCTGTCTGTCCGTCTGTCCGTCCTGATGAGCGCCTAGTACTCAGAGACTGTAAGAGCTAGAGCCACCAAATTTTGCATCCAGACTTCTGTATGCTCACACTGAAACCAGTGTATTTCAAAAATGAGCCCCGCCCCCTTCCGCCCCCGCAAAAAGGAGAAAACCTCCCAAATCTAAAAGTTTGAAGATAAAAGAAAGAAAACGCCATTCTGTAGTGAATGACCATATCTATCAGATCACCAAATTGGGATCCAATTGGATCATTATTATAGCCACAATGAAGAAATTAATTTGCAGTGGCTAAACCCACCCCGTCCCGCAGCTTATATTTGTTTTTTTCACATTCTCTCATTCACACTCTGCTTCGCGCAGTGTTTGCGGCCGCTGCCTCTGACACGTCTCTACCGCGTCTCTGCCCTGACTCTGCAGTGTGCGGCTCTAGGGGAGGGTGTCGAGCTAAAGGAGCGTGTTGGCGTGAGCATTGTTGTTGATGTAGATGACAGATGAAGAGAAAATGTAAAATTTGACAAAAAACCGTTAAAGTGCAGATGTAGTACTGAGTGCCGGGTATAAAAGTTGTGACGCGTCAGAAGCGTCTCGCACATCCCTTCTCGTTTTTATATATTTTTTTTTCAGAATCGAAGGCCGTGTCTGATTTTTAGACCCATTTGATGCTGACCCGCATAGGACCCGCATCAGCCATTTCTGGTTGTTAGTAAAAGTGCGGATTAGCTGACATATCAATGTCAAAGTGTGTCTGCATCCCAGGTCTCCTTTCTGTGTATTTGTAGCTCAATCTGGAATCGTATCCGTTTCTTTAGCTCCTTCTACTTCTCCTACCCGTTGCTATATCTCTTTCTGCACCAATTATAGATGAGCGAAATCCGTTCTTTGTGCTGATGTGAGGCTGTGTATGTGTTCTTTTTTCGGCTATTTGCATGCATGGTCCATGGTTAACTCGATTGAGGAGTGGAGAGTCCATGGCCGCAACTTCTCGCCTGCTCAGACCTCAACCCACAATTCTCTCCACCCACATGCTCCGCATACATGGCCTTGCCACATGTTTGCCATTTTGCTGTTGATTTCCATTTGCCTTTCTCTTTTTCAAAAGAAGAAACCACTTAAAAATCGAGTATTCGCACTTTAAGTTGGGGCTTGGTTTGTCTCTGGGAAAAGCTGGGATCGAAGGGTATTGATATACCCAGCATGAGTGCTACATGTGTCATTCGGATCTCATCTTGATTGAACATTTTCTTGGATTTGTTTGCCTGTTCGGTGCATGACTTCCATAATTTCTTGTTGCCCGCTCACCTGCACCGCTGCTGTTATGTGCTATTTTTGTGCCTGCCACGTCAGCCGGACAGAAGCGTGGAGCATTCAGCGTGCCTCGTTTGCTGCCACTCACAGATTTCCCATTGACCTTGTAGGGTGCGTGTTGACTGTGGGTACTCGGTTCTTAATTATACCAGGAGCGCGAATAGTAAATAGAGTAATTTGTATTTGTGCTCGAAAGTGGATGGATCTAACCCACAGAAGGGAACGATTCCGACCCCAAAAAGTATATGTAACATATATTCTTGATCAGCATCAAATTTTGCATCCAGTTGGCTGGGACATCAATATTAGGAGCTAAAGGAGCGTGTTGGCATGAGAAGTGTTGTAGATGTAGATGACAGATGATCACGCTGTTACAAAATGTCGCTCCGACCCCTTTCTTCTCTTTTAAAGTCGAGACTTCGTTAAAATAAAGCACAACGAGAAGGGACGTGTGAGACGCTTCTTACGCGTCACAACTTTTATACCCGGTACTCAGTACTACAACTGTACATTAGCGGTTTTTTGTCAAATTTTAGATTTTTTCTTCATCTATCATCTACATCTACAACACTTCTCACGCCAACACGCTCCTTTAGCTCGCCCCCCTTTCCTAGAGCCACACACTGCAGAGTCGTGGCAGAGGCAGTGGAACGGCAGGGGCAGAGGCCGCATACTGCGCGAAGCAGAGTGTGAATGAGAGAATGTGCAAAATACAAATATAAGCTGCGGGACGGGGTGGGTTTAGCCACTGCAAATTAATTTCTTCATTGTGGCTATAATAATGATCCAATTGGATCCCAATTTGGTGATCTGATAGATATGGTCATTCACTACAGAATGGCGTTTTCTTTCTTTTATCTTCAAACTTGTAGATTTGGGAGCTTTTCTCCTTTTTTGCGGGGGCGGAAGGGGCGGGGATAATTTTTAAAAATACACTGGTTTCAGTGTGATCATACAGAAGTCTGGAGGCAAAACTTGGTGGCTCTAGCTCTTATAGTCTCTGAGAACTAGCCGACAAACAAGACGGACAGACGGACGGACGGACGGACGGACAGACGGACAGACAGACATGGCTCAATCGACTCGGCTATTGATGCTGATCAAGAATATATATACTTTATGGGGTCGGAAACGTTTCCTTCTGTGCGTTACATACAACCGTTGTTCACACAAATACAATATACCCTATTTACTCTTCGAGTACCGGGTATAAAAATCATAATTGTCGCATTTAAAAGCATAATATTTTCCAGACGGTAAGCTTAAACCACAACGTGGTTGGGTACACTTTATAGACGCGTTTATAAGCTTACTTAAGTTATGTGAATAAAAGAAGCGCCACTCGTTTTTTTTAATACTTTATACAAAATGTTTGCCATAGAAAATAAAATAACTATCATCAGACCATTTCTTAGCCCCATATTTTTCAGAAAAAGTTTGTTTGGTTTCTTGAGGTAAAAACGTGTCGGGAAGTGCAATTAAAGCTTGTCGCTGTCTGTGGTCAGTAGCTGGCATATTTGGCGTGTTATCTTAACCAAGTCATATACTCCCCTTATTCCCATCAAAGACCCGACACAGATACTTCTCCTCCATCTACAGGTTCCGCCCTTCCTGTCGTAGGTGCCATTGCTGGCACCGAACCTTCAACGGTAGCCGTTCCCAGCCCCTTTCAACAATGTGTTAATCATTTCACTTGGCGCACGTTTCGTCTTAGTTTCTTTGGGGCATTTGAGGGTCATCCTTTTGGGGAACCTCTCCCACCATTTCCTGTACTCTGTACCTTTCCCCTCCCCTTCCGTTGTCCTTCATTTGTAGACATACTTGTTGTGCGGTGCCCGACCACTTTGTCACTTTACCATCCACCACCTCTTGGAGGATGTTGGCTTTTATTTATTTGTTTGCCTTTTGTTGACAGCAATTTAAACGCTTCAATGGACTGCTACAGCCACTGCCCCAGCTCCCACCCAGAACGCCTCTCCACCACTATCCGTTAGAGCGCAAAAAGGGTTTCGCAAATAAGTATCACCTCGTAAATTAATTTCTCTTGCTGCTGGTGAGCAGATACAATTTGTATGAGGTGGCGAGGGGGTGACTGAAAAAGAGAGTGAGTGAATGGTTGAGAGGGTGTCAGGGTAGCAGGTTGTTGTGGATATTCGCTGAAGACATGGCCTCCGCTAAAGGTCAAAAGGATTTTGGAAGCAGCATTAATTACTCCCAAAACAAAGTGCAAAATAAAATTCACACAAAATAATACAACGAGAAGGGAGTGTCAGTATAAGTATCTGTACGAATTTTTTGTTTTCCAATTTTACATTTTTTCTACATCTGTCATCTACATCTACATACATCACTTCTCACGCCAACACGTTTTTTTAGCTCACCACCCTTCCCCAGTGACGCTCACTGCATGAGGCAGAGAGTGCGAGCGAGAAAGAATGACAACATCCTGCTGGACAGGGTGGGGTAAGCCAATGCAAATTAATATCTTCATTATGGCTATACTAATGATCCAATCGAATCCCCATTCGGTGTTCTGATGGTTATGGTCATTCCCTAAGGAATTGCATTTAGATCTCCCTTATCTTTAAAACTGTGGAGACAGAATATTTTCGCCCTTTGTGAAGGCGGAAGGGGTCGGGTCTAATTTTTGAAATACTCTTATATCAGTGTGATATCACAGAAGTCTAGAGGCAAAATTCGGTGGCTCTAGCTTTTATAGTCTCTGAAAACAAGCCGACAAACAAGACGGACGAGCAGATAGACGGACAGACAGACAGATATAGACACTCTATGGGATTGGAAACGCTTCCTTCGGTGCGCTACATACAAAGGCAATATAAGTACCCTATTTATTCTTCGAGTACCAGTTATAACAACAAAGCAATGCAAACAGCTGCTTAAATTATGCATTTAATACCCTATCAGGTAATTGTTGCTTACTTGTTTCATATAAAGATGAGAATCCACTTAAAGGAGTCAGCTGGAAAGCCTCAAAATTGAGGGACTCATTCCCATTAAAAAAGGACGAAAATGTATTCTTCCCTGCGTGGTTATGAACATGCTCTGCAAGTGTATAAACATAACCTGCAACCAAAAACTGTTTTTGTTTCGAGTATTTGTATTTGAATTTTGATTATATCATTTGTTTGCTAATTATACCCGGTACTCGAAGAGTAAATAGGGTATATTGTATTTGTGGGGAATATCGGTTGTATGTAACGCACAGAAGGAAACGTTTCCGACCCCATAAAGTATATATATTCTTGATCAGCACCAATAGCCGAGTCCATGAGCCATGTCTGTCTGTCCGTCTGTCCGTCCGTCTTGTTGAGCGCCTGGATCTCAGAGACTATAAAAGCTAGAGCCACCAAATTTTGTTTGTATTTCAAAAATGAGCCACGCCCCCTTCCGCCCCCGCAAAAGGGCGAAAACCTCCCAAAGCTATAATTTTGAAAATAAAAGAAAGAAACGCCATTCTGTAGTGAATGAAAATATCTATCAGATCATTATAGGGTGGGGAGGGTGGCGACCTAATGGAGCGTGTTGGTGTGAGAAGTGTTGTAGATGTAGATGACAGATAAAGAAAAAATGTAAAATTTGACAAATAACCGCTAAGGTACAGATGTAGTACTGAGTGCCGGGTATAAAAGTTGTGACGCGTAAGAAGCGTCTCACACGTCCCTTCTCGTGTTTTATTTATTTTGTTTAAATCATCATTTAAAATGGCCGCACAGAAGAATTAAATAGAGCAATATACTGCTCTAAGGGTAACCTATGCAAGTCCACTAACATTTTTAAGTTTTAAGTTTTTAGCATAATTATTACTGATAATAATTATTTATATTAATTATTTTTATAAAATTAAAATAAAATAAGACTAAAAAATAATGATTACATTTTGAGTTTCGCTCAAAAAATAAAACTCAAAGTGAAATACCACAATAACAAGGATGGCAGATGACTATGGTAGAAATTTTTTTTAATTTTTAAAATTTGTTATTTATTTTTATAATTTTTTTTAGATGGACCGATTTATTTTTTTACAAAAGTTTGACTTTAAAAACTCGGGAAAGTGGAATAGAAATTATATGTTGTGTTCTTTTTTTATGTACAGGTACATTAATTGGACGTCGTTTAAGGTATTGCTCATCAAAATCTGTGAAGAGACGGATGAGACCTGAGACGTTCTGCATTCCCTTGAATTTAGCCACGTAACCACCAGTCCAGACGCTCCTTAGGCCATCAGATCCCAAGCCTCATGTGACCACCAAATCTGCAATTCCTCAAGTAAATGATGTACACTGTCGATTGAAGGCGGCCGTCATAAATGGGGCTGGTTCGCCAAAGATCAGGGCAGTCAAATACCATCTAGAACGCCACGCATATCGGGCAGTCAAAACCATCAAGAACCACCTATGTATGTACATATGTACATACATACATACATATATCGAATAAAATAAATATTAATCGCAACTTAACCATTATTGTGTGTTGTTAATCCAAAGAAAACGAACAAAAGCCTGGAATAGATACCTCACACTGGCTATAATAATGATATAATAATCCCTATTCGGTGATCTTATGGATATGATCATTTCCTACGGAATTGCGTTTTTAGTTAAGACAACTAACTTATCTTCAAAATTGTGGATACAGCAGATTTTCGCCATTTTATTGGGTAAGGAAGGCGAGGCGAATTTTCGAAAACAAACTTGATTCAGTATGAAATCACATGAGTCTTCACATAAAATTTTGGGACTCTGGCCCTTATTGTCAATATATGTACATATGTACATACATATTTACATATGAAGGTATAGTATGGTAAGGGGTATAAAAGTTGGGACGTGTTCCATCGTCTCATAACGTTCCTCCGCGTTTTTCCTTTCATCGACTTCTGTTCATCTCTCCCATCTCCCTCTAAAGCAGGGCTCGGAACGCATACATCGCGCCTCATTTTTGCGTTTGTGTGTGAAGACCGCAACGCAAAACGGCATAATGAAATACATTGGTATCGGTACGAGTCACTGTAATGCACGTGTACGTGAGCGGCAGCGTGAGCCTTGTCCTATGAACAAATTATAGGGCCATGCCGAGCCCTGCTCTAGACTCTAGACTCAAAACCGCCAGAACTGCATCCACTTTGGCAGAGAGCCGGTTCACGCTGGGTGGTGTAAGAAGTAGAGGGGAGAAAAGGACCAGTGTTTCAATTTACTTTGATTAGGAATGCCAATTGGAAGCAAGGATACGGACAAGAACAGCTGTGCCTTGTCAATGCCGACAGATTTATAGAATGTCAAACGGCAAAACCTTTGAAATTAAAATGGTTTTTGCTCATCAAGTTCGCCATTCCGGCGCGATAAGCAGATATCAGGCCAAAGAAGCTGACACGGTGACATCTGCCTGGGGCTTGTGTGTGCGATATATTTGTTTATTAGAAGACCAGCGAGAGAGAGAGAGAGAGAGAAAGAGTAAGAGAGAGAGAGGGAAGCATCCTAACAAGCAACCAAAACTGTTTGATATCCGGCTACGACGCCGGTTCGAACTTTGCCGCCAGACGGCGCTCGTTCGCCCCGACCAGACGACACCACGTGCCCGACAGAACGTCTGAAATCGTGGACTCAATCCATCTCCATATGTATACCCAGTTCCCCGTTCCCATCTGTCACGTTCCCGGCTGCTGGAATGCTGTCAACTTTATTGAGCTCCGAGCCGAAGCTGCACTCGCACCAGCTCGTGATCGGGCCTGTCAATCTCCTTCGCCACGTATTCCAAAACTTCCGGCCAAAACATATGGCATATGTATGTTGAAAAATGCCCTGGAGTACAATGGCAGATGGTGTAATCGTTGTCAGCAGTTACTCAGATCAGCACAAAAACGCTGGAGTCTATCCTTTCGGTGTCACCGTTTAATTAAAACAGTCCATAATAATTCGAGTTTCCTAATAATTTGATAAACTGCTCTTCCTACCACATTGCATTATGTCGCACTACAATGTGAATTGAAAGTAAATTTTTATTGCGATTCTACAAGGGTATTCCAAGTCTTGTCCCACATCAGGCAGCCTTTAGTTCATACTGGTGGAGCGATGCGTTGCCCTCCATTATGGTCATTACATTGCACGTGCCTCCAGGACACGACGCGAGGGAACCGTTAAGCGTTCTGTCGGACAATTGAAAAATTAACAGTATTTATATGTATGTATGTATATGTATGATGAACAACAAAAGGAAAGTAGGGGGGCTGGAGAGCAATGGAGGCTGCTCCTCATTCCCGATTCCACACCCGAATTCCTCCATCACACTTGGCACGCACCCCGATCACTGCACCGTTCAACCCCGCACACCATAGCACACCCCATCCCCCGCCTCCAGTGCGTGGATGGCAAGTAAAAGTGGTGAGTGCCGAGGGCCAGGAGCCGGCCAGTTGCAACAATTTTTTAATTGGCGCGGAAATTGCTGATGGAATTGACGGTATGAAAGGCAATTTCGGACTACAAGCGAAGGGCCGATGGCCAATTTGTTGTTGAATGGTAAAACGAGGGACGCGGAGGGAAGGTGCATAAAGGGGTGGCGAATGAAATATGTAAAAACTCATATTAAAAGTGGGGGAGAGTGAGAGATCTGCGGTCTCTGATATGAGTGTACTGAACAAAAATTTAATATTTGATGAAACAAGTGGAGGAATGTTCGCTTCGGGCGGCGATGCTTTACATACCCTTGCAGGCCAGTCCATTTCATTCGATTTCGAAATCGCTACATATACATATGTATACATGTACATACATATATAAAGGAACAACAAATTTTTTTTAAAATAAGATAAACGTGGAGGGACGTGTGAGCCTCGTATTCGTCACAACTTTTGTACCCGTTACTCAGTCAGTATTAAACCTTAGTGTGACAAATACATACATATGTACATACATACATACATATGTATGTACATACATATGTACATACATATGTATTTAACCTTGTTTTTTTCGAATTTCAAATTTTACATTTTTTCAACATCTGTCATCTGTCATCTACATCTAAATCACTTCTCACGCCAACACGGACGTTTGCTCGCCTCCCTTCCCCAGAACCACACACCCCTTGCGGAAGAGTTCGCGAAAGAGAATGAGCAAAAAATAAACACATTCTATTTCTAGTGTTCGTTCGGCAAACAACTCTTTTTTGAGTTCAATATTTTCAGTAACTTTTTTATAATATTCAACACAAAACTGAAGTACCTGGTCAATGCGCACACATCTGTGCGACCAACCAATTTCGCTGTAGCAAATAAATATAAAAAAAAATAAATAAAAAAATAAACAATGCTGCTGGATGAACATGCAGCTGATCATAATTCGGGGATCTGATAGATATGCCCATTCTCTACGGAACTGCGTTGTGACGCGTACGAAGCGTCTCAAAAACGTCCCTACTCGTTTTTGTTGTGTTTAGATGTAAAAGTAAAAGCCTAGTAAGGAATGAAAAGGCTTTGAGCTATAAATCGGAAAGGTAAATGGAAATCAATGCAAAATTATAGGACATTAAAGCCATAAATAAGGTGGAAGTACAAGCGCAACCCGAACGGTTCGTGCAAACTGGGAGGGTGAAAAGGATATGGAAACTGAAAATAGGGGAAATCGGACATGGTCATTTATTTAATTTTTCGCACGATTTCAACATTTGCCAGCCGCAGGACCAATCGCCAGTTCAGGGCTGAGAGAAGGAGAAAGAGAGGCAAAAAGCAGCACTGGGCATGATAGAAACATCAGTTAAATGACCGACAAGAATGGGCACAAGGGGTGGACAATGGAACTGGTAGGTAGGAAATGTGTGTACGTGAGGTGGGGGAGGCAGACCCGAGGCGGAGTAAGTTAAGTGGAAAGTGGCAGCGTGTGAAGTGCCTGGCAAATAGGTGGTGGTGGGGTGGTTAGCGTTGAATACGGAAAAACAAGAATAGGTCAAAGGCAGCCGCAAATGCAAAAACAACAAAAAGGTGAAACATTTCCTGAAAATTAAATTACCCAAAGACCCAAGAGACACGCAAGAACATTGATACATTGAAACATAGAGAGAGAGGAGGGAGTGGGGAGAGAGTGTCAGAATGCATGCCGCTTGATATGTATGCAAATTCGCGAAAATTCTAAGAGCAAAACAAGAAATGTGAAAAACAAAGTGAAGAAGGGAAACAAGGTGTTGAATTTCAAAGGAAATATGGCACAAGAATTCCCACACTAAAACCATTAGAGAAGTGAAGTGACGCGAAGCGTGGAGTGTGAGCGACCAGCTTGGGGGAAGATAATTGAAGTGGGGTGGGTTAATAGCCACCACCAAAAACGAGACAGCCAGCCACTGTTGGAGTAACTGTAACAGAAGTAAAACTAACATTGTTTGGCATTACAGTCCACACGCTGCGCGACAGGGGAAATAATTACAAAGAAAACAAAAGGGAAACAGAAACAGAGAAACGCCAACAAAAATCATAACAACTGTCGCGAGCCTCTACAGCGACCGCTGCTAACTTTGGGTTGCCATTTGTCCATCATCCATCCACAAGAAGAGCAGAGCAGAATCCAGAGCAGAGACAGCAACAGAGAGCAGAGAAGTCGACAGCAGCAGAGATGCTAGCAGAACAGAGCAGTCAGCGTCAGCTTTTAAGACGCCAGCAGAGGCGACAGCAGATGGAGAAAGAAGCGGCTTAGCAGCAGCCGAATGGTTTTGTTTGTTTGCCAAAAGAGAAGCTACAAATATGTATAGAGTGGAGTGAGGGAAAATAGTACAGTTGTCTGGACAATTGACTTTATGTTTGAAGATTGCTTAAATTATACGATTACTTCTCTATTATGCAGCGGTCACATACAGGGTGTATTGTGGCTATTATGCGATTTGACTAATTTGGCGACGTTTCAGCGCACTTTTTGTCCTGTTTAGGACTGAGCCGCAGAAAAGAGAGAGGAGAGCATCACCGTTATGATTACAATGACCCCCATGATCCCGTCCAGCAGTCGCGTGTCATGCCAGTCGTAGTCCTGGTCCTGGTTCCCACTCCACCTCCTCTAGCTGCTAGTCGTTGAAGAGTCGCACGTTGTTGGCAGATGCTTAGAGGGAACATTTGTCCTGTAGCCAAAGCCAGAAGCCAGAAGGAGGATGAGGACGAGTCAGTAAAATTAAAACCAACAAACCAAAGACGCAGGCAGGGACAGAAGCAGAGGCAGCGGTTGCTGCCAAAGGCCCGCAGTTAAAAGTTAATCCTCCTCGTACCTGCTTCCTCTTCGTTCGAGAATTCACATATCCATTTGCAGGCTCCTTCCGAATTTCCATTTCTCGATGGACACACGTTTTCTTCTCAGGACGTGGAAACTGTTGACGGCACATTAAAAAATCCACAACAGATGCTATGGCAGGACCATCTTCTTCTAGCCCCATTCCCATTTCCCCCTAGGCCCGGGACAATGCGGCGTATGATTATTTGACTGCTAATGTAGGGAAAGTCGTCACTCCCTCTCGTGACTCTCACTCCCTCTCGTGACTAGACCCCGAGTGGTCTGTGGTCTCGGTTGGATCTTTGTTGAGTCCGATTCGGGCAGCATGGAGTTTACTTTAAAGTTGATTCGCTGTACAAATTCTGGCCAGGCAGACACACGTATCAGCAAATATTGTCCTATGCTGTTCTGTCCTCACAGGAAGTTGACCAATTGAGTGCGCTGCAATCAGAAATCAGACTTGGCTCTTTATCGGAGGTCATCAGCCATCAGAAGGCGGCAGCAGAGACGACAGGCAACGGAGGCGGTAATGAAAGTTAAGCTCTGCTTAGACATGACCAACGCTGAATTGCCGGAACAAATGTCGCTGACTGGCTCCTCTGCCCTGCCCCCTGTCCCAGTCAGGCTGCAACTTTCCGATTGGCCAAAAAGTGTTGACAACGCCATTTCTCAGCGGACTTCTATTGCACGTTCCGTGCGGGCGGGCAGAAGATGCTCGACCGGAGGCAGATAGTTCCCCAGCTCTGAGTTTTGATTAATGGTTATCGCTTTAAGCCGGCGGCGACTTTTTTATTTGGCAATTATGTTGTTTAGACCTCGCAGCAGATTTCGCACCTCGAACATTTTTCATGAAACGGCAACGGCAACACGCCCACGCCGTCCCCGTTGGACTTTAATTCCATGTTTTGAGGCTTGTCAGTGACATGCGCCGTCATTAATTCTTCACGAGGCCCCCAACCAGCAATCTTCGGTCCATCCTCATAGTCTCTGTCCTGTCGCTGTCGCCTTCATTTTTCAAACGGTTTTTGGCTTTTGCTGACATTTGACAAGTGTTTTCGACTTGCGGCAGAAGGTGTCACAAGCCATGGTCTGACCTGAGGTTTGAAGAGTGCAAGGAGAAAAGAGAGAGGCGGTGCCAGTGGCCAATTCTTTGCCTTCTTTCGGTCTGTCGCAATTTTATGCAAATACTAAGAGCTAAATGTTGTAAGGAAATGCTTGCTTCCGAGGCGAAATTGTTATATACTAACGACCAGCTGGCTGTGGAAATATGCAAGAAAATGGGCTAGGGATCACGGCATCTAAACTTATTAGTTGTATATGTATATTAGATGAGTAGGGTAGCTATTGTTTTCCATGTAATTTGATCTTTAAATTCCATCTTCCCATTCAATTTGACATCATTTCATCTCTGAGTAGTTCATTCGGTACATTTACTTATACAAATCTGTAAATTTTCACCCACTAAGTAGGATCTACGCAATCTCAAAGCGCATATACCCT
The DNA here is from genome assembly GCF_008121235.1 of Drosophila subobscura. Classification (NCBI taxonomy): domain Eukaryota; kingdom Metazoa; phylum Arthropoda; class Insecta; order Diptera; family Drosophilidae; genus Drosophila; species Drosophila subobscura. The sequence goes on along the minus strand of NC_048533.1, from coordinate 837,450 downwards.
ACACTAACAAAACAAAACAAGAAATTTTGCAATTCCAGCCAGCAATCAGATAAAATCTTGACCCCCCAAACCCAATTACAATTCCAACCCCAACCAAGCCACCCATTTGGCAGTGGTAATTAGCACATTGAATGGCGACACGAATTGCCAAATTAAATGAAGCGAGAAACTCGATTGTGGAGATGATACAGTGTGGGTTTTAATAGCATAGCTAGACATCCGTGTGCTTGGTCATCTGCCACTCGGTGCCGTCATGGGGCAGCGGACTATTCAGATGCGCCGAGAGCAGCGTCCAGAATCCACGCCTGCCCAGCACCTGGCGAAAGTTATTCATGGCTCCCAGATCGTACGTGCGGTCGGACATCAGGAAGCAGGTGCTATTCCGGTAGACCATCAACACTTGACTAAAGAACATGCCACCGGCGGCCATGGCAGCGACGAGATTTACCTTGAGCACCATAGATGTGAGGACTTTCCAGCCCATGGATGGATCTCTGCTAGGCTGCCCGAAGCTCATGATCAGAAAGGGATCCGCAACGATGAAGGCACCACTTTTCCACACAAACATAAAATTGTAGACCAGAGACTGGAAGCTGCCCAGCGTTCCATAGAAGAGAAATACCAGGAAGTAGCGCTGATTGAAGTGTCCAATGCAGTTGGCGGTGAAGGTGCAGTGATGGTCCCGCTTCAGGCTGCACACCTTGCACAGGCGGCAGTGCCAAGCGCGCGGTGGCACCATAATTTCACAGCTGGCGCAGTAGTGCCACAGATGAGCCTCCTCTTGAGGCGGCCGCAAGCGGTGCGCGGGCAGCGCCTGCACCGAGGTGTCCGTCCAGAAGCAAACCCACAAATTGCTAAAGATGCTGTACACCATAAAGATGCTCCACATGCAGTTCAGCTTGTAGCACAGTCCCTGGCTATCCATAAGCCCTGGAAGTGCATAGAGCATATCGTAGATGAGCAGAAATCCAATGACCGACAGCAGCGATGCCATCGAGAGCGGATGCAGCACGGCCTGTATTTTGGTGTTGTGGCGATCCAAAAAGTCGAGGAACGCTTCCTCCCAGCAGTAGAGAATGCACATGACACGGCGCACAATCAATACCCCAAATTTAACCATAAAAATAATAAATCAATAAGTTGTGATGAGGTTTTTTTTGTGTGTGTGACTTGTAGAAAATTTTGAACGCTCTGACTGATTGGATTTTGGTATTAAAATAAATGACATAATCGCATCAGGCAATGAGATGAACAAAAAAGTTAGGAACGTTTTTGAGACGCTTCATACGCGTCTCAACTTTTATACCCGGTACTCCATCGGTGAATCCGTACCCTAGTGGTTTTTTGTTTTTTTTACATTTGACATTTTAGATGTTTTCCACATCAGTCATCTACATCTACATCATTTCTCCCGCCAACACGCCCATTTAGCTCACCACCACTTGTCCAGTGACGCTGCTGGAAGGGGTTTTGTGGTGTCGAAAGGGGGCGGGAAATTTCGTAATCCATTTGAAACAGGGTAATATCCCAGCCATCTGCATGCAACATTTTGTGGCTCTAGCTTTTAAAGTCTCTGACTATAAACAGACGGACAGACACACATGACTATTTCCCTATTACCCTATATATCTCAAGGAAATTCAATTTTCTTATTTTATTTCTAAGCGGCTTAACGTGAAATTGCTTTTCTAATTGTTGCAGCAGGAGCTTAATAAGACGTGGGAAACATTTTCTTAAAACATTTGTGTGTTTGATTACATCACCCGGCACGATTTTTCCCCAAGGAACCAAATCAACTTTTTCTTACTGATTTGGGGCTTTGAAATGGTTTGACGGTTTTTTTTTTCAAAGGAAGAACTTTTTATCAAACAATTTTTAAATACTGATATTTTTGTGTCTTTTTTTAGAGGTAGAGCTTATTTTTTCACATAATTTTCGTATGTTACGTCTGGTTGTAATGAATATTGCCATTCTAATAAGCTGATGAATGCATACACAAAGCCAAACCACTTTTTTTAAGCTTACCGTATAGAAAATATTAAGCTTTGATTTAAGCAACTCAGGAAAAGAACAAAAAAAAATTATTTCCAAATTTATAACAAAAATTACACTTTTTAAAAAATTCTTAAAAAAAGTTCTGCGAGTAGGAACGTTTGTGATACGCGTCATAACTTGTATACCCGGTACTCAGTCAGAATATACTTATGTATGTACATATGTATGTACATAGTTTTGTTACATGTTTTTTCGATTTGTACATTTTACATCTTCTCCACGTCTGTCATCTTCTTCCACATCACTTCTCCCGCCAACACGCACTTTTGCTCGCCCCCTTGCATAAGACCCGCACATTCAACGAGGCAGATTTTGAGAGCGGGACAGTATGAGCCTCAAAAATAAACAAAGCTGATGGGGTGGGGGACAGCCACTGGTAATGAATTTCTTCATTCTGGCTTTAACAATAATCCGATCTGATCCTTCTCATTAATCTGATGGATATGGCCATTCTCTACGGAATCGCGTTTTATTTATAATTTATTATTATTATGTATTTCCCCTCTCTTCAAAATTGAAGATACAGCAGATTTTCGGTCTTTGTGGGGCGGGGCTATTTTTTGAAATACACTTGTATCAGTGTGATATCACAGCAGTTTTTATTCAAAGTTCGATGGCTTTAGCTTTTATAGTCTCTGATATCCAGGCACCCATCAAGACGGGCGGACAGACAGAAATGGCTATATCGACTCGGCCATTGATGCTGATCAAGACTATATATACTTTATGGGTTCGGAAACGTTTCCTACTGTGCGTTACGATGTGTGTACATTCGTAAATCGCTAATCCACTTTTCCCCAAAAATACAATATACCCTATTTACTCTTCGAGAACCGGGTATAAAAACAGCTGGCAGACTCGATTACATTGGCCTCGTCTTTCGTCTATTGTCTACCTTCGCGGTGCTATCAGATGTCGGCCAGGTTAGACCTCAAAAGCAAGAGCAAACTGACGGCACGACTGACACAAATGTTGTCCACTTCGCATAAATTTGTATGAATTATTAATATGAACTAAGCATTCTCAGTGGGCTGTGTGGTGGAGAAATGTGTAGGAAAAGCCGCGGTTTTCCCATTTTAAGTTTGCGGTGTAGGGGCCAAAGAGGTGGAGTGTGCTTTTCGTTTGCATAAAATATGTATGGAGCGGTGCTGGCTCTCCTCACTTTACTCATGGCTAAATTTGTTTGCCATCTTTGGCCTAGACCGGATGCCAAACAAACAGCCATTTTGTGCCGTACCATGCTGCCATTTCCGGCAGCTACTTTGGCCCCCGCTGCACTTCGAAGCGCGCTGCCATTTCTTTGTCAGTCAACCTGTGGCTTGACTTTGTCTCCCTCCGCTCTGTGTCACTCTCTGTGGCACTTTCAGTCATTAGCATTTGATCAAAAGAAGAACGAACACACACAAAAAGAAATGGCAAAGCCAAGTAAAGTTGAATTAAGTAAAGTTGGCAACTGGTTTCTAGCCAACTTCTCGCATAATTGCCGAGTTTTGCTGCTAATTTAAGGTGATTTCCCCACACCACACCCCCCTGCTGACGGTGTCTTTGTTTGATTTAATTAGACGCTGCGTTGACGACGCTGAACAGACTCTTAACTTTGAGATACTCTGCTCGCAGCTGAAAAGTTTTGTCTTTCTTTCACTTGGTTCTCATCTTCTAATGGGGTGTTTTTCATGTGCTCTTGGGTTGGTTCTGTAACTGTGTAATTTGCAAGCAATCACCTGGCAAGGGGCACACCTACACGAGAGGAGCCCACTCCCACATAATCATCCACCGCAGCACGGCTCCCTGGCATGTAATTGAGTTTGAAAATTTGTTTAAAATTAGATATCTAGCCTTAGCTCAGACACAAGCCCCAAACAGGTGCGTGGATCGCATACAGAAATGTATACAAAAGCAGACAAAGATTTTATGAAATTTGAAGGCATACGTACATTTCTTAAAGATTGTGACATCAAAGGTTTTGGTTAAAAAAAATGTATATTTGTTGAAAACGGCAGACCAATAGGCATTAAAAAATGTAAAATGTAAAAAATGTACCAAAGACACAAATTAAATTTAATTCCGGTTTCGGTTGATCTGATGCTTATAAATGTAATTATACCCGGTACTCGACGAGTAAATAGGGTATATTGTATTTGTGCACAAAGGGAATGTATGTAACGCACAGAAGGAAACGTTTCCGACCCCATAAAGTTTATATATTCTTGATCAGCATCAATAGCCGAGTCGATTGAGCCATGTCTGTCTGTCCGTCCGTCCGTCTGTCCGTCTTTTTTGTCGGCTAGTTCTCAGAGACTATAAGAGCTAGAGCCACCAAATTTTGGCTCCAGACTGCTGTATGCTCACACTGAAACGAATGTATTTCAAAAATTAGCCCCGCCCCCTTCCGCCCCCGCAAAAGGGCGAAAACCTCCCAATCCTACAAATTTTGAAGAAAAAAGAAAACTAAAAACGCCATTCCGTAGAGAATGACCATATCTATCAGATCACCAAATTTGTTTTTTGCATATTCTCCCATTCACACTCTGTTTCGCGCAGTGTGTGGCGTCTGCCCCTGCCGTTCCTGCGCCTCTGCAATAGCCGTGGCTAAGCCCACCCCGTCCCGCAGCTTATATTTTTTTTTTCACATTCTCTCATTCACACTCTGCTTCGCGCAGTTTGTGGCCTCTGCCTCTGACACGTCTCTGCTTCTGTCGCCTCTGCCCTGACTCTGCAGTGCGTTGCTCTAGGGGAGGGTGGCGAGCTAAAGGAGCGTGTTGGTGTGAGAAGTGTTGTAGATGTAGATGACAGATGAAGAGAAAATGTAAAATTTGACAAATAACCGATAAGGTGCAGATGTAGTACTAAGTGCCGGGTATAAAAGTTGTGACGCGTAAGAAGCGTCTCACACGTCCCTTCTCGTTTTTAAGTAATTTTGTAGTCTTTTTTAAAAACATTCTAGTTTAAAATCAAAAATTTTGTTAAATATTGCTTCGATATATTCGACATTTCCATTTTTATGTGCATAATCTCTGTCATCTCCAAGCCCTCTTTAGAATTGCCTTCTCCTACAAGGTATCACCTTGTTTGATCTCCCACAGATATCCCCTATTTTTTGGTACACCATTTTGTGTGTTCATTTGCAATTTTGAAATAAATAAAGTATATAAAAAACTTGCCACACGTGGGTGCCCGTCTGTATGTGTCTGTGGTATGCTATTAATATTATATCGAAAACGATTTGTGTGAAATGAAGTATATTTATTGTTCAGGTTAAGGCTTTCTCTCAAGTCTCTGCTGCTTGGCACAGTCTTTCCTCGAGTCGGCAATTAAGTCGCCCAGCCAGGTCGAAGCTTAAAAACATGCGGCACAGCTTGACATTGTCACAAGTCGAACTGGAGCCTGCAGCAGCTTGCATCATTTATTTGAATACCCTCGGCCGCTCGGCTGCTCAACTGCTGGCACCTGTGCTTTCGGTTTATTGAGCTTGATTGGTCTCTCTCGACCCAATGCAGCAAACAAAATTTTAATGAACCATCAAACGGCTTTTGAAGGCTGTTCAGCGCTCAATGCTCAGCGGCAGCGTTGCGTATGAGTGATTTTCGAGCAGAGCAGACATCAGCTATGGCTGATAATGCTACATCTCTTCCCCTTAGACTGTTTTTTTCTCATCCTCTGCGTCTGAGTTTTCCCCTTTCCGACTAAGCTTTCCCTCTTGGGCTTGTTTTCCTTCTCCCTCGACTGCAAAATATGTTTTGCCCCTGCCATGTAAAATATTTGGCACTCGGCACACAAAATGTCTTGTCATTTGTGCGAAATGAGTTTGAAGTTTCCCCTAAACGTAAACGAACATTCGGTATGCCAGGCTGGCATTGCCAGCACCGGCCCTCCCTCTTTCTCCTTTTGTTTTCTGTTTAAAATATGCTTCATTTGTTGTACGTAAAAATTTTTGTTGTTTTTAGGGCGCGACATATTTTTGTTCCACATATGCTTTTGTTGTTCATTTTCGTTCTCATATACTTTTCATTCATTTTTGTTTTTGTTTGACAATGTTTTCCGAATTTGCTGTTTGCATGAGGTGAAAGAGTGTTTGAGTGTGGTTATTTGGAACGAACAAGAGCTCTTCATGTGTGTGTGTGTTTTTTTGAGGATCCTGTCTGGTTACCTTGTCTGCTCATTGATACTCTGTTTGTGCAAAGTAAGTATTTACCTTATGTAATTGATGCTATCTTTTGACGTAATCGTGACTTGGCAAGATTAATTTGCTTACATCAAAATTGTAATCAAAATAAGAGCACCGAGCGTACATATGTATGTTGATTGATGGGCGAGTGGGCAAGTATTTGTATCCGACATGAATATCTTTTAAATAATTTCTTTAAAGTTTGGCAGGTGCATACCCGTATTGATCCTTTTTAAAGTCATCAAATGCAATGATATTATTAACAAATGATTGAATGTATTATAATATGCATTATTCTGCCATGAGTTCTTGTAGTTCCTCTTCTCTGTCAACCTTCTGCGCGTCTGAGTGTATTTTATTGTCGCATTTTATTGTGACCTCTCAGAGCCGCCATTCATTTCCATATTGACACAAAGATATGAATGCATTTGTGTATGTGTGTGTGCAATACTGAATTTGTAATAGTGTGTTAGAGAATGTCAGCTAGCACTTTGTGTTTTATTATTTGCATAGATTTATTACGAAAGTTTTGTGATTACTTTCCGTTTTTATGCTCACTGCTTTTTCCCTGCTGATTTTCCCCTTCTGCATTTTCCTTGCTGCTGGTTTTCGGCCTCCCTCTGCCTTTGCGCCATTTTCTGTTGATGTGGAGCACTGCCGATTCCCTGATTGACTTTGCCACAGCTGCGAATGGGCCTGCGTCGGATCTTGTCTGGGGCCGCATAAAAAAAATGGGAAAAAAGTTGGAATGGAAAATCTTTAGGCTCTCGGGGGCAAAAGTTAACTATTTACGGGAGGAGCTGCTGTTGGAAGCCCGACCCCGACTCGGAGTTCGCATAGTTACGTTCCCCTGAAAAGCAATTAAAAACTAATTACAGTAGCTGAAAGCCTCAAAGACGGGATAGAGGGACAACGAAGGGCACGACTACCGAGGGAGAGTGTAAGAATGCGCAGAGGCATTTAATACAAATTTAAAACTTAACTCAGTAAAAATGCCAGAGACAACAACAGCGCCAAAGGGTGGGTGACAACGCGGATAATTAGAGCAAAAAGGATAGGCCAAGAAAGAAAGATGCGATGGATGCGCTACGCTATGTGTGTGTGTGGAGACTTTCTCCTAGTGCCAGCCAGGAAACGTGGCGTATGAGCAATTAGTAGTTAATTGTAAAGTTACCCCTTCGAGGGGCCGCAGGTGGAGAGAGGACCTGCAGTCGGAGGAGAGGCGAGAATGGCTGGAATGAAGCATGAAGCAGATGCCGAAGCCGAAGCCAACGTAATTAAGTAGCAATTATTGCACACTGCAGCAGAATTTTTAGCAGCCCGCGGTACGTGCCAAAATGCGTGGAAAGATTATCTGTGTGTGCGCCTGCTAAATTATCGCGTGTAATTAGCGTATCAATAGCGAGATAAAACAAAAGCCAAAGGCGAAGCTTATAGCAAAAGCAGCCGCAGAAAATAATACACCCCCAACATCAATTCGTAAAATGTCAATTTAATATTAACCCAATAACTCAAACGAAACAACAAAAGCAACAACCACAAGCAGACTAGGTCCTAGCCACGTTCAAACTCTCTTCAACTAATTAAAATAAAAGCCTGGCTAAGGCGCCAAAAGCCGCAACACACAAGACTCTGATATAAACTTAGCAAGGCGATTAAAAGAGCAACTAACCGGGAAATGAACAATGGACAAATGAAGCCAAAAACAAAACAAAAATCAAACACGCAAATGGCAGAGTCCTCGGCAGGACGCCACTTATGTAAGTAAGATGGACCCCCAACAAAGGAGCGGCCAGAGAGTATCCAGAACAGCGATGACAAAAATCAAACAAGGAGGGCGCTGCGCTGTTCAATAAAAACAAAACCAGCCACCGAAAAGAAAATAGAAAGTCAAAGGTAGAGTCGAGTAAGGCAAACAGCTCATACCCTGCATAAATATGCATGCAAGGGAAAGTTTTGCAATGAGAAATTGCCGAATGCACACACTATCTTCGTTTCGTTTTTAACTCAAACGACAGAGTTTCTCGAAACATATAAAAGAACAATTCATGAAAAGTTGTTAGCTTTAATATTTAATATTTTCATATCTCCCTACTTTCCCAAATGTGCATATCCAATATACCCCACAGTATTTGCCACAAATACCTAGTACAGCAAAGAAAAAATAAAAACGAAACGAAGATAAGAAGAAGGAAAAGTGGTTTGGGCAAGCAAGCCTCTATAACGGGTACAACCCAGGGCAGCGCAAACAGAGTAATGCTCGAAAGATAAAAAACAAAGGCCAAATGGAGAGGCTCCCTACACAGCCTCCCTCTCGGTCTGCTGCTTCATTCGGGCGAGAGTGAAGTGGCAACAAAAACAGAGCTGAAAAGAGGAGCTTCCGTAGAAGGAAAGTGCTAGCTAATGCTAAAGACATAGGAAAATGAAATTTAAGCCAAGTGGAATTGCACACAACAACACGGGACACGACACTGAAGAAGCAATAAATGATGGAGCAGGCAGCAAGGAGCTTTGGGCCAAGAGGGATGCGAGTAATGTAAAGGGATATCAAGTGCGAAGCGCTTGACTCGATGGGTACTCAATGCCGGGGGAGTCACTTCAGCAGCAGGGTGTTTGCAGCCCCGTTTGCACTCAAACTCAACGCATGGCAGAGGGAGAGCTTTGAGAGCTGACTCACAGCATCCTTGTTCGAGCGAGAAGAAGAGAGAGCGCAAATGGCTGTAGGGTAGGGCTTTTGTGCAGAGATGAGATAGAGAGAGAGCATGAGAGAGCAACGAGACAGAGAGCGGAGAGAGCATTCATTCGTTCTCTTTATAAAATTCTCTTAAGGGTTCGTTTTAATTTTATGTTTAAAAATTCACTTTTGCTAATATAGGGGCAACAATTATTTTTATTAAACTTCGAAATCAAGAATTAAATATTCGTAATTTTGTTAAAAAATTATATCTAGTTTGATTTGCACTCAAACAACTTAAGTTCGATAATGTATTAAATTCATGTGCATATTTAAAATTTTTCCCTGTGCTTTGCATTTGATAACCAATTAAATTTCTCATACTGCTCCCACAGATTTGATTTTGGGCAGCAATGGAGTTTTGGTCATTCGTCTGTCAACCAAATCAGTTTCAAGTAACTCAATTAGGTTCACTGGCCATTGATTTAGTAAATGGAATATGGAATTTGTGTGTACACAAACGAATAAGTAATATTACCCATTTCAATTTCGGTCGGTTCGGGAGGGAGAGACTGTAATAAGTTTTCAATAAACGTCTGAGCCCTCAGCCAGGCAGCCTTCGTTGTTTATTTCTGGGATCCCTGTGGCTGGGGTCTGGCTCTGGTCGCACACGGACCTGGCTAATGCAATTACAGCCTTACCCTTTGACGCCCCAGGCAGCTCTGTTGCTGCTGCCACAGCTGTGCATGGAATGAAGATGGCAGCATGACATGGTTTATGTCTCGCTGCCGAACTAATCCGTTTTAATTTTTGCTCCGCGTTCTTTGACACGAGAGCACATGTCAGACAGCGATGCAGCGACACCTCAGAGCATGGCATTGTGTGCCATGGCATTCCTTTGCTTTCTGCTTGATACTCCATCCAGCACTGAATAAATTACAGTTTAGTTCGTCGCCTCTTTCTTTCTTTTCCCCCGTGCAATGACCTTTGCCACACCAAAATTCTGACTCTTGTGTCATTTGACTTCCCAGGAGTGTTTGGGAACTTAGGCCTTAATTTGGAAATTCAGTTATCAAGATTTAATTACAATTAAAATAGAAATAAGAACTTAATGCCTGGGTCTAATTGGAGTGCAAAGTTTTCTCTCGACTTCCCTCGTAAGTTCTGGACAAACTTATCGATTGGCCAGCGTGTTCGTCTTCGCACTTAATGAAATCAGCACAGAGAAAAAAAAAAAAAATAACAACATCCACTAGGGAAGGACACGCAATATCAAGCAAACGCCATGTGCCAAATTCATGCTAACACGACCGCCCGCAGTGCCCAAAGTCCATACCGGAGAGAGCGTAGAACGAAATGAAAATGCTTAGTCAACTGTAGCCTGACCTCTGCCCTACGCCCACACTGCGGCTGACTCCTCGCTTCCACCCCCAAACTGGCCTCCTCCTCTATGGCCAGCTGAGCAGCAATCCACTGGAGGCAGCTATTTTTAAAGAATTGCTTGGGTCCAGTCCCGTCGCCTGCCTCATGGAAATTTCATTTGCTGCTCAGGTTCCCGGCTGCCTAACTGCGGTAATTACTCACACTTGACCCTCGAAGGGTTTAAGCCATTCCTGGGCCTCCTCGACTATGCCGCCTCGACTGTTGCCAGATAAATTGAAAATTTTCGGGGTGCAAAGCCAATCGAGGAGATGCTGTTGCCTCGTACCAAATATGCACCACAGTTTTTCAAAGCTTCCCAGTTTGCAATTGATGGCGTCTACTGGGGGTAACTTTAGCAATTTGCCAGGGAAATTTTTCATGGCCTGATTCATGTAGCAGGTTCTCATCTAACAGTGCCCAGTTTCCAGGTTGATTAGGTTAGAAATTAGGCATCTTCCACCAATCCGGGTTGATTAAGTGTTGCCTACTAATGGGCCGGCGCCGCTGCACTGGCGATAACTTCCTTTTGGGTTGCACACACACCCGGTCAAGCACTCGTTAGAGCAGATCAGGAACTGGCTGCGGCTTTAGGTTATGAAATAAAAGTGAATATGGCACAACAACTTTTGGCTGCAACATTAATTCACATATTATAGTTCACACAAAGCCACCCGTACATGCTCGTGCATCTGAACACATGTACATACATATGTGTGTACACATAAACAATACTTTATTTATAATGTAATGGCATATAAAATGCCATTGCCAGTTCTGGCTCCCTCTCAGTCTCCATGTGTGTACTTTTTTGGGTTTATTTGCCAGCGGTCAGTTGCTTAATTTCTACGCTTTTATTTGCCACAATTTCAGTGCTGCACTGCTGTACGAGTATGTGTGGTGGGTGTGGCAGGCCATTCCCTCTCCTTCTCTCTCTTCTTCTCTGCTCTGCTTTCTGCTGTGTCTTGCCTTTCTTATTTATTTTCGTAATAACAATAAATTACATTTTTCTTTAGGTTTTTCCCTTGGACTCGGACTCGGACTCGTCCGAATGTCCTGTGTCCTGTGTCCTGTGTCCTGTGTGTGCTTGTGTTTGTGTGCTCATTTGATAAGTTGTTTTATGTGGCTGTCGCTTGTTTGTGGCTTTTTGACATTATTTGGATTAAGCAAATAAATCCTGTCCTCTGGCTGAACCATTTTAATATTTTTCCTAGCACCGCCCCAGGCCACCTTTGATTATATTTTTATATTTTACTGCCTGCTTCTCCACGTACAAAACCAAAGTTATAAACTGTAGAATCAAATTTCATGCTTATATTGAAAAGAAATGTCTAAAGCTTTTCAATTGTGAGATTTTCTATTTCAAAAACAAATTTCTCAGCGCTAAAATTATAATTTTTTTCAATATGTCTGGACGTTGATATGCAATGACTGCACCATCAAGTGGCCCATGCGACACCAAGCCAAAGCCTGTTACGCGCGGAACCCAGCAGACCGCAGCCCTCCTCCCGCCCAACCGACCGAGGGGCGCTGCCGCATGACGCGCGGCGCGATTAACCGAACCGGTCGCGAGCATGCAGGAAATATAGATGTTGGGCTAATATTCGAGGATAATTAAAACTAAACACAACTAAACTAGAGCAACTATAGCTAAGCAAGCAAAATTAAATTAACTACGGGAGAGGTAGGCTAGTTTGTAATGTGATAGAGGGAATTATAATCCGAGCATAACACTCTAAAGGGTTCGTGCAAGGCATAATTCGATCTACACATTGGAAGGAACAAAGGAATATAGTTTCTAGTGGGTCTAATGGGAATCGTAAAGTTTACGCGGCTCAACAAGTCAGGGCTGTCTACATCCCCCTTGATCAAGTTGTGCATAAAAATTACACCAAGCATTTTTCTACGACTAACTAAAAGAAGTCTACTACGGTAGGATGGCAGTCTCACAGTTGCATCCCAGTTGAGGCCCCGTAGGGCAAATAATAAGAAGTTTTTCTGTACTGATTGAAAACGGTCCTGATGTATGTTGTACTGAGGGCACCATACACATGAGCCGTATTCTAAAATGGCACGAACAAGCGAGATATAGAGAGTCTTCGTTATATAGGGGTCATCAAATTCCTTTGACCACCTCTTTATAAACCCAAGCACACCCATGGCTTTATTTACCATGGTAGAAATGTGTTCAGAAAACTTTAGCTTGGGGTCTAGTTTAACACCAAAACCATCAACTAATGTAATTCTCTCAAGAGAACTACCGCAGAGGGTGTAAGGTGCCAGTAAGGGGCTGGAGCGATGAAAAGTCATTACTTTGCACTTCGAGGCATTAAGGTGTAACATATTTGCACAACACCATGACTGAAAGCTATTGAGATCAGATTGCAAGCGAGAGTGAAATGAGATGTCCTTATACTGGACACAGAGCTTAACATCATCCGCATACATAAGTATTCGAGAATTTGTTAAGACAGAAGGCAGGTCATTAATAAAGAGTGTGAAAAGTAAAGGGGCCTAAATGGCTACCCTGTGGTACTCAGAAGTAACCATGACAGGTAAAGATAAGGAGTTTTTGAAAAGGACCCTTTGAGACCTAGAACACAGGTAGCTAGAAATCCATCTCAACAGATTGGGCGGAAACCCTAGAAGGTCGAGCTTTTGTGCAAGAAGAGAGTGGTTTACAGAATCGAATGCCTTACTGAAGTCAGTTTAAATAACATCCGTCTGCAAGTTACCTTGGAATCCTTTAATGACAAAGGAGGTGAACTCTAAAAGATTAGTGGTTGTTGATCGCCGCCGTATAAATCCGTGCTGAGCTGGAGATATAAGTGATTTGCAAAGATGTTGCAAGTGCGGAGTTACAATTTTCTCAAACATTTTAGGAATAGCGGATAACTTAGATATACCTCTATAGTTTTTAGCGTCAGACTTGCTACCTTTCTTATGGAGAGGAATTTTAAAGGATTCCTTCCGGAAAGCTAGAAGAATGGATGGAAAGATTGAATAATTTAAGCAAAGGTCCGCACAGAGACTCGGCACAGTACCTGAGTACACAGCCGGGAACTCCGTCAGGGCCCGGTGAAAATACCGGCTTAACTAATTTAAGTTCATGAAGTAAGGAGCCTTCATTAAACATAGGGCAGAAAATGCCATTCGACCTTGGTAAACTATATGGATACATAGTGCCTGGGTAGCTTTCCTGGGAATAGGTAGTTTGAAAAAATTGTGCAAAAAGATCGGCGATTGCCTGATCATTGTTTGCCGACATATTCAAAAATGATAGCAAGGATGGATGTGCGGGCGTTCTACGCTTACTGTTTACAAAGCTGTAGAACTGTTTAGGGTCCTGTGAAAAACGTATCCTGTATCGAAGTAGGTAGTTCCTATAGCATTGAGCATTAAGAACAGTGAAATTTGACCGAGCTATTAAGTAATTAGAAAGAGAAGAGGGAGAACCAACATCTTGAGATTTTTTAAATAGTCTTGATTTTAGGTTCTTTAGACTGGATAACTCTTTGGTGAACCAAGGAGGTTTCGCAGATCTAGTCGGACATGAGAGTGGGACACACGTGTCAAAAATTGTGTCAAGTACATTGTAAAAAATGTTTGTGCCTTCAATGACGTCAGTGCACGAGTACAGAGCGGACCAATCAAAATCCCTAATTAAGTTATTGAGCTTCGTAAACTCGGCTTTACGAAAGCAGCGGACGCGTTCATCTGGCTATCTAGCCTACCCGCACGATCCGATACAGTAGGTCCAATATCTACCTACACTTCGAAAGTAGGATGATAGCAGTCTTCAGGAATAGTGAGCGGGAGTGCTCGTGTTAACAACGCTAAGGTCGGATCCGAGACGAAGCACAGATCAAGCAATCGACCCAAGGAGTTCTTCACATGGTTGACTTGAGACAGGGATAGGTCTAATAAGCCATCAATAAAATCATGTCGTGACATGGGCACAAGGTTATTTGACTCGTTAACCGAAGACCAAACAGTACCTGGCAGGTTGAAATCCCCAAGAACTATTAAATGGTCTTTGTCAGATAGCGAGGAAGATACAGTTTTTAAGGCGGACAAGTGCTGCTCGTATATGAATACATCCGAAGTCGGTGGAATATACGAGCAAGTGACATAAATAGACTGGCCGGGAAGAATCAGTCTAACACAAATTAATTCCAAGTCTTGTGAAACCTGGACTATGAAAAGTTCCGACGTGAAGTAAGAGTTTACTGCAATCAGAACGCCTCCTCCACGCCGAGACGAACGATCATTCCTATAAATTGTGTACCTATCTGCCAAAACTTCGGAACTAAGAATGTCCGGCTTTAACCAGGTTTCGGTAAACACAATAACATGGAATGAAAATGTGAAACTATCCATAAAAAGTGTGCTCAGCTTACTACGTAAGCCGCGAGCATTTTGATAGGCTACAACGAGGGAAATTTGTTTTTTGACTGCGAGGAATTGCAGTGGGAAGAGGTGGGCAGGGCAGAGGAGAAATGAGCAGAGGAGGAAAGAGTAGAGGAGGAAGGAGCACTGGCCTCACTACTAGGAAGAGTTATGGGGGGCCTATTTTTCTTCTTTAAAACCGCTGAATTGAGACTCCATGGCTAGAAGCCGATCGTACTGCTTCTTAAAGCCCACGGTCAGCTCCTTAAAGCCCTTTCGCGTCTGCCTCATAAACGTGACCATGTCATTCTCGACAGACCGACATGCCTCGCAACTGTAATGCAGACCATTACGCTTTGAAATTGCGTCACCCACGAGGCCTGAAAACCCAATACATTTTGCGTGCACCACATTATCGCAGAGCCAGCATGGGATGTTCGGCTGGTCGTGGGTGATCTGCTTCTTGCAAGCCTTAGCGGAACACACAACCACGTATTCCATTATTTCTATTATTTATATTAAATATAGAATTAAAAAAAGAAATAAATAAAAGAAATAAATAAAAATTATTTTCTCAAAAAACAAATTGCAGTGAAACCAGTGTGCCGACAAATGCAAATAAGCAGTGCTTAAAGCGGGATCGAAAACAGATGAGCGCAGAGAGTAGAGAAAGAAGAAACGCAGCGACAGCTAGCGCGCGCTACTGCACAGAAAGTATTGAGAGCGAGAGAGGGAGAACAGTTACTCGAGGTAGAGAGTGGAAGGCAGAAGCGCAACTACAAGAGAGAGCGGCTAATAGTGAGGGCGTACTCACAAAAAAGAAAAAGCACAAACACAGAACCAACCGACGCACAAATTAACACGATTAAATTACAATTCTAAACAAATAAAAGGCATGCACTCGCGTATTAGCATATGTAAGAAAAGTGGCAATTATTAGAAGAGTTATTTTGAGAAAAACCCGGTTGTTTATCCAAAATAGAAAGGAAACGAGAAGGGACGTGTGAGACGCTTCTTACGCGTCACAACTTTTATTCCCGGCACTCAGTACTACATCTGCAACTTAGCGGTTATTTGTCAAATTTTACATTTTTTCTTCATCTGTCATCTACATCAACAACACTGCTCACGCCAACACGCTCCTTTAGCTCGCCACCCTCCCGTATAGACACACACTGCAGAGTCGCGGCAGAGGCAGAGGCAGCGGCAGAGGCAGCGGCAGAGGCAGCGGCAGAGATGTGTCAGGGGCAGAGGCCATAAACAGCGCGAAGCAGAGTGTGAATGCTACGGGACGGGGTGGGTTTAGCCAATGCAAATTAATTTCTTCATTGTGGCTATAATAATGATCCATTTGGATCCCAATTTGGTGATCTGATAGATATGAATTCCCTACAGAATGTCGTTTTTTGTTTTCTTTTATCTTCAAAATAATAGATTTGGGAGGATTTCGCCCTTTTAAGGGGGCGGAAGGGGGCGGGCTAATTTTTGAAATACACTGGTTTCAGTGTGAGCATACAGTAGTCTGGAGCCAAAATTTTGTGGCTCCAGCTCTTATAGTCTCTGAGAACTAGCCGATAAACAAGACGGACAGACGGACGGACGGACAGACGGACAGACAGACATGGCTCATGGACTCGGCTATTGGTGCTGATCAAGAATATATATACTTTATGGGGTCGGAAACGTTTCCTTCTGTGCCTTACATACAACCGTTCTTCGCACAAATACAATAAACCCTACTTACTCTTCGAAAATTGTTGAAAATTACCAAAATTGTGAAATATCCATAGGGAAAATGTGAAAATGTTGCCAAAGTACAAATGTAAATTTTTCCAGAATTTAAAGCCACGCCTTAAAACTGTGTGTATGTTTGTATTGCCTGCCTTAAGCATGATAGCACACACACGTGCACACAAAGCAGAGAAAGAGACAGCCCATAAACAAAGCTGTGCTTTTGTCGCGTTGAGGACGTCTCCGAGTGAGATTTGCGCTGACACGCACACACACACACCCACTGTGTCACACACCCAAAGACAGACACATACACCCACTCGCAGAAATAAAATTGTTAAAAAACATGCATTAGGCTAGTTGGAATTTTGCGAAATGTTACTGGGGCCCTGGCGCGAACCGTCGAGTTCGAATTTGGCAGCCTCGTCCTGTTAATTTTCCCATTGTCTCTGCAGCTTGGTCGTCTCTCTGTCCATTACACTAATGCATCTGTCTCTCTATTTCTGAATACCTAACTTACCGCCTATTTTCAGGTACAGGCAGGCAGGCCTCCAGCTAAATGGCAAAGTTTAGCGCCTAATGGTGCTCTGCTTTAATGCAGTTTTGAATGCAAAATGCCAGCGGCAGACGCCACAGACTCATCACAATTTTGTTAGTTTTCCAACAGCTTGGCTGGCATTTCGCACTAAAGTTTTAATTAAGCCAAAGCCCATTGCCGACAGCACGTGCTTGCCACTCGCATTTCCATTTCTTTTCATTTTTCCTTTTCCCATTTGGCTACGTGGCAGACACGCACTCGCAGAACGCCGAGTGGCCATTCATTCATTCACTCGTTCACTCATAAGTATTCATATCAACACTGCTAAACAATTAAAATAAGAAACGAGAAGGGACGTGTGAAACGCTTCTTACGCGTCACAAATTTTATACCCTGCACTCAGTACTACATCTGTAACTTAGGGGTTATTTGTCAAATTTTATTTTTTCTTCATCTGTCATCTACATCAACAACACTACTCACGCCAACACGCTCCTTTAGCTCGTCACCCTCCCCTAGAGACACACACTGCAGATTCGTGGCAGAGACGTGTCAGGAGCAGAGGCCAAAAACTGCGCGAAGCAGAGTGTGAATGAGAGAATGTGTAAAAAACAAATATAAGCTGCGGGACGGGGTGGGTTTGGCCAATGCAAATAAATTTCTTCATTGGGCTATAATAATGATCCAATCGTATGTCTTCAATATTGTAGATTTGAGAGTTTTTTGCCCTTTTGCGGGGGCGTGGCTCATTTTTGAAATACACTTGTAACAGTCTGGATGCAAAATTTGGTGGCTCTAGCTTTTATAGTCTCTGAGATCCAGGCGCTCAACAAGACGGACGGACAGACGGACGGACGGACAGACAGACATGGCTCAATCGACTCGGCTATTGATGTTGATCAAGAATATATATACTTTATGGGGTCGGAAACGTTTCCTTATGTGCGTTACATACAACAGTTATTCGCACAAATAAAATATACCCTATTTACTCTTCGAGTGCAGGGTATAAAAATGTGTGTAACTATTCGGGTTATGGTTGTCCTGCTTATTTGCTGCCTTTCTTTGTTGCCATTTGCTGGTTAAATGTGTTGCCCTTTTTTTTTGGCTTGCTGGAATGTAATGTGTTTCTGGTTTTAAAATGCCGGCGGCTGTGGCTGGGGCTGTGTGTATCTTCCATCCGGTGTGTGCATCCTTTATGTTTATTAGCCTCCCTTCTAATTAAAGCTTATCAAAAGCAGCCAGAAACCTCTTCATTAGGGGCAAGTCCATCATATTGCTGTGGGTCTAGCAGTCCCTCCAGTTCGAATGCTGTAACCAGTTGCCTAATGCTTGCCTGAATAGCTTCGTTGAGGTACAGTCTGCGCTTCATGTTCATTCCTCTAGGCTCATCCGAGCGCAAAGCTGCGAGATCTGCATCCGAAGCATCCTTGTTGAGCAGCACAGGTTGCAGAAGACCACAATGGACAGCTGTTCATATATACATATATTCTCTATTATCTAAGTTATAAATAACCCAAGA
Organism: Drosophila subobscura; assembly: GCF_008121235.1. Classification (NCBI taxonomy): domain Eukaryota; kingdom Metazoa; phylum Arthropoda; class Insecta; order Diptera; family Drosophilidae; genus Drosophila; species Drosophila subobscura. Next base: position 818,957 of record NC_048533.1, on the reverse strand, counting down.
CTCGAACAATAAAAACGCTTCTGCTCCGAATTCAAATGAAGCTGTTTCCGACTGGGCAGCCTTTGACCCTGGAACTTCAGCCTCTGCAACTCGCAGACAGACACCTTATCATAAACACATCTCCGCCGCTGTGGTTTTCAACAGATGATGAATGTCCAGCGTGGGGAAGCCCAGAAAGGCATACTGAAAGTCAATCAGCAGCACATCGATTGACTCAGCCTTTCACCCATACTTGAACATCATGTTGTTTGTCCAACCGTAGCCGAGTGTCAGCACATTTATGTTCTCGGCGTCGGGCTGAAAGCACCGCAATGCCTGTCTCATATAATGAGGCGAGAGCTGCTCCAACAATTCTGAATGTTTTTCAAGGCCCGGTTGGGTCTTGAGCTTGTCCGCACACGACATCAGACAGCCCACGAAAATCGAACGAAAGCTTCGTATTTTATCAGGGAGTTGCCATCGTCCAGTATCCTATCCTCCAGCACTGCCGGGCTACCTGGATCAGTGCCAATTTTCTGACCACTTATCTCAAATGCTGCTCATCAAATCTCTCCAAACGCGATGCCATTACATAATCATTCTTGCTGAGGTCCTCCATGACTAGCGCTCCTCCCTCCCGACCGATGAGCAAGACTTTGGGGCATAGTCTCTCTCCTGCCAGTGGCTGCAGTTGCGGCATCACCTGCTCATAAATCTGCAGCTCGCGATTGTAGATGTTTTCTATCGTGTATCCGCATCCTCGTCAACCAGCGTGGTCTTGGCTATCTGATATTCCACCACCATACAATTTACGTATGCGTGTTAGCAAGGAAACTTTAAGTAGTTGTGGTTGCTGATAGTGCCGTTGCAGTGCTTCTTCCAGATATTTTGCAGAGAGCCAAGCGGGGCCTGCAGCTGCCATAACTGCACAAATCAAACTAATCTCTCAGGGCTGAGCTAACTGCTGGTAAAATATTCAGATATACTGAAGAAAATATATAGATAAGAGACGCGAGTAAGGCAAGGCTACTAATATATCTATATATATAAAAGAAAGTCGTATTTGGTTTAACACTTATAACTCGAGAACGGCTGGACCGATTGCCATGGTTTTTGATTTGTTGGATTTGTTTCCGTCGCGAGTAGCAGAATACATCTTAAAAACATTTTATGGCCTGTTTGTTGCGGCCTTAAAGCCAAAACTTTATTTTTTCTGAAGACATCATGTGTGTGTTTAGAAATTTGTCTAAAAAGTTCATTTGTTCATTTCTATTTGTTTAATCATATTTAATATTTGTTTTATTTATTTGTTTAATTTTGTATTAATCATTTTAATAACAATGCCGCGTCCTAGAAGATCTAATCTTTCCCAGCGAAGCCGTAGTGCAATTAGCCAACGGAATATCGCGTGTCAATTATCTGATGGAGAACGAGAAATTGCACGAGAACAGCGCCGCGTTAGTATGGAGAAAAGAAGGGCCTTAATTCGTGCTTCTCAAACACATTGTTAGACGGATGCCGTACGGCTCACTCAGCGTTAAAATTTCCATTAAACCTTCAAACTACTGAACAACCGACATGTAAAATTTCGAAAAACTCCGCAATGGCCAAAGTTTTAGTAGCATAAAAAATCATCATATGGGACGAATGCACAATGGCACACAAACGCGCATTGGAAGCACTACACCGAACATTAAAAGATCTGCGCAATAACTCGAGATGTTTTGGTGATGCAATGATTTTATTATCTGTCGATTTCCGACAAACACTACCAGTCATTCCAAGATCTACTGCTGCCGACGAAATAAACGCTTGCCTCAAAGCATCAAATTTGTGGCGATATGTAAAGAAACTTCAACTGTCTGTAAATATGAGAGTTGCATTGTTGAACAACGCCGCGTTAGTATGGAGAAAATAAGGGCCTTAATTCGTGCTTCTCAAACACATTGTTAGACGGATGCCGTACGGCCCACTCAGCGTTAAAATTGCCATTAAACCTTCAAACTACTGAACAACCGACATGTAAAATTTCGAAAAACTCCGCAATGGCCAAAGTTTTAGTAGCATAAAAAATCATCATATGGGACGATCTATCTTCTGATGATTTCTCGAAGCAATTGCTGACTATCGGTAATGGCCGTATTGCTGTTGACTAATCGAGCGGTTTGATTTAATTTCCTCCAAATTGTTGCAATTTCGTATCATCAAAAGACGAGCTTATCAACAAAGTATTCCCGGATATCATTGCTAACCACAAAAATACTAAATGGTTAAATGAGCGAGCAATTTTGGCCGCTAAAAATAAAGATGTAGATGACCTCAATCTTATAATTCAAAATCAAATCGTAGGTACTCTGTATTCATTCAAATCTATCGACTGTGTAACAAACGAAGAAGAAGCCACTAATTATCCAACTGAATTTTTAAACTCCTTGGATGTGCCTGGTTTACCACCTCTCATCATGCTTAGAAATTTAAACCAACCAAAACTGTGTAATGGAACGCGTTTGGTGATAAGAAAACTGATGAGCAATGTGATTCACGCGTCGATACTTAAAGGAAAATTTAAAGATGAGGAAGTTCTTATTCCAAGGATTCCGATGATCCCAACGGATATGCCCTTTGAGTTTAAACGAATTCAATTCCCGATTCGTCTTGCCTTCGCCATGGCGATCAACAAATCACAGGGCCAATCCTTGACTATTTGTGGCCTCAATCTAGAAAATGCATGTTTTTCTCATGGTCAATTGTACGTGGCATGCTCACGTGTCGGCAAACCATCCGTTTTATTTGTTCTTGCGCCTGACCAAAAAACAAAGAATGTCGTTTACCACAAAGTGCTTGAATAAAAATCCTATTACCATCGCATTGGATCATTGCAACCTATAGAAGATGCACAGCATAAATTCTTGCAAATATACTTCATGGGCAATATGGAAGAACAACTTGACAGGCGTCAAGGGATCAACACAGCTACGAAGAGAGCAATTCTCCAAGATCTGCAGAAAATGCTTCAGGAACATCATGCATTGGTCAGGCTGTTCAAGACTGCTTTAGAGCGCATGCCAAGTGATTGCAATTCGGTCGTCAATTAAATACATTTGCAAATATGTCACGAAAAGGAGCTACATGGCGGTTTTTGGTATCCAAACATCCAATACCAACGATGAAATCACGCGCTGGCAAGTTGGTACTTTTTTGTTTCTATCTATGTAAACATATTATTTTGTATCACTGTTTTACGTTCATCAAAGCCTAAATTAGTTCAGCTAAAAAGTAACACGACATTCATTGACTGTTAGGCGGTGCGAAGTTCGCCGGGTCAGCCAGATAAAAGATATTTTCTTTGTAATCTTTATTAGCATATGAAATATTAAAAGAGAATCTTAACAAAAAAACTAAACTTTTTGGGAAGTTTAAGATAGACATGCGGTGGTGTATTTGCTCCGTTTTGTTCATCTTGATCTGCTGATCGGACACATTGGCCAGTCGTTGCTCTTTCAGTTCCTGCTTTTGCTTGATGTCTGTACATTTATAGACAAAATCGCCCAGGGTCAAAGCATTATCGAGTGCAAATTCCGGCCGCAATGTTGATGAACATTTGCAGCTGCCCAACTGCCCTGCAACTGCAACAACAGGCTGCAACTGCCACATGTGGCGCGTGTTCCGCAGACAACTGGCGCTGCTTAGCATGGCTGTGAGTACACAATGAAGTGGCGTTTAGTGGCATTATTTAATTGGCTTTTCTATTGGCTTACTCACCCATGGAAATCAAGTAGAATATAATAAAAACGAGAAGGGACTTGTGAGACGCTTCTTACGCGTCACAACTTTTATACCCGGCACTCAGTACTACATCTGCACCTTAGCGGTTATTTGTCAAATTTTACATTTTCTCTTAATCTGTCATCTACATTAACAACACTACTCACGCCAACACGCTCCATTAGCTCGCCACCCTCCCCTAGAGCCACACACTGCAGAGTCAGGGCAGCGGCAGAGGCAGAGACGTGTCAGAGGCAGAGGTCTCTGCCACTGCGCGAAGCAGAGTGTGAATGTGAAAATGTGCAAAAAAACAAATATAAGCTGCGGGACGGGGTGGGTTTTGCCACTGCAAATTAATTTCTTCATTGTGGCCATAATAATGCTCCAATCAGATTCCAATTTGGTGATCTGAAAGATGTGGTCCTTTATCTTCAAAATTGTAGGATTGGGAGGTTTTCGACCTTTTGCGGGGGCGGAAGGGGGCGGGTATAATTTTTGAAGTACACTGGTTTCAGTGTGAGCATACAGCAGTCTGGATGCAAAATTGTGTGGCTCTAGCTCTTATAGTCTCCGAGAACTAGCCGACAAACAAGACAGACGGACAGACAGACATGGCTCTATCGACTCGGCTATTGATGCTGATCAAGAATATATATATACTTTGTGGGGTCGGAAACGTTTCCTTATGTGCGTTACATACAACCGTTATTCGCACAAATACAATATACCCTATTTACTCTTCGAGTACCGGGTATAAATATGCGGTGCTTGCAGCTGATATTTGTGTCTGTTGCTCAAAAAATCTCTCCCAAAAAAATAGTTCCGATTCAGGGATCTCTCTCGTAACTGCTGTACTTAGCCACTTTGGTCAAGGACTACTACTAGTTTCTATTGCGAAAGTTTTTTTTTCTGTACGGCCTGATGTTTTTATCTGTCTGTCGCCTGCTCTAAGCTGAAATCCATTCAAATTGACGCATTGACAATTGTTTTACCACTTTCATTTCGTTTGTTTTTCGACAGTTGGCCAAAGTTTTTCTTTCTTTTGCACTTGAAATGGCATTGGCACTCTCCTCTGGCACTGGCACTTCCCCTCTGGCACTCCAACTCTGTTACTTAACCATTTTGACAACTGATGATGCTGCTGCCCCTGCTTCTGCTTCTGCTGCATTTGTTGCTGATTAAAGTTCCTTGGGCTTTGCCTTGCCTTTCCTTTTCTTTCCTATCCTTTCCTTTCCCTAGGTTTTTCAACCTTCTTTGCATAGAGCCAGAGCTAGTTTATCAAAACATTTCAAGTTGAAGTGCGGCTGCAAAAACAAAAGCACCCAAGACATCATCGATTTTCTCAAGTGGAATGCGCCCAAGGATGCTAGGGGTTGATGGCGGAGCACCAGGATGAAGAGACTGAGGTTGAGGAGGCATCGAACTCCTACAAGGAAAACAACTCAATCTCAATGCATGGCACTTAGGCAGCTGTAGCAACAACAGCAAGAACAGTGGCAACAGTGGGAGTGGCAGCAGCAGCATCAGAATCAGCAGCATCGGTAGCAGCCACTTGGTTGCAAGGTGCGGAAACTTCCACGACAGCAGAATGCAATTTCTCTACTCCAAGACGTGCAGCAGGAGGAGAAGTTGGGCTCCTTACTATGCGCGTATTTCTGTAATCAGTCACAACCAGCTGGCTGTACGGCAGAGAAGCGCCTACTGCACTTAAGCACCATTCATTCATTCATTCACTCATCTATCCATAACAGGGATCCGAGTCTGGTTGCAACTTGCAAATCGCTGCGACATGTTAATTCATTGAAAAAGGGAAACCGATGCGCGAAACTATGCTCATTATAATTACAAGGAAGCACTGCGACTGGCAGCTGACTTAGCTCCTACGACTACTCAAACGCGAAAGATGTAAACTCTTAATGCAACTGTGGAGTTTAAGTGTAAATTGGATTAGACTCAGAATTTACTTAAAATTCGCTCGAGAGATAAGCGTGGGAGCGAGCGTGGCGAGCATGGGAGCGATCTTGGTACACTTGTATTTCAGTGCAATGTCTGGACGTTGATATGCAATGACTGCACCATCAAGTGGCCCATGCGACACCAAGCCAAAGCCTGTTACGCGCGGAACCCAGCAGAACGCAGCCCTCCTCCCGCCCAACCGACCGAGGGGCGCTGCCACATGACGCGCGGCGCGATTAACCGAACCGGTCGCGAGCATGCAGGAAATATAGATGTTAGGCTAATATTCGAGGATAATTAGAACTAAACACAACTAAACTAGAGCAACTATAGCTAAGCAAGCAAAATTATCAAAGTCAAAAATTAAATTAACTACGGGAGAGGTAGGCTAGTATAAGAGATTTAAGAAAAGGAAGGGAGTGAGTCGAGGATGTAATGTGATAGAAGGAATTATAATCCGAGCATAACACTCTAAAGGGTTCGTGCAAGGCATAATTCGATCTACACATTGGAAGGAACAAAGGAATATAGTTTCTAGTGGGTCTAATGGGAATCGTAAAGTTTACGCGGCTCAACAAGTCAGGGCTGTCTACATCCCCCTTGATCAAGTTGTGCATAAAAATTACACCAAGCATTTTTCTACGACTAACTAAGGATGGAAGATTTATTAAAAGAAGTCTACTACGGTAGGATGGCAGTCTCACAGTTGCATCCCAGTTGAGGCCCCGTAGGGCAAATAATATAAAGTTTTTCTGTACTGATTGAATACGGTCCTGATGTATGTTGTACTGAGGGCACCATACACATGAGCCGTATTCTAAAATGGCACGAACAAGCGAGATATAGAGAGTCTTTGTTATATAGGGGTCATCAAATTCCTTTGACCACCTCTTTATAAACCCAAGCACACCCATGGCTTTATTTACCATGGTAGAAATGTGTTCAGAAAACTTTAACTTGGGGTCTAGTTTAACACCAAGATCATCAACTAATGTAATTCTCTCAAGAGAACTACCGCAGAGGGTGTAAGGTGCCAGTAAGGGGCTGGAGCGATGAAAAGTCATTACTTTGCACTTCGAGGCATTAAGGTGTAACATATTTGCACAACACCATGACTGAAAGCTATTGAGATCAGATTGCAAGCGAGAGTGAAATGAAATGTCCTTATACTGGACACAGAGCTTAACATCATCCGCATACATAAGTATTCGAGAAGTTTTTAAGACAGAAGGCAGGTCATTAATAAAGAGTGTGAAAAGTAAGGGACCTAAATGGCTACCCTGTGGTACTCCAGAAGTAACCATGACAGGTAAAGATAAGGAGTTTTTGAAAAGGACCCTTTGAGACCTAGAACACAGGTAGCTAGAAATCCATCTCAACAGAAGGTCGAGCTTTTGAGCAAGAAGAGAGTGGTTTACAGAATCGAATGCCTTACTGAAGTCAGTGTAAATAACATCCGTCTGCAAGTTACCTTGGAATCCTTTAATGACAAAGGAGGTGAACTCTAAAAGATTAGTGGTTGTTGATCGCCGCCGTATAAATCCGTGCTGAGCTGGAGATATAAGTGATTTGCAAAGATGTTGCAAGTGCGGAGTTAAAATTTTCTCGAACATTTTAGGAATAGCGGATAACTTAGATATACCTCTATAGTTTTTAGCGTCAGACTTGCTACCTTTCTTATGGAGAGGAATTATAAAGGATTCCTTCCAGATGGGGAAAGCTAGAAGAATGGATGGAAAGATTGAATAATTTAAGCAAAGGTACGCACAGAGACTCGGCACAGTACCTGAGTACACAGCCGGGAACTCCGTCAGGGCCCGATGAAAATAGCGGCTTAACTAATTTAAGTTCATGAATAAATTGTTCCGTTTTGCTCCGTCCTTGGAAGTGATCGGATTTTGAGTCCTGGCGATCGCGTCTGATTCATAACTTACCATCGGGACGTCGTACATGTAATCGGTTCAGAAACTAAGGATCTTGGCACGAACAGCTGTTCGTTTTTTCGTTTGCTTTTTTCTTAAATACACGCCCTTGCAAACCATCTCCGTCCACCTCCGCATTATGGAATTGCACACTGCGTTCGTAGGTCTATGAAATTTGAACATTGCTTGTGCGGAATTCAGGATATCTAAAATAATTTGTCTTTGTTTACGTTCTTCTGCTGTGTGCTCTTGTTGATATTTCCGCTATAAATATGAGCCAAAAGCAATGGATCGGGTACGATTTCAATGGATCGTACTTTTTTACGATCTAGTTCTCAAAATCCGATCCATGAATTCTTGGATAATTGATCGGTGATCTAGTTGTCCTGGTGAAGGCGCCCATTGGTTTACAATTAAACAACTGTGCGCAAAGACGTAAGAGACTGTCTGAATAGATCGCCGGGGTACAAAAACATATTCTTTCCACAAATAAATATGTGTACTGAAATTAATAAAACAACTCTTTATTTTTTGCGCTCTTTTGTAAATAATGAACATTTGGCGAACCGAATGCATTATTGGAAATCCCAAATGCATTCTACATGCATTCCGGCTCTTTTTATACCCGGTACTCGAAGAGTAAATAGGGTATATTGTATTTGTGCAGATAACGGTTGTATGTAACGCACAGAAGGAAACGTTTCCGACCCCATAAAGTATATTCTTGATCAGCATCAATAGCCGAGTCGATTGAGCCATGTCTGTCTGTCCGTCTGTCCGTCCGTCCGTTTGTCCGTCTGTCCGTCCTGATGAGCGCCTAGTACTCAGAGACTACAAGAGCTAGAGCCACCAAATTTTGCATCCAGACTTCTGTATGCTCACACTGTTACAAGTGTATTTCAAAAATGAGCCACGCCCCCTTCCGCCTCCGCAAAAGGCCGAAAACCTCCCAAATCTACAATTTTGAAGATAGCAGAAAAAACGCCATTCCGTAGGGAATGACCATATCTATCAGATCACCAAATTGGGATACGATTGGATCATTATTACAGCCACAATGAAGAAATTAATTTGCAGTGGCCAAACCCACCCCGTCCCGCAGCATTCACACTCTGCTTCGCGCTGTTTATGGCCTCTCCCCCTGACACGTCTCTGCCTCGGCCTTTGCCGCGACTCTGCAGTGTGTGTCTTTAAGGGAGGGTGGCGATCTAAAGGAGCGTGTTGGCGTGAGCAGTGTCGTTGATGTAGATGACAGATGAAGAAAAAATGTAAAATTTGACAAATAACCGCTAAGGTGCAGATGTAGTACTGAGTGCCGGGTATAAAAGTTGTGACGCGTAAGAAGACGCGTCTCACACGTCCCTTCTCGTTTTCTTTTTTAATTGCAGTTGAAATTTTAAACGGCATAAACGTTAGCGTTGCTGCTTGAAACAGTCCACAAATCTTTATTGATTTAAAAAGCAAAAATATTTTTGATATATTTAATGGACTTATCCGAGGATGCATATAATTTCCATATATGTATGTATGTGTACATATCTTCCTCTAATAAGTACAATTTGAGTAGACGTCACCAACTCATACCTATGTAGGTAACCCCCTTCATGCTGAAGTTATGGAACCTTATCCCAAACAGCCAGGAGCGGCACACGGAAGCGGCAGTCAGAGTGGCAGGGGCAAGGTAGGGCAGGCAAGTGCTTGGCACGTGCATTTCATTTGATAAATGTTGTCGTTGTCGACGGCGCTTTTGCCTGATTATGCAGCAGAGTCTACGCTACTGCTCCTGCCTCGGCCTCGGTCTCTCTGCCCCTTGAGCGACCTCTTTCCGGTTAAGCCGTTGTAGATGCCAAAAACTTGCCTCGACTTCCGTTATGCTCTCCTAGCTATACGAACGAGTATCTTATTATTGCACACGCGCTCGAAAATAAACCGCAAAAAGGTGAAAATATCAAATGCAAGCCGAGGCTGGGGGATCTGTTCTCGGAGAGTTTCTGCTGCTGTGCTGTCTGTAACATGTACTCTGACATGAGCTAACTACTCGTGTGTGTGCAAGTTTGTGTTTGTATACACATTTATGTGTGTGTGTCTTTTCGTGTGTTTGTGTATTCGTGTATCAGCTGGATGCGGCACGTTGCCGTTGTAACTTGCAACTTAAATGGGCACGTGATGCGCTGCCTGCGTTTGCTTTATTGCGTGAGCTGCTACAAAATTAACAAAGTTTTTAGCCTTTCCTTCCGACTGCCTTCCTACCTTCATGCAGGCTCCTGTCTCTGCCTGAAGCGACAGACAATATGAATGAAGATGTATGAGGGGCAGGCCATGTGGCACTGCCACTCTGCCACACTGCAATTCGAGACAAGTGCGAACGAGCACGACCCAACATAATATCACGCGTACGGCACGTTGTCTCCGGCCAATTTTTGATAGCTACTGCAATCAGCTAAGTGAGCGTGGAGGCGCAAACACACTAGATACCAACCAACCAGCCCCAGCCCCGACCCCCACCCACCCCAACCAAACGACCAAACATACCCTACCCCACCCTAGCATTTCCAACATCAATGGCATGGGAAAACGGGCAACGCATAGAGCGGGAAAATGATTAAACGGGAGCATGCAAGAAGCAGTTAAAAAACTTTCGAATGCAATTTTGCAAAAGGCAAAAAGTAGCTGCATTCGAATTGTGCAAAACTGTGCAGCAAAATAAAAAATGTTATTTGAATTTTTGTTAAATTTGTGTTCCTAATTATACCCGGTACTCGAAGAGTAAATAGGGTATATTGTATTTGTGCGAATAACGGTTGTATGTAACGCACAGAAGGAAACGTTTCCGACCCCATAAAGTACATTCTTGATCAGCATCAATAGCCGAGTCGATAGAGCCATGTCTGTCTGTCCGTCTGTCTTGTTTGTCGGCTAGTTCTCGGAGACTATAAGAGCTAGAGCCACAAAATTTTGCATCCAGACTGCTGTATGCTCACAGTGAAACCAGTTAATTTCAAAAATTAGACACGCCCCCTTCCGCCCCCGCAAAAGGGCTAAAACCTCCCAATCCTACAATTTTGAAGATAAAAGAAAACTAAAAATTCCGTTGGGAATATATGCCATATCTATCAGATCACCAAATTGGGATCCGATTGGATCATTATTATAGCCACAATGAAGAAATTAATTTGCAGTGGCTAAGCCCACCCCGTCCGCAGCTTATATTTGTTTCTTGCACATTCTCTCATTCACACTCTGCTTCGCGCAGTGGCAGAGGCCTCTGCCTCTGACACGTCTCTGGCTCTGCCTCTGCCGCGTCTCTGCCCTGACTCAGCAGTGTGTTGTTCTAGGGGAGGGTGGCGAGTTAAAGGAGCGTGTTGGCGTGAGTAGTGTTGTTGATGTAGATGACAGATGAAGAAACAATTTTAAGTTTGACAGTAGTACTGAGTGCCTGGTATAAAAGTTGTGACGCGTAAGAAGCGTCTCACACGTCCCTTCTCGTTTTTTACTTAATTTTATGCATACATACATATATCAACAACCATTTCCTTCCATGGGTAATGACCAATCAAAAATAACCCCCTGAAGCACAGTGTAAAAAGCAAGGGAAAAGTTTCGCTAAGAAATTGAAAGTCAACACGCACACACTCACGTACACATAGACACTGAGATAGTCAGCAGAGGCCCACACCGAACACAGGAAGACACCGACCGGGATATCGAAATCAAATCACAGCATAGTCAAATGCATTTAGAGCTATTTGCATTGCTCGGCATTCCTTCGACTTTGCTGATTCCTTGCTACTTGCTCCATCTGATTCCGATTCACGATTCAGATGCGGCGGTAGGTGAGATGCAGTTGTAGATGCAGACGTATGTAGCTGGAGATGGCTGGCATTATTCCGTGTGCGTCTCGACATGAGTCTCTGGAATTTTCCCCTCTTTTTTATCGCATTCAAAATTGATTTTCATTGCCGCTGAGACCTGCTTTTGACGGCTTGACAACATTTAGCTTGAAGTTAATAGTTTGTTGGGTTTCAGCTCGAAAATGTCAAGAAAAAGGTGACACTCTTGTGGAACTCTTATGATTTGCAATTACTCAAGAAAGCAGGATACTTCGTCCCTCACCGTTTTAAACGAATATTTTTTCATTTAGTTAATGTTTGATTCAAATAACTTGGTTTTTAACGATTTTTTCAGTCGTATAATTTCAGTCGTATAATTTTGTGTTGGCCATGTACACATCATTTTGTAAATTGTAGTATACTTATGCAGAGTGTTTAGCTTTATATAATTTATCATAGCCCTTACGTCAAATTGCTAAATAAACATAAAATACTTTCCCACGCCAAGATTACATCTGCAAATTGCAATACTTATAAAGAAATGCAGCCGCGGCCGCAACCGCTGCCGCGAAAGGTGATCCATCTGGCATTGGGAACAATTGCCGCCGTCCGAGTTATAACGTCAGCATATTGACCAATTCGCCCTCTTTAATTTGGTATAAATATATTCTGTTGGAAGCAGCCGAGCTTTTTCGGCAACTCTGACTCCACATTAACGACAATTATTCTCCGTATTTAGTTTTTAATATTTTTGTTTATTATTCGACGAATTTATACGATTTAAAGGGGGCGTGGCCGTGAACTACGATTCGGTTTGTTAAAATGTACAATGGTTTAGAGCTGGATTAAAGTAACGGGTTCGCGTTGGACATATGTACATATGTAGGCAGAACTAATTGGACTGCTCGGAGAGATGCGCGGCGATCGACAATATTTTAGACTGACACCAAGAAAAGTGCAAAGCACTGCAATATAAGAAGTACGAAGGGTGCATACATATGTATGCGTGCGCTTCTATGCACTGTGAGAGGGAGCGATGAGCGCGACAATAGCATATTAATGAGAGAGAGAATAAAAAGAATATAAATATAAACAAGGCGAGCTGATCTTAATAACTATGTTTTAGCTGCTGCTCCGAACAGTTTCATTCATTCATTATAACGAAATCAAAGAAAGCAGTTTTATTACAAAGTATAATCTAGACGCTAAAAGAACCCATTTACATACGTGACATTAGAAAAAATATTACAAAGCCTTTTATTAATCAAGCAATTGTCATTAATTAACACAAACGGCACAAGGCTTTTGCCTGCATTAATAATGGATATCATGAAAAAATATCCCCTTTATTTGCAGCTGATTACACTACCCAACACGATTTTCCCTAAGGGAACCCAACCTAGTTTTTCTGAAATGGTCTGATGATATGTACATATATATTTTTATTCTGTTTAGAACTTTTTTTTAAAGATTTAAAATAAACTGGTATTTTTAGAGGTAGTTCTATGTTATTTAAATTCGATTTGGTCGAAAAGTGTTATGTAACTGTACTCGACACACGCAGAAAAAAATTCACAATTCTTTGTTGTCCTATTTTGTTAATTATTGACAATTATTAAGCATTAATTTGTAATAAATGTGTAAATAATTGCTAGGCACATTTTCGCCTGGCATTGAATGTTGCGCATACGCCACGTGTGCGGCATATCGCTTACAGTTTTTCTTGCCAATAGATTTCATACCCATAGCTAAATTTTGGCCCAGAATTTCGATATTTTTACCAAACTTTCTTGAGTCGAGGTCCAGAATTAAGCTGGCGACCGAGCTTTGCGCCACTGAAACACAAATGTAAACACACCCTTTGAGCTCTGCTCTTCTTACTTTCTACTATATTTAATTACACATTTTTAATTTATGCACAATAAAAACTGATTCACCTCTTGCTACCCCTTTGGCTAGAACAATTTCAACTTTAACTTTTTATAACTGCCGCAAGAGAGAGAAAAGAGGGAAGAAGAGAGGACAAAAGTGAGGAAAATGAGGAGCAGAAAAAAATATTATGAGCCATAGAAGTGGCAAAGGTTTATGTGTGTGTGTGGGGGTTTGAAAGCGTAACTAAAGTTCCAGCATAGAGAGAGAGAGAGATAGCGAGCGCAACTTTTGATTTTTAGTGCCGGTAGTTTGGTCTATTTTAAAGCATTTAAGTGAGTTTCCTGTTCAGCGCACACTAAGGAGAGATGTGGCCAGCGGCTACTGTGTTCCAGAAACACGTGCACCTGGGCTCCATAAAGAAAACACAGTGTATAACCATCAGCCAGGGCTACAGCCACAGCTATGTACATCCACCAGTCAGAGCTTCATCCACCAGACATAACTCCTTCCTTGAGCCAGAGCTAAATCCACCAGAGCTTCATCATCTAGCCACCTGATGTTCCGTCCAGGCAGACAGGCGCCTGCCTCTGTTGTAGTTGTATTTGGAAGCGGTCAGTTTTCGGTCTCAATTGGGATTGGTTCTGCCCCAGTAACATGGGCCACGTGTGCCACCGAAATTGTTTGAGTTGGTTAGCGTGGAAGCGTGCCGGCCAATAAATTGATCAATGCTGAAATTGTTCAAGTTAAGCCCATAAATGTTAAAGTTTTGAATTTGGTGGGAGTAAATACAATTCTGTTACGTGCAGAAAGAGGCAAACAGTTTCTGGGCCATTTTTTATCTGGAATTTAAAGTTTAAAATAAGCTGGATAATCCAGCGTAACTAGAAATTATGAAATTCGCTCTGCCATGGGGCGTTACCATTGTTATATTGACTGAACAAAGTTTTAGAACTTATCCATAGACAACTGAAACGATATGAACACTTTTTTTCACATATTTTTGTGCCTGCTGGCTGGATTCTTCAGTTGTCTGAGCCAGAACCTTAACTCAACGTACATTTATTTGTGCCACCCTCCTAATCCCATTTGTGTGCTCTATCAAGCCGGAAAACCAGCAGCTGAAAAACTTAACCACATAATTTAAAAGGTGAACCTATGCCGGGCAACCGCTGGGAAGTGGGATCGGGAGAAATGCTGTCAGCAGAAAGCGAACTTCAGAAATTAAGAACTGCATAAAAAGAAACGTACAAGTGAATAGAAAATTCAAATAAAATGACCGTCATACGGGAATTGTAAAAACACAAAAAGAGGAAAGCACTTTTCAGATTCTCTTCAATCGATTTGTTTTCTTTTTTACATCATCTGTTTCCATCACAATACTCCTTGCGAGGGTATAGAAATGTGCGGCACAACAATGCATCACTCTGGCGGGGATGTAACTAGCTGAAGAGACAGACAGAGGCGGAGGTCTTATGACATTTTGCATGGCATTGTTGGAGTGGGGGGGGGGGTTCTGGCAACTGCAATGAAATGACGAAGATGAATGGCAAAAAGAAAAAGCCATACAGAGAGTGTGAGGGATACATAAAAAAGATATCGGTGAGGCAGCAGGTGGAGAATTGTCATTGTTGCTGGGCTTTTGCCACGTTGCCACATTGCAGTGACAACAAGCCCGGCGAAGAAGAATCCTGGGCGACATCCAGCACCAGGCACACTCGTCCTGCTCTAGATACTGGCTACTGCCATGTCTTGGCCATCGCCATCTGGTCTAGCTTGTTCCTGATTCTCGCATTTGCCACATCCAGAGTGCACACACCGGCGCTGACATTGATGCGACGTGCAACACAGTAGCGTAATGAAATGTTTTTCCTTCTTCCTAGCTGTCTCAGCAAAGGTGTAATGGAGTGAGGGGGATTGACCCTTTAGCTCCAGCTCCTCTAATCCTCTGCAACTTAAATATTAACACTTAAATGATCTCTGTGTGGCACAGCCACCACCACCATACAATTATCCCTTCTAATAAGGCTTTAGGTGTAGAGCTGGTCCAATTTCTTTGCCTTGCTCCCCCTCTCCCCTTTCAGCCCACAACTCAACTGTTTTAATTATACTTTGCTCGGTTTTTAGGGCGCATGGCACATTAAAATGTGTTACCTACTTTTTGGCGGCCTAGAAAGACATTCAAGTTTAATTGCAGATATAAATTTTGCACCCGAAAGCCCTAACAGCGAACATTTTTTGTTGAAGGCAAAGTTGGAAATATAAAAGAAAGTTCCTAAAGTGGTGGCATGTTGAAAGAAAGAGACTTCGACTTTAATAATATTGTATCCGATACAAATAATTTGTTTTAGGCCTTCTTTGCTCCTACTTGTTATTTTTATTTTTATATTAATTCCTTTCCTATTTACACGTATAAGCTATATTTTAGCTATATAATTTCCTCTCCACTTATTCTCTTCTAATTTGCCATCTTTCTTCTGTGATCCTCTCCTCAAGATTGCAGTGTATCTATTCATGAAGTGCAACCAGTGCTCCATTCGTTTGTCATCGATTTCGATTAGGGAAATAAGATTTAAATTTAATTAACTTTTTATACCATTTTAAAAAATTGTTCCTATTTGCACGTAGAAACTATATTTGAATTTTATATACATACATACATATGTATGTATGAACGATTCTTTGACGTCGACTTTGCCGTTTATACGCATTTCAAGCGGTAGGGCAGACAAAATATTACCGATATTTTAAACTTTTTTACGATAATTATGGTAGAGGTCAGGACGACCTCTATAACTGTTGCGAAAGTCGATTTTGGGCAACCATTTTTGCAAAAAAACCAAGCCATTTGCACTGGACAAATACGGAAGTGGTTTTCGAGGTGACTTATTTAAACTCATGTTTCGGCGGAGGTATCTGCCAAATAATAATCCATAAATGTCTCTATAAAATGGCTATAAATTTTAAAAATATGGTTCGTAATTTGTATACCCGTTACTCGAAGAGTAAATGGGGTATATTGGTTTTGTGGGGATTAACGGATGTTTGTAACGCACAGAAGGAAACGTTTCCGACCCCATAAAATATATATATATTTTGGTCAGCATCAATAGCCGAGTCGATTGAGCCATGTCTGTCTGTCCGTCCGTCCTGATGAGCGCCTAGTACTCAGAGACCATAAAAGCTAGAGCCACCAAATTTTGCATCCAGACTTCTGTCTGCTCACACTATTAGTGTATTTCAAAAATGAGCCCCGTCCCCTTCTGCCCCCGCAAAATGGCGAAACCTTCCAAAGCTACAATTTTGAAGATAAAAGAAAACTAAAAACTCGGCCTCTGCCGCGTCTCTGCCTCTGCCGTGACTCTGCAGTGTGTGGCTTTAGGGAAGTGTGTTGTAGATGTAGATGACAGATGAAGAAAAAATATCAAATTTGACAAAAAACCGCTTAGGTACAAATATAGTACTGAGTACCGGTTATAAAAGTTGTGACAAGGAAGCGTCTCCCACGTCCCTTCTCATTAAAAAATGAATTAAACCCTCTGTCACACCGGGACACAAATTTTTTGGTTTTTAGAAGTTAAACCATTTATCTCGTATTGTTTATAGATATTTTATTTATAGATAGTTTAATATTTTAGAAAGACTTTGTGGAAGAACTTTTCTCAAGAATCACCTTTTCATGGGAGCTAAAATATACACTTGAACAAAAAATACCAATAAAAACAGCAAAAGTAAACTTTCGCTTTTTGAATAGTTGTTCACATTATAGTTTATGAAAATATATGCCTTTATTTTAGATTATTGCCTTTCAACTAATTTAGATAGAAATATATTTGAAGAATTATATGGAAATATGTTTTCTTACCTCGTCAGAGAAATGCCCACATTTTATTTTTTCTACCTCATTCCTTTTTATTTCCTGTCTATTACCTTCTCGCCCACCTTCGGTTCTCCATCTACAGTGCATCCAAAATGCGTTGCTCCTTGCGTTTGTCTTCGACTTCGCTTTGACTTAAGTTTGTCCACGTGCCAACAGCTTGCAGGCTTATGTACATATGTCACATACATATATAGGCCAGCAAGAACTAATTTCGTTTTGTTAAATATTTTTGGTAATATCTTAAAATACGGAAAGCGCTAAAGTAGTTACTAGGTGGAAGCCAAAACAAATACGTTTGGAGTTCTTTCCAAAACGTAGCCCAAGAAATGCTGGCAAAAATATCAAAGAACATTTTCAGCTTCAAGTAACATAAGAGGAGAAGAGCTCTGATTGAGTCAATGTCGCACTGCCTGAATTACAGACCCCTCTCTACCTAGCTGGCTGACTGATGAGCTGCAGCTCTGGGCGGAGTGGAGTTCTTGCCTCGGATTCGAGATTTGTTTTTGAAACTCAATAGAGATTCTTTTCTTTTCTTTTTTTTATGTTGGAGGCTCAAACTTCAAAACGAACTGAAATGCTCCCCAAGTGCGCCAATGCCCAGCTCTCCTTACGACAGCCATTGTCAAGGGCCATTTTCTGTCTCCAGAGCTCGGCTCGAAGCAATTTGGGAAAGTGGTGGAGCATCCCTACCTGATGATTCAGCCCCCTCTGAGTTAGCCTCCTCCAGTCAGGGCCATAAATCAACTCAAGTGCCTACGCCCCAGCTGATTTATTTTGCCCTGGCAACTCGTCAGCCTAGGGGTGGGCTGTGGCTGTTTGTTGTTCCATGGTGGGGGAGGAGGGAGGCTTTTCCTAAAATATTTAACCGGCACTTGTGCACAACAATTCCAACTTCCTTCTGTGTGTGTGTTTCTTTCTCTGACTCAGCGTCTCCGTCCCTTTCCCGATTGCCTGATTTTTTCCTTCTTTTTTATTAAATTCTCAAGTGGCATTCGAAGTCGAATTTTGTGTTGCCTTTTTGCAAGTTTTCCTTTTTTCTATTTTCAAGCGAAACCAAATCAATTCTTTGTCAATTTCCGTATAATGCACAAGCGGGCTGGAGGAGTTGCGGCAAGAAGAACAACTACAATTTGCTGCAAGTGATTACCTTAGACATTTTGCGCTGTTCCCTCTGCCGCATCGCCCAGGGGGATGCGACCCCCCATCCACTGCCAGTGCCAAGCCAGCAACATTGATTGTTGTTACTGCCCCATATAGCGGCAGCACCAATGCCCCCGCAAGAACACAACTCTCAAAGAACACGCTACGGCTCAGGACGTGCCCAGAGAGATCAGCATCAGCACGAACAGAAAATTAAATTTTTATTTTTTGGTAGCGCTTTTTTGGTGTGTCAGAAAAAAGGAGAAAGATTTTCACCTGAAAATCAAAGTGAAAGTAGCATCAACATCGAAAATAGCTCTGCCAACACATATCCAAAATCAATCCAAAACCTATGAAACAACTACAATATCTGTGAAAAATTCACATTGTACCACCCAAAGCCACTGTCAGTCTGTCAGCGCTAAGAAAACCATTCGATAAATGCCTTTACAAATTTTACAAATTATACCACAATTCAAAAAATATAACCTAACTCGAAAATAAACCAAAAACACTGCAAGAATTTTTACAAATGAACTGCAATACTTAAGAAGAAGGGATGTCAGAGGCCTAGGCCAAGGAAAATTCCAGGATGCATTGTTGCTTTGACAAGGACCTGGTTCATCCATCATGATGGATTTTCTGACGGTGCACTGTTAATTAGAAGCCACAAAAAGTAACACACAAAGAAAGTACGGAGCATACCTATGTACATATGTATGTATGTACATACATACATACATACATATGTATGCTGCAAAAGAAAACTGAAAGCGAAGAAGAAAGAGTAGCGCAATATTTGAACTGGCATTTGGTCAAAGTTTTCTCATACGCAATTCGAATCGAAATTACGGCAGAGTGTGTAGAGCATGTCTGGGAGAAAAGATAGTGTTTGTAGGTGAGTGGTATTCTGCTGCAACGCAAAAAAGGTAGTCCAAAAGATGATTTGAATGTATAGTTGTGTGTATTTGTAGAATGTATGTTGTACAGCAGTGGGAATACTGCCCTATCGTACCCTGTCGTTGCCGTGCGGGGTGAAAACAAGACTAACGAGAAGGGACGTGTCAGACGCTACTTACGCGTCACAACTTTTATACCCGGCATTCAGTACTACATCTGCACCTTAGCGGTGTTTTGTTAAATTTTACATTTTTTCTTCATCTGTCATCTACATCTACAACGCTTCTCACACCAACACGCTCCTTTAGCTCGCCCCCCTTCCCTTGACCAACACACTGCAGACTCGCGGCAGAGGCAGAGGCCGTCCAATGCGCGAAGCAGAGTGTGAATGAGAGAATGTGCAAAAAACAAATATAAGCTGCGGGACGGGTGGGTTTAGACACTGCAAATAAATTTCTTCATTGTGGCTATAATAATGATCCAATCGGATCCCAATTTGGTGATCTGATAAGTATATATGGTCAATCTTTTATCTTAAAAATTGTAGGATTGGGAGGTTTTTGACCTTGTGCGGGAGCGGGGATCATTTTTGAAATACACTTGTAACAGTGTGAGCATATAGAAGTCTGGATGCAAAATTTGGTGGCTCTAGCTTTTATGGTCTCTGAGATCCAGGCGCTCAACAAGACGGACGGACAGACGGACGGAAAGACAGCTATGGCTCAAGAATACTTATATATACTTTATGGGGTCGGAAACGTTTCCTTCTGTGCGTTTCCTTCTGTTCCTTCAGTACATACAACCGTAATTCGCAGAAATACCATATTTACTCTTCGAGTACCGGGTATAAAAAGTCCGAGCGTCACTCTATTCTAGCTTTCAAGCTAAGGAAGCTCTCGAGTCGATTCGATCACGAGAGCGAGCGGGGTGTAGCGCTTGAATCAGCAGAAGGGCTTGGCAACGCCATCTAGTGGTCATAATGGGGAATATCCATCAAGAGCTGGCAGCATCTTTGCTCCTGGTTTGGGGGTCAAGAGAAAGATCAGAGAAAGACTCAGTTCGTTTAACAGCCATAAATGTCAAGAAGGAATTACACCTTTTAGAAATTGCTGAGGGCTCCCGCTTGTTTATAGCGTGGCTTCGGTCTCTTTCATTTACGATGTTTCGTCCAGATTGGTGTGATCGCAACTTTGCCTAGGAGCCCAAGTCGGTAAGAGCTCGAGCGCGGAAATTTGTCCCATGGTGGCAAATACTAATAATTGCCGCGCCAAGAAGGACAGAACTTGTGCCAAAATACGTCTAGACATGAGACTGAGGTTCGGCTGAACGTGAATTCCGTGTGGCACGTACTGGTAAGCTTAAGTATGTTCATGTTGGCATCGTATGTTTACGACTTCTAGCCCCAGTACTACCTTGGGAACGGAACGGACTGGATGGCGTATCAAGCGGAGTGGATGTGCTTGCCCTGGAGCGGGCCTGAGTCTCGATTTCAGGAAGACCGTCTTCCGTTGCCTTGAGTGAGCAGTATCCCTCCCCCAGGAATTTATCCATGTCGCTCCAGGATGGAACCTCGGATTTATTTGGAACCGATTGCTTTCAAAGGTCTACGGTAGACTCTGGCAACCTCACGGTACACCAGCAGGATCCTTCTGCGAAGTAGCTATCGGTAGAGACCTCAAAGTGCTTTAGGGTCAGGAGGCACTTGTGGACAGTTCTCTGGAGTCCCTTTAAGGATGTTCCTGACTCCGTTCGTATGGAAGCCAGGCTGAAAATGGTCTTTAGTTGCGCCTTGACGATAAGCCGCTTATTTTGGAACCTCGAACCGCTATTTTGTACGTGGAGACTGGTCATAGTGGGACCATAGTGCCTGAAACAGTCATGGAGACCGGATTGGAGGAGATGTGCGTACTGAGTGGCGGTGACGGAAATAGTCTTGTCGCAGCGCTATTAGTGGATGGTCCTGGCGTGACTGGCGACTCGATTTTCTGAAGAAATTTCATTCCGAAATGACCACAAACTAGACAACGTCTGTATGAGATCTTGGTTAGCACGTTGCGATCTTTCGGCTAGTGTTCATCGGACGGCGTACCATAAAAAAATCACTGCATTTTGGCACTTGTAAAATTGTTAACCTACTTGAGGTTAATTACCTGAAGGGGCTATGTATTATTTGTATACCCGGTACTCGAAGAGTAAATATGGTATATTGTATTTGTGCACAAAGTGGTAACGCACAGAAGGAAGCGTTTCCGTCTGTACGTCTGTCCGTCCGTCTTGTTGAGCGCCTGAATCTCAGAGACCATAAAAGCTAGAGCCACCAAATTTTTCCTCCAGACTGCTGTATTCTCACACCGCCCCCGCAAAAGGGCGAAAGCCTCGCAAAGCTACAAATGAAAATAAAAGAAAACTAAAAACGCCATTCCGCAGGGAATGACCATATATATCAGATCACTAAATTGGGATCCGATTGGACCATTATTATAGCCACTTCCATTAATTTGCAGTGGCCAAACCCACCCCGTCCCGTAGCATTAACACTCTGCTTCGCGCTGTTTATGGCCTCTCCCCCTGACACGTCTCTGTCTATGCCTCTGCCTCTGCCGCGACTCTGCAGTGTGTGTCTATAGGGGAGGGTGGCGAGCTAAAGGATCGTGTTGGCGTGAGCAGTGCTGTTGATGTAGATGACAGATGAAGAAAAAATGTAAAATTTGACAAATAACCGCTAAAGTGCAGATGTAGTACTGAGTGCCGGGTATAAAAGTTGTGACGCGTAAGAAGCGTCTCACACGTCCCTTCTCGTTTTATTTTGAATTTTTGATGAGCTTCAGAGAAAGTGGGGAGGGGAAAAGGGGAGCTGCGAGACTGCTGAAGACAGAGCAAAAAGCATAATTTATAAGCTGCAGTCATAGCGACTCTATTTTGTGTCTTGTTATGTTCCATTCAAGTGAGCTCAACGTAATCTGCTTCTGTTGGAGATTGAATATTTTCAGGAGTCTGCAGGAGTGCAACAACGAACAAAAGCAGACAGCGAGTGCAACTTTAAGTGTATTTTTAGCACAATAACTAACTTGGCTTCACTGCCACACTCTCGTCTTTTCTTTATTTTCTGTTTTTTTGAAAGCCAGGCTCTGAAAGAAGATTTTACTGGTTATTTGAGGAGTGCCTAGAAGATTTTTACAATTTAAGTTGCACTGGGAGTTACTTTAAAAAATTGCACTCTTCGTTAGAGTATCACAAATTTCGTTGTCCTCTATTTTCCAAACAGTTTGATATTTTTGGGAGCTGTTGTGCTGTTTTTATACCCGGAACTCGAAGATTCAAATGGGTATACTGTATTTGTGCTAGAAAGTGGATGTATCCAACGCACAGAAGGATAGCCGAGTCGATAAAGCCGCGTCTGTCTATCCGTCTTGTTTGTCGGATAGTTCTCAGAAACTATAAGACCTAGAGCTACCGCATTTTGCCTTCAAGCTGCTATGATATCACACTGATACAAGTGTATTTCAAAATGTAGAGCCGCCCCCTTCCGCCCCAACAAAGTGGGGCCGCGTCCACAACTTTGAAGATAAGAGACAACTAAACAGCGCATTTTAAAAGAAAACGAGAAGGGACGTGTGAGACGCTTCTTACGCATCACAACTTTTATACCCGGCACTCAGTACTACATCTGCACCTTATCGGTTATTTGTCAAATTTTAAATTTTCTCTTCATCTGTCATCTACATTAACAACACTACTCACGCCAACACGCTCCTTTGGCTCGCCACCATCCCGTAGAGACACACTTTGCAGAGTCATGGCAGAGTCGCGGCAGAGGCAGCGGCAGAGAAGTGTCAGGGGCAGAGGCCATAAACTGCGGGAAGCTGTGGGACGGGGTGGGTTTGGTCTCTGCAAATTAATTTCTTCATTGTGGCTATAATAATGATTCAATCGTATCCCAATCTAGTGATCTGACAGATATGGTCATTCCCTACGGAATGGCGTTTTTAGTTTTCTTTTATCTTCAAAATTGTAGGATTGGGAGGTTTTCGCCCTTTTGAGGGGGCGGAAGAGGGCGGGCTAATTTTTGAAATACACTGGCTTCAGTGTGAGCATACAGCAGTCTGGATCCAAAATTTGGTGGCTCTAGCTCTTATAGTCTCTGAGAACTAGCCGACAAACAAGACGGACAGACGGACGGACAGACGGACGGACTGACAGACAGACATGGCTCAATCGACCCGGCTATTGATGCTGATCAAGAATATATATACTTTATGGGGTCGGAAACGTTTCCTTCTGTGCGTTACATGCATTCACTTTGTGCACAAATACAATATACCCTGTTTACTCTTCGAGTACCGGGTATAATGACCATTACTTTCCGATCCCCTAATAAGGATCAGATAGGATCATTATTATAGCCAGAGTAAAGAAATTAATTTTCAGAGGCTTTCCCCACCCCCTTCCAGCAGCTTTGTTTACTTGCACATTCTCTCATTCCACACTCAGTGTGGCTCTAGGGGAGGGGGCGAGCTAAAAGAGTGTATTGGCGTGAGAAGTGATGCAGATTTAAATGAAAGATGTAGAAAAAATTTACGAATTCGAAAATAACCACAAAGGTAAAGATATACTGACAGAGTACGGGTATACAAGTTGTGACGCGTACAAAGCGTCTCACACGTCCCTCCTAGTTTTTGTATGTATGCAACCACTTGACAAAATAACATAAATTTCCGCTTCCTTCCCCCCAAACACTTTACTTATTATGTGTTTTTCTTTGCGCTTAGCTTGAATGGAAATAAAGAGCTGGCAAAAGGAAGCAGTAACAGTAGCAGCAGAAAAAAAATGAAAAAATGCAAAGAAGAATGAGCAAAAGCAGTGGCAAAAAACCTGGCAACTGACATAGTTTTACCATGGTCTTAGCCTCTGTCTTAGCCTCTGTGTCAACCTCTTTCTCAGAGTCTCAACCTCTTTCTCTGATTCAACGTCTTACTCGCTGTTCGTCGAGTCTTGCCTCAAAGTCTTTGCGTTTGCTTTTTCCATTGCCGTTGCCTAGGGCTGTGGCAGCATTGAAATAAATCTGTGCAAGTTCCTTGCTGAAAAAGTTTTCTTTTGGCAGGGTGCAACGCGATGCAGCAACCGTTTGCTGCTGATGTTGGCATGAGGAATGAGTTGGAGTCGGGTCGTCTGCTTCTGCGTCTCGCCGGAGGCCAGCCAAAAGTGTTATTTACCTTTTCTCTATGTTGCCAAATGCCTCGGGGAAACTATGTAAAGTTCACTTGCAGCTGTCTGAGCCTCTGCATCTGTGCCTTCCAATGCCCCCGACCCTGCCTGTTCCTCTGCCGCTGCCCCCACCACATTGGTATACCCAGTACTCGTGGGGTATACCCAGTACATACGATATATTGTATTTGTGATCGAAAGTGGATGTACATATGTAACGCACAGAAGGAAGCGTTTCCGATCCCATAAAGTGTCTATATCTGTCTGTCTGTCCGCCCGTCTGTACGTCTTGTGGTCTGCTAGTTCTCAGAGACTATAAACGCTAGAGCCACCAAATTTTGCATCTAGACTGATTAAAGGGCGAAAATTTTGTAGATAAGAGAAATCTAAAAAAGCTGTTTCATAGGGAATGGTCATTCTATCTTTGGAATATGTAAAATTTGGAAAAAAATCGTACAGATGGTACGGTCAGTCAGATATTCTGACTGAGTACCGGGTATAAAAGTTGTGACGCGTACAAAGCGCCTCACACGTCCCTCCTCGTTTTCATCTCAATTTGCGGCCAGAAGTTTGCTTAATGTTTGTGCTGCATAATTAAACAATTGTCAGACAAATTGTTGCAGCCTTACACTGTTGGAATGTCGTTGCAGCAGCAAGCAAAATGGAATGGCAACATAGACAACATTACATTAAGAAAATGCACCCTCAAGAGTGGGACACATTCATGTCCTCGCACTCGGTTCCTGGCCTATGCAAACATTTTAAAAGCTACTAAAAATAGCTAAAATTAGAATGAGGCTAATTAAGTTGAGTCAAACAGGCAGTCGCGCAAAACTCCTTCTAGTTGCAAATTTGATTAGCTGTTAATTGATTTTATTATTAGGCGGGGTCGGGCGTCGTGAATTGGTAGCTCTTGAGAGAGTGGGGGCGTTCACAGTTGGCAGTGAGGCATAGCAATTAGTTTCACAAAACTTTTCGACAGCTGCGAAACGGAAATTTCTGGCTGGCATAGAAGCAGCATCCTGCCTTCCAATATCTCAACATGTAAGCGATACTGATGTCGATTTAAGGTTTGAAATTAGTTGCATTAATGATTCATTCTGATCGATAATTGCCAAATGAGTTTCGCTCTTGCAAGTTCATCGCAATAATAATTCAATTGCCATGAATCTATTAAAGAACCCAGATTTCAAATCTGCGGTATCTAATCTCAATCGATGGTTTAGACAGACATATAAAATGTAGCACAAATAGCACAGTCTGAAGAATGAAAAGCAGCTGAAAAAGTAAACCGATAGTGAAGGAATAGAAATTTGTCTTAAATTCACAAATAAATGCCACGTAACAGGCAGGGATATGCGAATGTCCGTTAGGGGGGAGTATAGATATGCGAGTGTCCGTTGGGTGGAGCTTCCAGTTAGGAGGATGGATGTGTGTATGCAAAAAACTGTGAGTTTGTATTTCAATTTCTGCAAGCGCACAAATTTATTCGCAACGAGCAGCCACAAAAACGCAACCAAGTGGATGAGAGAAGGTTGAACAGTTGTCCAGGATATGCCCCACACACACGAGCACACAACAAAACACAGACACTGACACACTGAGTCGTACCATAGTTACAACTGACCGGAGGAGAGGAGCACTGTAGCCATTGAAATGGCTGAGCTGACACAGCGCATTTGAAAATTGATCACCGAAACACTCGTTCACTGACCGGAAGTGCACAAATACAGCTACTGTCTCTCTCTCTCTCTCTCTCTACCACTTTCGCTC
Source organism: Drosophila subobscura (assembly GCF_008121235.1). Lineage (NCBI taxonomy): Eukaryota > Metazoa > Arthropoda > Insecta > Diptera > Drosophilidae > Drosophila > Drosophila subobscura. The sequence continues at coordinate 792,738 of NC_048533.1, read as the reverse complement.
CCTGATTTGTTTGTTCGTATGTGAATAACTACTGTTTTGCATCTGACAATTGTTTGAAGTTTTACAGACATTTAAAGCACAGCTTTAAATTGTGCGGGCATGATTTATGGACAGTCGTAGAAACAGGCCTGTGTCCATAAATACTTACCCGGTACTCGAAGAGTAAATAGGATAGTAACGCACAGAGGAAACGTTTCCGACCCCATAAAGTATATATATTCTTGATCAGCATCAATAGCCGAGTCGATTGAGCCATGTCTGTCTGTCCGTCTGTCTGCCACCAAATTTTGCATTCAGACTTCTGTATGCTCACACTGTTACAAGTGTATTTCAAATATGAGCCACGCCCCCTTCCGCCCTCGCAAAAGGGCGAAAACCTCCCAAATCTACAATTTTGAAGATAAAAGTGTTTTCTTCATCTACATCAACAACACTTCTCACGCCAACACGCTCCTTTGGCTCGCCACCCTGCCCTAGAGCAGAGTCAGGTCAGAGACGCGGCAGAGACGCGGCAGAGGCAGAGGCAGAGACGTGTCAGAGGCAGAGGCCACAAACTGCGCGAAGCAGAGTGTGAATGAGAGAATGTGCAAAAAACATATATAAGCTGCGGGACCCGTCCCGGGGTCCACTGTTTAGCCACTGCAAATTAATTTCTTCATTGTGGCTATAATAATGATCCAATCGGATCCCAATTTGGTGACCTGATAGATATGGTTATTCCCTACGGAATTATTATTAGTTTTCTTTTATCTTGAAACTTGTAGGTTTGGGACGCTTTCGCCCTTTTGCGTGGGCGGAAGGGGGCGGGGCTCATTTCTGAAATACACTTTTAACAGTGTGAGCATACAGAAGTCTGGATGCAACATTTGGTCTCTCTAGCTCTTATAATCTCTGAGTATTAGGCGCTCATCAGGACGGACATACAGACATGGCTCTATCGACTCGGCCATTGATGCTGATCAAGAATATATATACTTTATCGGGTCGGAAACATTTCCTTCTGAACGTTAAATACAGCCGTTATTCGCACAAATACAATATACCCTATTTACTCTTCGAGTACCGGGTATAAAAAACGAACAGGGACGTGTGAGACCCTTCTTACGCATCTAAACTTGTATACTCGGTACTCAGCTCAACATCTGTACCTTAGTGGCTTTTTTCCAAATTTTACATTTTAAACTTTTTTTACGTATTTGTTCTACATCTACATCACTTCTCACTCCAACACTCTCTTTTAGCACGCCCCCCTCCACAAGAGCCGCACACCGCTCGAAGCAGATTTTCGCACTTTCGGGTTCGGAAGGGGGCGTGGCTAATTTTTGAAGTACACTGGTACCAGTGTTTTATCACAGCAGTCCCGACGCAAAATTCGGTGGCTCTAGCTCTTATAGTCTCTGAGAACTAGCCGACAAACAAGACGGACATGGCTATTGACGCTGATCAAGAATATACATATATATATACTTTATGGAATGGGAAACGTTTCCTTCTGTGTGTTACATACGTCCAATTTTGTGCACAAATACAATATACCTTATTTACTCTTCGAGCACCGGGTATTAAATGGCATTCTGTAGGTAAAGACCATATCTATCAGATCACCGAATTAAGTTACGCGTTACGCGTTACGCGTTACGCGCACGTCACAAACGTTTCTACTCGTTTTTGTGCTGGGAAAATTACAAAAAGGCTGTCTCACAATGCTATTTAGCGACACAAAAATGACTCGGATACAATTGTAAAAAAAAATCTAGTCATGTCCTGTTAGTTACCTCTCTGCTGGCTGACGCTTGACTGGGTCTGGGTCCAAGTACTGGTCTGAGTCTGAGACCAGATACGGGTGTGGATCTTGGCCAGGTACGGGACTGGTTCTGTGGCCTCACCAGCTCCGAGTCTGGGTCTTCATCAGCCTCTCGTCTGTGTCTTCTCAAATATCTGATACCTTATCTATTCCACGCTTTAGCCCGGCTGCCTATTAACTTGTTTATGTGTCAACTCGGGTCTCTGCTCCGCCAAATGAAAAATTATGTGCCGAGCCGAATGTCGAGCAAAACTGGCAATGTGTCAAGTGTGTCTTAAAGTTTATATCGACTCGACACTCGGTTTGTTTTTTTTAAATCTTTTTTTTGTCGATTTTGTTTTGCTGGGAAAAGAAATGACAGCTGCACTTGGAATTTTTGTGAAAGTTTTTTCGATGTTCAATTGCTTGAAAGTTCCCCCGCCACATTCCACACGCCCAAGCTGCAAAAGTTGGGCAGTAACTGACAGTCGCGGCGGCACGGCCACAGATAAATTAATAATTTCTGCTGTAACACCAATCCAGCCCAAATTTCCATGACAGGAAACGCCGAACAATGCTGGCGGATGACTCCATAATGAGCTTAATTAAGCCGCACAAATGTGCATTTAAATTAAAAATTAATTGAGACCATCGAGTGGGTGCAAACAGGACAAACGGAGAAAAGAGACCTCCATTAAGCTGTGGTTTTTATTTTGAAGAACTAATTCAGTTTTGATATAAATAAAAACGAAACCCAAGCTTACAAAGAAGGGAAAGTAGTTCGTAAATGGGGCAGTCATTATTATCATATCCATAATGAAAAATTATTCTAAATATTTATATGAAAGTCCAAGAAAAAAAACTGTTGGAGGGCTCCTAATATGAATTTAAATTATACACTGTTGGAAGCTGCCGAGGTTTTTCGGCAACTCTGACTCCACATTTACGACAAATGTTCTACGTATTTAGTTTTAATCTTTTGGTTTATAAATCGATGATTATATACAATTTAAAAGGGCGTGGCAGTGAACTAAGATTCGGTGTGTTAAACTGTAAAATAGTTGAGAGCTCGATTATGAAGGTAGCGGGTTCGCGTTGGACATAGAAATAATTGGACTGCTCAGAGAGACGCACGGCGATCGACAATATTTTAGACTACTACAAGAAAAGGGCGAAGCACTGCAATATAAGCAGTACGAAGCGTGCATACACATGTGCGATGAGCGATGAGCGCGACAATAGCATATTAGTATAAAAGATAAACAAGGCTAGCTGATCTAAATAATTATGTATGTATTTGCTGCTGCTCCGAACATACACAATGTCAACGAGAAGGGACGTGTGAGACGCTTCTTACGCGTCACAGCTTTTATACCCCGCACTCAGTACTACATCTGCACCTTAGCGGTTATTTGTCAGGCGCTCAACAAGACGGACGGACGGACGGACGGACGAACGGACAGACGGACGGACAGACAGATATGGCTCAATCAACTCGGCTATTGATGCTGATCAAGAATATATATACTTTTTGGGGTCGGAGACGTTTCCTTCTGTGCGTTACAAACATTCACTTTGTGCACAAATACAATATACGGGCGGGGCTCATTTTTGAAATACACTTGTAACTTGGCACAAGCCATGGTGCTGAGCGTTAAGTTCTCATCTGGCTGCCACAACCGAACCGAACAAACGTCAGCGGTTCAAATGCTAGTAATGATAATTGCTAATAATGATAACTGAAATAAGATTGGCAAGTACCCAGAGAGGAAATTTAATAATTGTCTGCAAAAAAGACAGATCTTAAATAAAAAGTTGAAAGACGGCTCAAAAAAAAAAAAATTCGCACAAATATAATATACATACAATTAAAATTTGTATACCCGGTACTCGAAGAGTAAATAGGGTATATTGTATTTGTTTGTGTATTAAAGTGCTGCACAGCGACCCCGCTGCACCATCCATAAAGACAATGAAAAACGAGAAGGGACGTGTGAGACGCTTCTTACGCGTCACAACTTTTATACCCGGCACTCAGTACTACATCTGCACTTTAGCGGTTATTTGTCCAATTTTACATTTTTCTTCATCTGTCATCTACATCAACAACACTACTCACGCCAACACGCTCCTTTAGCTCGCCACCCTCCCCTATAGACACACACTGCAGAGTCGCGGCAGAGTCAGCGGCAGAGGAAGCGGCAGAGGCAGCGGCAGAGGCAGAGGCAGTGACGTGTCAGGGGCCAGGCCATAAACAGCGCGAAGCAGATTGTGAATGCTGCGGGACGGGGTGGGTTTGGCCACTGCAAATTAATTTCTTCATTGTGGCTATAATAATGATCCAATCGTATCCCAATTTGGTGATCTGATAGATATGGTCATTCTCTACGGAATGGCGTTTTTAGTTTTCTGCTATCTTCAAAATTGTAGATTTGGGAGGTTTTCGCCCTTTGCGGAGGCGGAAGGGGCGTGGCTCATTTTGAAATACACTTGTAACAGTGTGAGCATACAGAAGTCTGGATGCAAAATTTTGTGGCTCTAGCTCTTATAGTCTCTGAGTACTAGGCGCTCATCAGGACGGACAGACGGACAGACGGACAGACGGACAGACAGACAGACAGACAGAGACTCGGCTATTGATGCTGATCAAGAATATATATACTTTATGGGGTCGGAAACGTTTCCTTCTGTGCGTTACATACAACCGTTATGTGCACAAATACAATATACCCTATTTACTCTTCGAGTACCGGGTATAATAAGAAGTGGCATGGTATTGAGGGGGTGCTGAGAGTTTGGGTGACTGTAAAAGGACTCTACTGAATAGCGACTAAACAATGGTTTATGTTGAGAGTGTTGATGAAAAGCCCTGGACGAAGCGGGGGGTCAACGAAGTGGCAATGCGCTGCATTCGCACAGCCTAAGATAATGCCAGGCGTAATGGAAAGTTAAGTGAAAAGAGTGAAAGGTAGCTAGAAATCGCTCAGACAAAAAAATTCGAGAAACTACGAGAATAATGGGGCTGAGAGGCAGATATATTAAATTTAAATGGAGATTAGAACTAAATATAATAATATAATTAGAAATAAAACGAAAAGTAATGGAGCTGCACAAATGAATGACACTAGATGCGCCAAATGTAAAAAGAAAAATGAAAACTATCGAGATTCCCCATAGAAAATACGCAAACACATTTTTCACTTTCGAATGCACACAAAACGGATGCACATAAAAATATATGTACATATGTAAATCAGAGCTCAGCACCCATACAATTAACGAGCCGTTTTTGCGTTTGTGTGTGAAGACGCACGCAAAACGGAACATTTCACTATGTTGGTATTGGTACGAATCACTGTAATACGCGTGTACGTGAGGGCAGCGCAGCAGCAGCGCAGCAGCAGCGCCCTGTCCCGCACCCATGGGATAGGGCCGTGACGAGCCCTGATCTAAATACATGTGCATGTATTTACAAATGTACGTTTTTTTAATTGGAACGAGTCGGTATCTTTTAAATGTACGACTTAATTTGTAACTGTGAATGATTTCTACAAAATGTGGCTTTATGCCACATTCCTAGTTGAAACGCATGTGAGACTTTTCAGTAGTACATCTATAGATACTGAAAATTAATTTTGTCATTCTGGCTATAATAATGATCCCAGTTAATCCCAATTCGGTGATCTGATAGATATGGCCATTCCCTACGGAATTTCAGATTTCTCTTATCTTAAAAATTGTGGAAACAGCAGAAGGGAGTGGGGCTAATATTTGAATACTCTTGTATTAATGTGATATCACAGAAGAATGGAGGCAAAATTCGGTGGCTCTAGCTCTTATAGTCTCTTAGAACTAGCCGAGAAACAAGACGGACAGATAGACCGACGGACAGACGAGTACCGGTTTTAAAAACATTTGTGTGTGTGTATGTCTGTGCTTGCAATAAAAAAAAGAAAAATTCATTCAATAAAATATTGAGAGTCAGTTGACCAAACAAAGAACTATGTAAACATTTCGCCCCGCTACAAGAGAAAGAAAAAAAAGAATACTAAGCACTCTCTGGCGTATGAGTGATATTTAGTTTGTGACGTCGCTTCGGCCGGGGTATGCTCGCCGCGCCGGGTTCACAGAAATTTAGTAGTTTCTGGATGTGGTAGCTGAAAGAGAGGTTTCCTTCAGATCAATAAGAAGGCGAGGATTAGGCGGTAAAAGAAGTATGGCGTTTATTGTTTCTTAAATTTACAGAGTATTAAATGTGCGACCCTTTGGTGGGCCGGGTGGTTGTCTTCCTTCGGTTGGAGGCAGCTGCTCTGTGGGGCGGCGTTAGAGCCCGCTTGGCGCCCAGATGGCGATGTGGAGGTGTTAGACACGCTCCCAAGATAACGATTTGGGGTACGGGCGTTGAACACGCTCGTAGGAGAAGATTTGTGCGGAGGTTAAACACACTCCGAGGAGAAGATTTGTTGCAGAGGTTATACACACTCTGAGGAGAAGATTGTTGCAGAGGTTATACACACTCTGAGGAGAAGATTTGTTGCAGAGGTTATACACACTCTGAGGAGAAGATTTGTTGCAGAGGTTATACACACTCTGAGGAGAAGATTGTTGCAGAGGTTATACACACTCCGAGGAGAAGATTTGTTGCAGAGGTTATACACACTCTGAGGAGAAGATTGTTGCAGAGGTTATACACACTCTGAGGAGACGAGTAACAGAGATGGAGCCCACTCTGGAGACGGTTCCGAGCTGGGAGTCCACTTCTGGTGGGGATTCCGAGGTAGAAGTACACTCGGGGAGGGGAATTCAGAGGTGGAGCACGCTCTGGTGGGGATTCCGAGGTAGAAGTACACTCGGGGAGGGGGATTCAGAGGTGGAGCACGCTCTGGTGGGGATTCCGAGGTAGAAGTACACTCGGGGAGGAGGATTCAGAGGTGGAGCACACTCTGAGGGCGGTGATTTATTACAGGCCTACCTTTGTCGTCGGCTCTGCGTACAAGAAATTGGGAAGTTAATCCCAGGCTGTCTGTGGTAGACTACCAGGCTGTTCGAGATGAACTGCCCCGATTCGATCTGGCGGCCCTCCTTTTATTGCCGGCGATCCGCTGTTCTGCGTACTGCGCCCGGCTGTTTTAGTGTGGCCGTTCGTCAGAATACTGTGTTTTCTTGGTATATTCGGTATTTATTCAGTGGTTTTATATGTTTCGATATCTTATATTCTACATTGTTTATTCATTGTTCTTCTCCTTCCGTGGCTTTCTTCTTCAGGCTTGATTCTCTTGTTGTTTATATTTATCTACCAATATCTATATTCTATACTCTATCTTCAGTGTTCTGTTCCTTCAGTGGCTTCTTCTTCAGGCTTTGTTCTCTTAATGTACTATCTATGCTTATATGTATGTGCGTGTATGTTTATATACATATGTACATTGTGGCGCCGGCGCTTGAGGCTGCGGCGCTGGGCGTCACAAGTTGTAAAGGCAAAAGGCTATATTTGTGCAAATATATAGCTTTCTGCAATCGGACCCTCATTAGCCCATTCTCGCAGTGGCTTAACTAGATTTCAGATACATAAATTACAAGCGTGAGTCGAGCGGATGTTACACAAACGAGAAGGGACGTGTGAGACGCTTCTTACGCATCACAACTTTTATACCCGGCACTCAGTAATACATCTGCACCTTAGCGGTTATCGGTAAACTTTTACATTTTTTCTTCATCTGTCATCTACATCAACAACACTGCTCACGACAACACGCTCCTTTAGCTCGCCACCCTCCCCTAGAGCCGCACACTGCAGAGTCTGGGCAGAGTCGTGGCAGAGGCAGGGGCAGAGACGTGTCAGGGGCAGAGGCCATAAACTGCGCAAAAGCAGAGTGTGAATGAGAGAATGTGTAAAAAACATATATAAGCTGCGGGACGTGGTGGGTTTGGCCTCTGCAAATTTATTTCTTCATTGTGGCTATAATAATGATCCAATCGTATCCCAATTTGGTGATCTGATAGATATGGTTATTCCCTACGGAATGGCGTTTTCTGCTATCTTCAAAATTGTAGATTTGGAAGGTTTTCGCCTTTTTGCGGGGGTGGAAGGGGGCGTGGCTCATTTTTTAAATACACTTGGAACAGTGTGAGCATGCAGAAGTCTGGATGCAAAATTTGCTGGCTCTAGCTCTTATAGTCTCTGAGTACTAGGCGCTCATCAGGACGGACGGACAGACGGACAGACAGGCATGGCTCCATCGACTCGTCTATTGGTGCTGATCAAGAATATATATACTTTATGGGGTCGGAAACGTTTCCTTCTGTGCGTTACATACAATCGTTATTCCCACAAATACAATATACCCTATTTACTCTTCGAGTACCGGGTATAAAAAGATTTATAAATTGCCGCCAGTAGCCTGCAGCCGGGCCATTATTTATGGCTGCAGGTTGACAGACAGTTGGCCCAAACCCCCTGGCAGACCGCTCGCGACAGGGTGGACAGGGTCGCACAGCGGAGGTGGGTTAGTTGTCATGGCTGCTGCTGTGCAGTGTGAAGAGCTTCGTATAGGCAACAAGGATAAAGGCTCTGGATTTTTATTAGGACACCGCGTTACCCTCTAGACGTGCAATATGGTTGGAAATTGAAGATGGAAACTAATTTTTTGTATTTCAAAGAGTGGAAAATATTTGAAAGAAGGTGTTTTACAATCTCCTGCATCTGTGAACTATTTACTGCCTCTTAAACTACCCGTACCCCCAGACATCTCCTCGAAACATCATACCCTTTCAGGTTAGGTAATTTTCGCTGTAAAATTGTTTTATATATTTTTGCCTCTAATTGGCAAACCGCTCACAGTCTACGGACCTCCACTTGCCTTCCAATGTCCGCTGAGTTTTTATGGTCGGTACTCGAAGAGTAAATAGCGTATATTGTATTTTTGGTGGGAGCAATGTGCGTAACTTACTGAAGGAAACGTTTCTGACCTTATTAAATACATCTATATATATTATTGATCAGCATCAACAGCCGAGTCGATATAGCTATGTCTGTCTGTCCGTCCGTGCGTCCATTTATCCGTCCCGATGAGCGCCTAGTACTTAGATACCATAAGAGCTACAGGCACCATATTTGTATGTCCATTGGCAGCCCCCCACCCCATCGATCGCACACTCTGCCTCGTGTAGTGAGTGGATCTGGGGGCGAGCTAAAAGAGTGTGCTGACGGGAGAAGTGATGTAAATGACAGATGTAGAAAAAATGTAAAGTTCGAAAAAACATAAAGTTACATACAAAAGTACATATGTATGCATCACACCATTTATGAAGTGACACGTACAACGCGTCTTGCACGTCCTTCCACGTTTTCCTCTTGATTTTGACTTTTCATTTTCACTTAATTTACAGTACGTAAATACGTGTATCTATTGGGACAATGATTCATTATTTTCTTTTTGTGCCTTGCCTTGAATTAAAGCCAATAGATTTATATCTTTTTCGTTCTTTTCTTCTCCTGCCTAATCAGACAAGTCAACATCCTTACTGGATATAAATCGGAATCGCTTTTGTCTGTGGCATCAGGCATCAATATGGGCATTACTATTGTTCGCCAATCGTCAGTGGACCGCCTGGGCCTGGGGGGGTCCGGTCGGTCGCCTGGTGCATTGCTCTGTCTTTTAATGACATTTTATTATACCAATTAGAGAGCAGTCCCCCCTTTTGCATTCTCTTGGGTCCATTGTGCCAGTGGATTGTCATTTTCTTTAGTTTTTATACCCGGTACTCGAAGAGTAAATAGGGTATATTGTATTTGTGCAGAAAGTGGATGTATGTAACGCACAGCAGGAAACGTTTCCGACCCAATAAACTATTCTTGATCAGCATCTATAGCAGAATCGATAGCGCCATGTCTGTCTGTCCGTGTGGTTTGTCGGCTAGTTCTCAGAGACTATAAGAGCCAGAGCCACCTGCAGACTGCTGTATGCTCACACTGAAACCAGTATATTTCAAATTAGCCCTGCCCCCTTGCGCCACCCCAAAAGGCGAAAATCTCCCACAGCCACAATTTTGCAGATAAAATAAAACTAAAAACGCCATTCTGTTGGGAAAGATCAGATCACCTCATTGGGATCAGATTAGATCATTATTATAACCAGAATGAAGAAATTAATTTGCAGTGGCTGCGCCCACCCCGTTCAGCAGCATTTTTCTTATTTATTGAGCATTCTCTCATTCACACTCTGCTTCGTGTAGTGTGCGGCTCTAGGGAGGGGGCGTGCTAAAAGAGCGTGTTGCCGTGAGAAGTGATGTAGATGTAGATCACATATGTAAAAAAAGCTTAAAATGTAAAATTTTGAATAATCCCGCTAAGGTACAGATGTATTACTGAGTATCGGGTATAAAAATTGTGACGCGTTAGAAGCGTCTCACACGCCCCTTCTCGTTTTATTTCTCCCTCTTCTTGTGCCTTATTCTTTCTTTGCTTATTCCTGCTTTTTCTACACCTATTTCTGCTCTGAATTTACGGCTCTCGAATGTGCTTTAACATTTTTTTATAGAGTCGGCAAAGTCCTACAGTTGAAGCACTAGAGGGTTGTTGTCCGTGGCCCCACTTCAACGTCAGGCAACATATATTTCAAATGTGCAACACTTTCCACCAGTACTACAAATGACATATATGTACATTTTGAGCACATCATGCTCCTTGCTGCTCCTTTTTCTCCAGTAGCTCTGACCAGGCGAAGGACATGGGCTTCTCTCTTGGGATCTGGATGTGTTTGTTGGGTGATAATTGCATACGGCGTAGTGCACTTGAAAAACAGCACCAACAACCTTAGAGCTGCAATATTCCTGCTGCTGTTTCGACTGTTTCTCATGTTGTCAAAAACAACTAACATCTTGCAAAAATTGTTCATGTCTGTTTTATGTCTTTAATTTTTTGCAACTGTAAGCGAAATTCATCCAGCTCCAAACTCAAATTATATTTAATAGTTATTTAAAGGAGCAGCTAGCGGCTAAGGCTTTACGTATACAGTAAAGCAATCCCGATAGGGATGTTTACTTTAAAGGAATTTAGCCGCAAAACCCCAAAGTCTGAATATGTTGCCATTCCAAAAAGGTAGGGCTTAAAGCCAAAAGCTGTGAGGAAAGAGATCCTCACACACACGGTGGCCCATAGAGGGATTACAATTATCAGTTATCCGGCGGCGCCGGATAACGGCGTATTGGCGGAGGTCTCTCTCTCTCTCTCCAAGCGGCGACCCGGACAGCACGAAGGGAGAGCAGCCGGGAGAGCACCTCAACGATGGGATCGGGCCGGCATCCCGCGGCAGTGGTGCAGCGCATGTCCATATAGGGCCATGAGATCACGCCACTAGCCTGATCCCGTTACGAAGCAGGGGGAAAGCATCGGAGACGCTGATGGAAAGTTACTGGCACCGCATGGGAAAAAGTCCCGTTGTTTTTAGGCAGCATCTTCGGTGGCCAGGCCGCCGCGACTAGATAAAAGGAGGGTCGCGGCTCGGGACAGCCAAAGCGGGAGAATACGAGTGCCCGCAAGTGAAAGTGAGCTAGTAAAGAAAAAAAAGCAAGCAACAGGTCAAGAGGCAGCCGCAGTGGAGAATCAAGAGAGACCGCTCGCCCGACAGTGAGTCTATTGAGAGCAAACGCGTCGTGCGCGAATTTGGCGTGTGTAGGACTCGGGCTTCGTGCTAAGAGATCCGTGGCCCAGTAACACTACCCGACACGATTGTTCCTCAAGGAACGAAACCCACTTTTTATGAAAGCCGTCTCTCCATAGATTTTGATGAGCAACACCTTTAACGACGCCCAATTAATGCACCTGTACATACAAAAATAGTGAACAGAGTATTTAATTTTTTTTCGACTTTTCCCGAGTTTGTAAAGCCGACATTTTGTTAAAAATACGTCACAAAAATCACCATTTTTCATTTCAAAGCTTAATATTTCCCATATGCCCATATGCTAAAACCGGAAAGTTTTTGCGTTGAGTTTTAAGCTGCATAAATCAGCTCATCAGATAAACAAAGTTCTTCACAACAGAAGATATTTAAGTTATGTGAAAAAAACAAACCGCTACCTCTAAAAAAACCGTTTCAAAAAATATAGGACTTTACAAATTCTTAAAAAAAGGTTCCGCCACAGAAAAAAACCATAATTCATTAAGAAATTGTAGTGCCCGATATCCATTTTCAGTTCCATTCCGATGCAATGGTGTAATTAGAGCCGGCGGTGACACGCTTGGAGACTGCCTGGGTGTGGGTCGAAGGGTCAGGAGTGACCGAAAACCCGTTGCAACGGCGAGGAAACGGAAAATAAGATAGCCTTCGGATATAATTATAAGATATCAATAAAGCCAGCAGTACTCGAAAACACCCAAGTCTTTTTTTTGTCGCACAGGCAACAAAACAAATATTGTTGCAACGAACCTGCCAGCCACTGAGTACGTCCGGACGTGCGGACAAAAGGGTTCGTTACAATGCTGAGGGCAAACTTTATCGATCTAGGTGGGGCATACAGTGTAATTTAGTATTTCGAACGAGAGTTAACTGGTACTCCAATTTCTAGTATTTCTTTGGTCACTTTTTTATCCGATGCATCCAATGAGCGCGAAGTAGCTCAAAGGGGGCCTAGCTAAGGCCACCGGGTGGCTATGGTTACCGAACGGCCTACCTACGTAGGTAGGTCAGCTGCGAATAAGCGGGCGTCCCAAAGAATCGCAACATAGCTGTCTCTGAGGGAGAGTACCGAAATAGGCAGTCCCAGACAGCCGCGGGTGTTTGCAAAGCAGTAACACTGACGATGCGCTTGACCCGTACAGAGCTTGGCTGGGGGCCCGGTATAAAAACTAGTCCAGTCGCCAAGGGAGAGCTCAGGGAAATGTCAGCTCCTTGTTCTAATGATGCCTTTCCCGTGCAACGTGGATCTCTGCCCGAGCTGACCGTTCGCCAACTCTGCATTTCGTGGTAAAAAAATAGATAACAAACAGATACAAGAAACCTAAAAAACGAGAAGGGACGTGTGAGACGCTTCTTACGCGTCACAACTTTTATACCCTTTACTCAGTACTACATCTGCACCTTAGCTTTTTTGTGTCAAATTTTACATTTTTTCTTCATCTGTCATCTACATCTACAACACTCCTTACGCCGACACACTCTTTTAGCTCGCCAAGCTCCCCTAGAGCCACACACTGCAGAGTCACGGCAGAGACAGAGACGCGGCAGAGGCCGAGTTTTTAGTTTTCTTGTATCTTCAAAATTGTAGCTTTGGGAGGTTTTCGCCCTTTTGCGGGGGCTGAAGGGGACGGGGCTCATTTTTGAAATACACTTGTAATAGTGTGAGCTTAAAGAAGTCTGGATCCAAAATTTGGTGGCTCTAGCTTTTATGGTCTCTGAGCACTAGGCGCTCATCAGGACGGACAGACGGACGGACAGACAGACATGGCTCTGTCGAATCGGCTATTGGTGCTGATCAAGAATATATATACTTTATGGGGTCGGAAACGTTTCCTTCTGTGCGTTACATACATCCGTTATTCCGCACAAATACAATATACCCTATTTACTCTTCGAGTACCGGGTATAAAAACGAATGAGAGAGGCACTCCCCAAACACGAAAAGGGATTAATCCCAAGCAGGGGAAGGCAGCGGCCCAAAGGCCTGGGCAAATACGCCCGACTGTAGTGAAAACTTACCCGGTGGAATAGGCGGGTGCGACCCCGAAGGGGCTCCATCCCTATATTTGGGTGGGTTGGAACAGCACAGACCAATACTGACACCTTGGAGAGGCAGCTAAGCTGCCCAACAGGCAGCGCTCTCAGGAGACGCCTGGACCAGCGGCAAAGCGATCCAGGGCACTGCCAGACGTGTCCTTTGCGTAGATTGCCAATAAGAGGACGCTGATAGGCGTCATCGATAAAGGCAGCGTGGAGGGTAGAATTCCGAGAAGCCAATGAAAGAGGGGGGAAGCGGCACTTGCCGAACGCTGCTTTGAGCTTCTAGAGACGGACCGAGGCTCACGTCCAGTCTGTAAGGACATGGGATGGTTCCAGGGTAACACGAACATCATATCCTGCGAGGACGAGCGCTCCGTACAGCTCTTCAAAGCAGAGGTGGCGCAAGTCGGAGAGGTCTACCCAGGGGCGAAGCTGGTCGCAGTGGACTGGAGTCAAGCCGGACGTTGGCTCGGAGATCAAAGTACTCGACAAAGAGCTGGAGTCGGCCCATGAACACGGCTTCACTGATAAGTAGCAAATGCTCGAATTTGAGGCGATGTGTCGAAACGAGAGCTCCGACGAGTCAGACGCCGACAGTACATTGGTGGAGAATACCAAGGGAATAAACCTGCACCACTGTAAAGCAGCAACAGCTGCCCTCATACTCCGATTGGAAGCGAGTCGAAGTAGTCCTAATCCTCGGAGCCTTGGGTGGTGGGAGACAAGGTCTGTGGATTAGCTTCGAAGGACTACAAGCGGATCTTGACCACAGAAAGAAGGTAAAATTCGTACCTGCATACTAGCCGCAAAGCACATAAACATTTTTCTGCTCCATTATTTTAGCAATGCAGCGGCCAGCCTAGAGCTGCAAGGGAAACACTTCAGAGTAGTGTCGATCTATATGGCTCGAATATAGCCCACATATAGCCCCAATATACGCCCACCACACCCTGGTAGTCAAAGCCAGTATATATCCTCCGTAGAAGCTGCAAGGCTAACTTCAACAATGCCAACAGCAGCATCGAGGACCAACTATGGGCAGACTAAAAAGCAGCCTTGCCCTTTATAAAAAAGAAACCAGGAGAGCGAAAAGAGTCACTTGGAAAAAACTCTGTAAGGAAATCGACTACGCAAGATCCTCTCAAAAACCAACCCCTCTGTTGGATACATCAAGAGCAAGGATGGTACGTGGAGTCCCTACACATTCTACTCGACACTCATTTCCCAGGGTGCACAACAACCGAACTACTGGAACGACTCAGTGAAAGCCCGGCCACCTCGGTGGCCACAAATCGTTAAAATCGCCAGGTCCAGACAAGGTCATCCCAGCCCAACTTCAAGAAGATATTGATAGTGGGGACAATTCCTCTACATGGCTCAAGGCCAAAATTATCTTCATCCCGAACGCGGGAAATATTCAACTTCAAAGGATTTCAGACCAATTACCAAAAACCTTTGAGGGAATAGTCGGGCTACAACTAAGGGCAACCACCAACCGTGGATGCTTTCAGGCGCAGCTAAATATAAGGCACTCATTTTGCCTCCCTCCAGTGTCTTCCAGGCGGAAGTCATGCCAATCAGGGAGCTACTCACTTGAATAATTACAAGTGACAGCCAAGCGGGACTTAAATCTCTAAACGCGATTTCTTCGAACTCGACCACAGTTGCAAATTGTCGCAAATCTCTTCTTGAGATGGCAGAGCAGGCTATTATGAATCTAATACGGATCCCGGGACACGAGAACATTGAATGCAACTGCATAGCAGACGAGTTGGCCAGATCCGGCACTACACTCCTCCTTAATCCAGACAAGGAGGAAATTTGTATGCCAATGGCTAATTGTTAGCTCATCATAAAAGAGTAATACACTCTACAAGCAAACAACATATGGCAAATGGTCTGTCATCACGAAGTAGCTATGCAAACTCAGTAGGGATAGGTGCAGCGTAGTAATTCGCCTCCTTACAGGGCATTGGCTAATAGGAGAAAACAGTGGAACATCTGTGAGGCTAAGATATCTAGGCTCACCTTTTCTAAACAACATTTCAGAAATGTCTGCTGTAGGTCCTAGGAAGATAGCAAACTTTGTAAGGGCATAGGGATGGGACCACTGCTGACAACGTGCAAAGCGTGAAGAAGAGGGGAAGTGGATCCAAGCGGAATCACAACGCGCCAAACCGGCCTAAGTGTATCGGGACTACGACAATCCCGACAATCGCCTCAACCCTACCTAACCTTGGACTTTTTCAGATCGGATATCGGTTTTGTAGATGTTGGATGGCATACATATGTATGTATGTATAGACTTGAGAGGTTACAAAATTGTTCCTCTTGCTATGATCAAATAAAACCTTTTTTTTTTTGTAAACGCTCAAAAATTAGCTAAATATTTGCGGAAAATTTCACCTCAAAGTTCAGCAATTAGTTTCACCGTTTACTTTTAGTGTGACAAATCGTTTACCAGATATATTCGGGATTTAACTTACCCAACTTTTAGTTTCTTCAATATCGTCATGCGATTTATGTCGTTGGCTTTGTTGCTCTTGGTAGTGGGTCTGGCCCTCTTTTCCCCTCTTGGGACAGATGCTTGTAAGTTAAACGTGTAAACAAAAAGCTAGTGTGGTGTAAATTATATTATATTACTATTCGACAGCCTGTAAACAAGCTGGCAAACGCATTCGAGATCTAATAGACTGGGACGAAGATGGGAGCTGTGATCGTTCCTCATACCCCAAAGTCATAAGCGAAACAGTGGAAGCCCTTGCCGAAAAGGTTGATTCTGATTCCGATCATGCTGAAGCATCCAACCTGCCGGATGAGTCTTTCTACAGCAAATTGAAGAGGGCCTTTGCGTTTGTGTACAAAATTGTCATGTGGTATCTGAATTTCATTAAGGAATAAAATGAAAATTATGTGGCAGAGTTGCTAACAAAGCCAAAAATCCCATTCCTTTGACCATGTACGATATACGAGCTTCAAAAGTCAAATTTTTCCTTTTCATAAACAGAGTCACATTTGCTTTTTCAACGTTCCCATTGTTTTTATTGCTTTGTTTTCACTCTCTTCTGTTTATGTTCCAGTCAGTCGCACTCTGCTTATTCCTCTTTAGTACCTCGAATTTGAAGAGTGCAAGGGTATGTTGTATTTATTTGAATGTTTGTAATGATCATATAGCCATGCAAGTCTGTATCTCGGTACCTACTGACGTAGACCTTCTGATGACCCTGCACGTAGTTTCTTCCCTTTTAAAAGCGCCTTTTTACAGCAGCTTTTCATATCTTAAAAGCCCAGCATTAGGTACTTATAAGGTATCAACCTAGCACGTTCCTACTTTATTTCCTGTTTCTTCGCTTTTGGCTCTCCCCTCCCCCCTCACCATCACGGCATTTTGCAATTTAAGCTATGAAAAACGGTTCGTTTGGCATTGTTGCTGCATTGTACTGTGGTTCGCGCTTTTGTTTGTTGTTGCATATTTATACCCGGTACTCGAAGAGTAAATAGGGTATATTGTATTTGTGCGGATAACGGTTGTATGTAACGCACAGAAGGAAACGTTTCCGACCCCATAAAGTATATATATTCTTGATCAGCATCAATAGCCGAGTCGATTGAGCCATGTCTGTCTGTCCGTCCGTCCGTCTGTCCGTCTTGTTTGTCGGCTAGTTCTCAGAGACTATAAGAGCTAGAACCACCAAATTTTGGCACCAGACTGCTGTATGCTCACACTGAAACCAGTGTATTTCAAAAATGAGCCCATCCCCCGCAAAAGGGCTACAATTTTGAAGATAACAGAAAACTAAAAACGCCATTCCGTAGGGAATGACCATATCTATCAGATCACCAAATTGGATCATTATTATAGCCACACTGAAAAAATTTTCAGTGGCCAAACCCATCCCGTCCCGCAGCTTATAGCAGCACACTCTGCTTCGCGCAGAGTTGCAGAGATGCTTCGCGGGTATAAAAGTTGTGACTCGTAAGAAGCGTCTCACACGTCCCTTCTCGTTTTTGATTGTTTTTGTTTTGTTGCATGCATTTCACATGAGGAGCCGGCAGTTGGCTTATTGCGAATTTTAATGTTTTATGGTAGTTCATGGCAAATGCCATAGAGCGAGACGTGTAAATACATATATTCTAGACGAGTCAGAGCGGGAAATGTTTGGTGTCACGGAACCAGCGTTACCGGACACGCTTAAGTATGCAAAAATTGATAAAGTGAAATGTTTGCTAGTGCATTTCAATCAGCATTATGTTGCACAACTGATGTAAACCGACATGGCACATGAATATGTATATATTTATAATATGGCATAAATACTTACTTAAAATTAAATTTTAATAATTTTGCCAGCAGAAACTTATGATACCCTGTACTCGAGGAGTGAATAGGGTATGATCAAATATAATATAGTAAGAAGATGAATAACGTTCATATATTCGAATTACAGTACAGAAGGAAGATTTTGACGAACGACGAAAAGCCAAGAAACCCACCCCGTTTTCGGTCTAAAAGTCTAAAAATAGATGGCACTTGTAGGTACGCACTAGCCAAGCAGACGATTGCTTTGCTTCTCGAAGAGTTAATAGACTCGAAGAGTAAATAGGGTATATTGTATTTGTGGTCGAAAAATGTAACAGGCAAAGGAAACGTTTCCGACCCCATAAAGTACATATATTGTTTTTATATTCATTTATGGTGTGCTTCTACTTCGGCTTTTCTTCCTTTACATACGTACCACTTCTTACTCTAGTGGGTTTTATAATATTAATTCGGGATGTGTTAAGGAATGAGAGCCAGCATTGCTTCGGCTCGGCCAGGATGATCGGCGCCAAGGTCTCCCACTGTATCTGCCATCTAAAGTTGATGCTCCTCCTTGCGGCAGCCTTCAGCTCGGCTCTTGTCGCTTCGCTTCCTCCCTGCGTGGCGGCGTGGGTCTCCTGCCTCTTCCTCACCAGCTCCCTGAGTGGGACTTGCCCGGCGACGACCAGCGCTGCTTCGTCAGACACAGTTCGGAAAGAGCTCGCGATCCTCAGGGCTCACAGCCTGTATGTCGCCTCAACGCCTCGCATGTTGGTCTTCACCTGTAAGGCTTTTACCCACGCGGGCGCACCATACAGGATCTGCGACGTAACGACACTCGCCAGGAGCTGCATTCGCGAGAACGCTCCTGTGGTTCCGCTGTGCACATACTCCAAGTGCTCCTTGAAGGAGAGGCGAGTGTCGATGAGCACCCCCAGGTACTTGATTGCGCTCTGCGAGCGAATCCTGGTGCAACCGACCTGTCTCAACTGCTTTCCGGCTCGATATGAGCACCGCCTCAGTCTTCCGCGCTGCCAGATTCAATCCCGGGACCGTTAGACACGACTCCACGGCTCGGACTGCCGCGATGGCGAGCTCCTCCACTGCGGCGAGGTACTTGGCCACCACCACTAAGGTGACGTCGTCTGCGAACCCCACCAGGCTGGTGTTGGCTGGCATCGGTCGTCTTAGAACTCCACTGCAAATTAATTTCTTCATTCTGGCTATAATAATGATCCAATCTAATTTGATAGATAGTGGCATTCCCTTCGGATTTGCATTTTTAAACCCGATACTCGAAGAGTAAATAGGGTATATTGTATTTGTGCGAATAACGGTTGTATGCAACGCACAGAAGGAAACGTTTCCGACCCCATAAAGTATATATATTCTTGATCAGCATCAATATCCGAGTCGATATAGCCAAGTCTGTCTGTCTTATTATTGCATTGCTTTTTAGGGAAATTCATCACTTATAATCTTCATGTTAACGACATCAGTTTGTTGTATGGAAAATAATCGCACGGAAACGAAAAAAGAGAAGGGACGAGTGAGACGCTTCTTACGCGTCACAACTTTTATACCCGGCACTCAGTACTACATCTGTACATTAGCGGTTATTTGTCAAATTTTAAATTTTTTCTTCATCTGTCATCTACATCTACAACACTACTCACGCCAACGCCTCTTTAGCTCGCCACCCTCCCCTAGAGCAACACACTGCAGAGTCAAGGCAGAGTCGCGGCAGAGGCAGAGGCAGAGACGTGTCAGGGGCAGAGGCCATAAACAGCGCGAAGCAGAGTGTGAATGACGGGGACGGGGTGGGTTTGGCCACTGCAAATTAATTTCTTCATTGTGGCTATAATAATGATCCAATCGTATCCCAATTTGGTGATCTGATAGGTGACTAAGGTGACGTCGTCTGCGAACCCCACCAGGCTGGTGTTGGCTAGGTCATTCCCTACGGAATGGCGTTTTTAGTTTTCTTTTATCTTTAAAATGGTTTGTGAGGTTTTCGCCCTTTTGCGGGGGCAGAGGAAATACACTGGTTTCAGTGTGAGCATACAGCAGTCTGGAGCCAAAATTTGGTGGCTCTAGCTCTTATAGTCTCTGAGAACTAGCCAACAAACAAGACGGACGGACGGACAGACAGACGGACAGACAGACATGGCTCAATCGACTCGGCTATTGATGCTGATCAAGAATATATATACTTTATGGGGTCGGAAATGTTTCCTTCTGTGCGTTACATACAACCGATATTCGCACAAATACAATATACCCTATTTACTCTTCGAGTACCGGGTATAAATATCAAAATTTGTTTGTGGGCATGTAGTAATAGTTGACACTGTCAGAGCAAATGATCGACAACGGCAATAAGTACATAGAGCCTTTACATCCGCTTTGTTTCTTCATCACGCATTCGAATACAAGTCTGACTTTAAATATAATTGTTCGGAGCAGCAGCAAATACATAATTATTAAGATCAGCTCGCCTTGCTTATATTTGTCCTCTCTTTAAAAATCTCGTATACTAGTTTGCCATTGTCGCGCTCATCGCTCCCTCTTACAGTGCATAGAAGCGCACGCATATGTATGCACCTTCGTACTGCTTATATTGCAGTGCTTTGACCTTTTCTTTGTCTCAGGCTAAAATATTGTCGATCGCCGCGCATCGCCGAGCAGTCCAAATTAGTTCTACAAAATTCCAACTCGAACCCGTTATATTAATCGAGTTCACGGCCACGCCCTATAAATTGTATAAATTCGTCGAATAATAAACCAAATATATAAAAACTAAAACGGAGAATAATTTGTCGTAAATGTGGAGTCAGAGTTGCCGAAAAAGCTCGGCAGCTTCCAACATTTTGGTTACCCCGACGTGATTGCCGTGAACTTATAGTGCGTTAAAGTGTTTAAACATTTAATTCTTCGAATTTTAAACATATAACTCCACATTTGCTAATAAAAGTAGCGAACAAAAAGTCGTTGTGACCGACCGTGGCAGTGGTAGCGGCCCGCTATTCGTTTTCGTTTTCTCTTTCACCGTCTGCTTCAGCCTGCGCAACGCACTGTCGAGACCAGCTGCATAGAGTTCTAAGCGAGGTCCGTTAGTTTTTGGAATTCGAACTCGAAATCAGTGCACTCTCTTGATCGCTTTACCGGTGCATAAGCTTCGCAAATAACAAGTGCCGAAAAGTGAACACATAAAGGCTTGAACTTATACATCTCGTTGAATAATCGTATTTAACTGTGATCGACTAATACACTCCGCGTCAACAATCTATAGCCAAAACATGGGAAATAGAAAAAATAATAGAAAATGTGGATCGTTTGTTATGGCAAATGAGGTTGGTGAAACACTTAGCGAGTCGGTGGCATTTGGCGCTGCTCCAAGTGGTGGAAGTTTTAGTGCCAACGCAGCACACAGCACACAATTCCCTGCGTCCCGGATTATATATTTGAAGTTGAAAACTAGATCTATTTTTGATAGGCTAGAATCAATACGCACGGATATGGATATTGAGAAGCTGTGCCAAATGGATGAGTACGACTTTGCGGACTGCTGGAATCACTGACGGAGCTTAAATCGAGTTTTGTTGTGGCACACACCAGCTTAGAGGAAATGGATTTTGAGTCCATGTCCAGTGAAGTACCTGCTAAATTTGACTCGTCCGTATTATCATTGCGGACCATTCTTCAGCGCGAGCTTGGAAGTCGGTCCAGCACCAGGAATTGTTCGACAATCAACCCCAACTCAAGTGCATCCCAATCAATCGTCGTTATGGCCAATCGATCTCGGTTGCCTCAGCTGGAGCTGCCAAAGTTTAGTGGAATTTACACGGAGTGGGCCAATTTCTTCTCAATGTTCGCCGCGATCATTGACAAGGAGTCCGAGCTGACCCCTATCGAAAAGCTGCAGCATCTACGTTCCTGTTTGAGTGGCGCAGCCCTCAATACCATCAGCTCATTGGAGATAAATGAGGCTAATTATATCGCGTCGCTTTGATAATAAACGTTTTATTTTGCAGGCACACATCAGAGGGATTTTTGGGTTGGAGAAGGCTGACGCATCGGTGGGCAAGCTGAGGGAACTGACTGACAGAGTCACCTCACATATTCGTGCAATGGAATCGCTGGCTAGTAAGGAAGAAGTAGCAGACTGTATTCTTGTACAGACAGTACTTCAGAAGCTGGACAAGGCCACTCAGAGCAGATGGGAGGAGACTTCGTCGAATCAAGAGCTGCCGTCATGGGAAAAATTGTCTGGATTTTTGGAAAAAGATGTCGAACGCTTGAAAATGCGGATCAATCAACGCAAGGGCAAGATCAGGTTGGCAAGTCCGGGAAAACCGTGAGTACGCATCATAGAAAATCTTTCGTCGCATCGAGCGCCCCCGTTTCTTGTGTGTTATGCGAGGGCACGAACCATATGATTGCCAATTGTCCACGGTTTGCACCTCTGTCGCCGAATGATCGTCAGGTGGAAGCAAAGCGGCTCTTATTATGCCTTAATTGCTTACGAAGGGGCCATCATTTGAAGGATTATAAATCCGGTCCCTGCCGTACTTGCCGATCGAAGCACCACACGCTTTTGCATTTCGTTCGTCCAACAGAGACATCTCAATCTGCTTCTACGAGTAAAGCCTCGCAACAACAACCTAGTCATACCGCCATGGTTGCCATGTTGTCCTCATTGCCTCAATCCCTAATATCCCAAAGTCATTCTGATGCTGTGCTGTTAGCCACCGTCGTCGTTTTCGTAAAAAACAACGTTAGAGCTTTCGTGCCATGTCGCGCACTTTTGGACTCAGGATCGCAATTACATTTCGTCACAAGTCGTCTAGCTAATCAGCTAAAGCTTCGAAAAACCAAATCGCTTACCGCAGTCTCTGGCATAGGAGATGCTAGCTTCTCAACTGAAGGTGACTCGGTGGATCTCGTTCTGAAATCGCGGATTTCGGATGTCACCACTAGCATCACTTCCGTCCTTGCCCAGAAGATCACGGACAATCAACCTAGCATCCCAATTAGCACCTCTAATTGGAATATCCCGTCTAATATACAGCTTGCTGACCCTTCGTTTCACAAGCCGCAACGGATTGACCTGCTCATCGGAGCTGGACTGTTCTTCGAGTTGCTGTGTGTGGGACAAATTCAGCTGGCGCCTGGACTGCCGTCGCTGCAGAAGACTTCGGATTGCGAACATTCGGGCGGGCCATCGTTTCCTAACCAGCCCAATCTTCGGATTGCGGGCACTCTGGCGGACAATCGTCTCCCTACCTATCGTCGTTTATCGCCGCACAGTCTTTGGCTGCCTGGCACTCGGGCGTGCATTTGGCCCACAACACATCTTCGTTTAGCACAACCCAATCTTCGGATGAAACCAATCACAGCACTCGGCTCGATGAGTTGATTCATCAATTTTGGGCAGTGGAGAACACATGTGGACCGATCGCTCAGGCTGCAAAGGAGGAGCATCATTGCGAGGAGCATTCCGTTACCAACACTCGTCTGGTGGCGGGCACTCGGCCCCCACTCTTTCGTCGTTTATCGTCTGAGCGTGTCAACATCCCGCTTTCGTTAAAGCACATTAACTCATTCGGAGTCATAATGCGCCCTGTTGGATACGTTCATAAGTTCAAAAGTGGTACGAAATCACCGCATCTCTCGTCAAAGGATCGAAATTGCTACGTCGAATCCTTCAACTCGCCCACCTTCACCACAAATTTGGTCCCATTCGCGTTGGTGGCCGTCTACATCATTCAACTCTCGGCTTCGATGATCGTCACCCAATAATTTTGCCCAGGGATCATCCACGGATTATGACGTTCGCCATAATCACTCACTTTTATCGAAAACATCATCATGCTGGTCCACAGGCACTTGGAGCAATGCCCATCGGCGGCATAAAAACCGTTTCTCGAGCGTTGCGGAAAATTTTCATATGCTGCAAATCCAGAACTCGTCTGGTGGAGCATATCATAGCTGACCTACGGAAGGATCGAGTGCAGGATTCGCCTGCATTCGACTTCACTGGAATTGACTACGGCAGTGCCTTATACAATGACTCATATTGGAGATTCATACCCTTCCTCTATCCCCATTTCGTGGGACTATTGGCATCAGTCAAGAAGAAAGGACTTCATATATATCGCTCCGTGGGATCTTCCCTCTTTACCTTCGATGAGCTGCGGACCTTGGTTTGCCAAATCCAGGCAGTAATCAATTCTCGACCTCTTATTGCTATTTCAGAAAACCCTGAATATCTTCGCGTCCTCACACCAGGACATTTTCTAATTGGTCGTCCGCTGATGGAGTTTCCTGAGCCAGACGTAACGGGTCTCAACTACAAAAGATTGGATGGCGGGCAACGCATCACCTGTGCCCAGCAGATCTTTTGGAAACGTTGGAGTGAGGAGTACTTGACTCTGCTCCAACAACGTGCCATCGATTCAAGTCAACGACGTCGTCTGCATCAAGGATGAGAACCTGCCGCCGTTGAAGTGGCCGTTGGCCAGGGTGATCGAGGTCATCGCTGGAGCTGATGGGACTGTGCGAGTCGCCGTCCTGCGGACACCATCCGGAACCACTCGTCGAGCTGTCAACAAGCTGTGCGTCCTACCCGTTGAGGATCCTGTTAAAATCCCTGGTCTTTCAACGGGGGGGAGTATGTTCGGAGCAGCAGCAAATACATAATTATTAAGATCAGCTCGCCTTGCTTATATTTGTCCTCTCTCATACTCTGTCATCTCTTATACTAGTTTGCTATTGTCGCGCTCATCGCTCCCTCTTACAATGCATAGAAGCGCACGCATATGTATGCACCTTCGTACTGCTTATATTGCAGTGCTTTGACCTTTTCTTTGTCTCCAAATTAGTTGGAGCAGTCCAAATTAGTTCTACAAAATTCCAACTCGAACCCGTTATATTAATCGAGCTCTAAATTATTGTGAAGTTTAACGCACCGAATCGTAGTTCACGGCCACGCCCCTATAAATTGTATAATGTCAGAGTTGCCGAAAAAGCTCGGCAGCTTCCAACAATAATGTTCACCAGAATGTATTGATTGGTGCTATGGACAAAGATTGTCGCCATTTTCACGCGTTCAACTAATTGAAATTGAGACACTACCGGAACCATTGGACTCATCGGCATGGACCCAGATTTAACGAAATGAATTTAATGAAAAATGGGGTTGGCGAATGAGCGAAGCGCTTTTCATATAATATAATATTCAGAATTTACAGCAGAAAATGGGTTAATTTAACCTCAGTGGCTGCCCATTAGTTCTGCAGGTTTTTAGCCAACTGGCCAAAATTATTAATACGCGGAGGACCAGTGTGAGACGCGTCGTACTCGTCACAACTCGTATACCCGGTATAACTCTTATACTCAGTCAGTATATTCATAGGTATGTACACATATGTACACATACATATATACATACATACATATGTATGTATGTACATATATATACAATATACAATATAGCAATGGTCCTTCTGTGCGTTACACAGAACAAATGCCATATATCCTTTTTACTCGTCGAATACCCGATATAAAGTATTAATGCTAAAATAATGCATTTTTAGCAATATACAGCAATGCCATTAAAAATGGAACAAATGTTTGTGTTTCAGGTTTTATTTTCGTTTGGAGAATAAAAAGCCTCGCCAAAAAAAGGTCAGAATTGCCCCTGACTCTACATATGCTCTCAATTATCAACAGACCGCTCTGCAAGTGTTAAAAACTTCGTTCATAATTTTATTCTTATTGTTTCAATATTCTTAATGCATAAATATATGTATGTACATATGTATGTATGTACATTTATTCCTTACATGTCAAGAGACCAAAATTTTTGTTCACTTTATTAAACACTAGTTCTGGAAATTGTTTTTCCCAAACGATGTTCGCTGAATATCTGCAACTTAACTGCGTGGTTTCTTTATATAACTAAAGTTAATTATGCTACATAAACCAGGGCTTGGAATGGTGCTCAGCTGACAGATGCGACTGTTGGCTTGGCTTATTAGGCTAATGGGCTTGCATAAAACTTTGGCCAGAGTCCCTACGAAACAGAGAACAGAGCCGGCGAACAAACAAACTGCAGTAAAAACAAAGCGTGTAGAAATAATGTGCTAAATGAACAAAAGCCTTAGTTATCCTCTTGTTTTGTTGTTGTTGTAAGATGGGGGGAGCGTGGCAAATACTTGCAAAATACAAATAAAATTAACTAAAACTCAAACTAAAAACAAAAGCAAAGCGGAGAACGGCTTCGCCCACCGGAAATTGTTGGAAAACGTTCAGCGAAAAACTCTGAAAATAATTAAAAACTAATTAAAGGGATGGCGGTGGTAGATGTACGGGGTGTACTGGGTGTGTATGTGACAAGCTGTTGGAAAACTTAATTAACTAAATGCCAACAACAAAAACAATAACTGAAGTTGTTGTCCAAGCACACAAAACGCACACACACGAGGCGTATGAGTAATTTAATCATGTTTGTTGTAGCCCTGGCCAAAAGGGTGTGCAGACAGTGAAGGACGTGCAGACCCACAGTAGCAGAGCTGCTTTTGTTGACACCCACAGAATGCAATTTGCGCCATAAAAAAAACAAGGGAAGGCAAAATACGCAGCAACAAAAAAAAGTCAAATAAAGATATATTCCAGATTGGATTTTAAGTTGCAGGATTAGTTGCAACAGCACTGCAGGTATTCTTACTATAATAGGACAAAGTGATAAAGCCCAGCTAAAGGGCCTTTACATGATTGATATCAGCATAGAAAGGAGTTTGGGTTTACCAGCATGGAAAATTATTAAAAGTAATTGTTGGAAGCTGCCGAGCTTTTTCGGCAACTCTGACTCCACATTTACGACAATTATTCTCCGTATTTAGTTTTTAATATTTCTGTTTATTATTCGACGATTTTATACAATTTGAAGGGAGCGTGGCCGTGAACTGCGATTCGGTGTGTTAAACTTTACAATATTTGAGAGCTCGATTAATATAACGGGTTCGAGTTGGAATTTTGTAGAACTAATTTGGACTGCTCGGCGATGCGCGGCGATCGACAATATTTTAGACTGCCACAAAGAAAAGGTCGAAGCACTGCAATATAAGCAGTACGAAGGGTGCATACATATGCGTGCGCTTCTATGCACTGTAAGAGGGAGCGATGAGCGCGACAATAGCAAACTAGTATAAGAGCGTGTAAAGAGAGTATACATGTAAACAAGGCGAGCTGCTCTTAGTAATTATGTAGCTGCTGCTGCTCCGAACATACTCCCCCCCCCCGTTGAAAGACCAGGGCTTTTAACAGGATCCTCAACGGGTAGGACGCACAGCTTGTTGACAGCTCGTCGAGTGGTTCCGGATGGTGTCCGCAGGACGGCGACTCGCACAGTCCCATCAGCTCCAGCGATGACCTCGATCACCCTGGCCAAAGGCCACTTCAACGGCGGCAGGTTCTCATCCTTGATGCAGACGACGTCGTTGACTTGAATGGAAGGCTGCGGTGTGCGCCATTTGGCACGTTGTTGGAGTAGAGTCAAGTACTCCTCACTCCAACGCTTCCAAAAGATCTGCTGTGCACAGGCGACTCGTTGCCAGCAATCCAATCTATTGAAGTTTAGACCCGTTACGTCTGGCTCGGGAAACTCCATCAGCGGACGACCAATTAGAAAATGTCCTGGTGTGAGGACGCCAAGATCTTCAGGGTTTTCTGAAATAGCAGTAAGAGGTCGAGAATTGATTACTGCCTGGATTTGGTAAACCAGGGTCCGCAGCTCATCGAAGGTAAAGAGGGAAGATCCCATGGAGCGATACAAATGCTTCTTGGCCATCTTCACTGCTGCCTCCCATAAGCCACCGAAATGGGGCGAGCGAGGTGGTATAAATTTCCAATCAAAGCCGTTGTTGATGCAGTGATTGTGCACTTCATCACGATGCTTCTCGCTCAAAAATAGCTGCCGAAGGTCCTCCAACTCATTCCTTGCTCCCACAAAGTTTGTGGCATTGTCCGACCAAATACACCGGGGAATGCCGCGAGTGGCAACGAACCGTTTGAGGGCACTCAAGAAAGCAGCAGTTGTCAAGTCCTTCACGAGTTCTAACCAGACGGCCTTTGTTGCAAAGCAGATAAAAACGCTGATGTAGCATTTCATCAGCGATCGACTGCGCCCTTCTGGCTTATAGTAGAAGGGACCGCAGTAGTCAATTCCACAAACGCTAAATGCAGGCGAATCCTGCACTCGATCCTTTGGTAGGTCAGCCATGATGTGTTCAACTAGACGAGGTCTGGATCTACAGCAGATAATGCATTTCCGCAAGGCTCGAGATACGGTTTTCATGCCGCCGATGGGCCAGAACTGCAGACGAATCGCTCCAAGTAGCGACTGTGGACCAGCATGATGATGTTTTCGATGAAAATGATTTATTATGGCGAACGTCAAAGGATGATCCCTGGGACAAATGATTGGGTGACGAGCATCGAAGTTGAGAGTTGAGTGTTGTAGACGGCCACCAACGCGAATGAGACCAAAGTCATCTATAAACGGCGACAGCGATGATATACTGCTAGTGGACTCCACGCAACTCCCCTTTCGAAGAGCACGGTATTCAGGGTAAAGATGGGCGTGTTGAACGATCCGACATAGCAGATGTGCTCCACTTCGAAGGTCTTCAGAAGTGAGGTCCGGTGACTTCTTTCCTCTGATGAACTTGTGAACGTAACCAAAGATGCGCATCATGACTCCGAATGAGTTGATGTGCTTAAACGAACGCGAGATGTCGAACCGCTCAGATGACAGCAATACCCGATGTCGAATTTCCGGAAGGTTGACTTCTGGCGAGCACCTTTCGGGCCAACAACTTCTTTCGCCTTGCAAGAAGGATGGTCCATGCATCCACAAACTCGATTGCAAGAGCTCCTGAGGTGCTGCTCCCTTTGATAGAATGTCAGCCGGGTTCATTTCAGTTGGTACATAGCGCCACTCCATGCCCCTAGTAAGTTGTTGTATGGCAGAGATCTTATTCGACACAAAGACGTTGAATTTGGAAGACTCTTCTCGTAGCCAAGACAAGACTACAGTGGAGTCCGACCAACAATGGATTGGGCAATCGAAGGTGCTCATTTTTCTTATTTCGCGAAGTAAATTGGCTAATAAGAACGCTGCACATAATTCAAGTTTAGGCACCGTGAGGGTCTTTAATGGAGCAACCCTAGCCTTCGAGCAAAGTAGATGAACCTCAACGGCAGTATCCGTAAACGATCGAGCATAGATACAGGCTCCATAGGCTTGGAGGCTTGCATCACAGAAGGCATGTAGTTCGAACCTTGATTTAGGTAGAAGTATGTAACGTGGGAATGAAGCGTGTCCTACAGTAGCGAAGTCCGAGCAAAAATCCGCCCAAGCCGATTCCAAAGGCTGAGGAAGACTTTCATCCCAATGCAGCTTGTCTCTCCACATGCGCTGCATGATGATTTTCGCTTTTGTCAAAGTAGGCCCGACTAAACCCATAGGATCATAGCATCGCGCAATTGTTGACAGCACCGAACGCTTAGTGTGCTTGCCAACACCGATTTGAGGCGCAAATGTAAATAAAAAATTGTCCTTATGTGGCTCCCAAATGAGCAAAGGGCTTTGGTTACATCGCTTTCATCATCCAACTTCAACAAACTTTCCTTTTCGGGATCTGGGACCATACGAAGAACATCAGGGGAGTTGGAACACCATTTCCGCAATTGAAAATTGCCTCGAGCGAGAAGATCCTTGGTTTGAGTCATAATTTCCAACACTTCCTCGACCGAATTGCCTCCAGAAATCATGTCATCCACGTAGAAGTCTTGTAGAATGGTTTGCGATCCTAATGGGTAAGACGAAGACTCATCCATGGCTAGCTGATGCATAGCTCGAATAGCTAAAAACGATGCAGGCTTAGTACCATAGGTGACTGTGTTTAATTTGAAGACCTGTATGTCGTCGTCCAGAGAGTCCCTCCACAATATGCATTGGAGCATGGTATCAGGCATAGAGACACGCACACACCTATACATTTTCGATATATCACCTGTAAGAGCAATAGGAAATGCACGAAAACGGATAAGGGTGTGAAACAGCTTGGCTTGAATGGTGGGACCTGACATTAGCAGATCGTTTAGCGAAAGACCAGATGTGGTAGCTGCAGAGCCATCGAATACGACTCTCAGCTTTGTTGTGGAGCTGTCCTCTTTGATGACGCAGTGATGAGGCAAGAAATATTGGCACTTTTGCCTATCTTCGCTGGGCACCAGAGACATATGGCCAAGGGACAAGTACTCCTTCATGAATGCCGAATAATTTACATAAAGAGCTGGATTGCGGACGAACTTCCGCTCCAAATTTTCCAAGCGCCGTTTAGCTTGCAAGAAGGAATCACCCAAGGACTCCAGACGTCGCTTCATAGGTAAGCGAACAGAATATTCCCCGGAGGGAAGACGAGTGTGATGGTTGACAAAGTGTTCCTCGCAGTGCAGCTCCTCCTTTGTTGCCCTAGCGATTGGCTCAAAGATGTGCTCCACTTCCCAAAATTGACGAACCAGCTCATCAAGCCGAATGCTGTGATTGGTGTCATCCGAAGATTGGGCTGCGATAACCGACGATGTGTTGGGGGCCAAATGCACGCCCGAGTGCCCGCAATCCGAAGAGTGGGCTGCGACAAACGAAGACAGGTTGGGGGCCGAGTGCCCGCCACCAGAAATGATCCATCCGAAATGTGTCTTCTGCAGCAACGGAAGTCCAGGCGCCAGCTGAATTTGTCCCACACACAGCAACTCGAAGAACAGTCCAGCTCCGATGAGCAGGTCAATCCGTTGCGGCTTGTGGAACGACGGGTCAGCAAGCTGTATATTAGACGGGATATTCCAATTAGAGACGCTAATTGGGATGCTGGGTTGCTTGTCCGTGGTCTTCTGGGCAACGACGGAAGTGATGCTAGTGGTGAAATCCGAAATCCGCGATTTCAGAACGAGATCCACCGAGATACCTTCAGTTGAGAAGCTAGCATCTCCTATGCCAGAGACCGCGGTAAGCGATTTGGTTTTTCTAAGTTTTAGCTGATTAGCTAGACGACTTGTGACGAAATGTAATTGTGATCCTGAGTCCAAAAGTGCGCGACATGGCACGAAAGTTCCAACGTTGTTTTTTACGAGAACGACGACGGTGGCTAACAGCACAGCATCAGAATGACTTTGGGATATTAGGGCTTGAGGCAATGAGGACGACATGGCAACCATGGCACTATGACTTGGTTGTTGTTGCGAGGCTTTACTCGTAGAAGCAGATTGAGATGTCTCTGTTGGACGAACGAAATGCAAAAGCGTGTGGTGCTTCGATCGGCAAGTACGGCAGGGACCGGATTTATAATCCTTCAAATGATGGCCCCTTCGTAAGCAATTAAGGCATAATAAGAGCCGCTTTGCTTCCACCTGACGATCATTCGGCGACAGAGGTGCAAACCGTGGACAATTGGCAATCATATGGTTCGTGCCCTCGCATAACACACAAGAAACGGGGGCGCTCGATGCGACGAAAGATTTTCTATGATGCGTACTCACGGTTTTCCCGGACTTGCCAACCTGATCTTGCCCTTGCGTTGATTGATCCGCATTTTCAAGCGTTCGACATCTCTTTTCCAAAAATCCAGACAATTTTTCCCATGACGGCAGCTCTTGATTCGACGAAGTCTCCTCCCATCTGCTCTGAGTGGCCTTGTCCAGCTTCTGAAGTACTGTCTGTACAAGAATACAGTCTGCTACTTCTTCCTTACTAGCCAGCGATTCCATTGCACGAATATGTGAGGTGACTCTGTCAGTCAGTTCCCTCAGCTTGCCCACCGATGCGTCAGCCTTCTCAACCCAAAAATCCCTCTGATGTGTGCCTGCAAAATAAAACGTTTATTATCAAAGCGACGCTTTAAAATATCTAATGCCACGATATAATTAGCCTCATTTATCTCCAATGAGCTGATGGTATTGAGGGGCTGCGCCACTCAAACAGGAACGTAGATGCTGCAGCTTTTCGATAGGGGTTAGCTCGGACTCCTTGTCAATGATCGCGGTGAACATTGAGAAGAAATTGGCCCACCCGTGTAAATTCCACTAAACCTTTGGCAGCTCCAGCTGAGGTAACCGAGATCGATTGGCCATAACGACGATTGATTGGGATGCACTTGAGTTGGGGTTGATTGTCGAACAATGCTTGGTGCTGGACCGACTTCAAGCTCGCGCTGAAGAATGGTCCGCAGTGATAATATGGACGAGTCGAATTTGGCAGGTACTTCACTGGACATGGACTCAAAATCCATTTCCTCTAAGCTGTTGTGCGCCACGGCAAAATTAGATTCCAGTACAGTCAACGATTGCAACAGTCCTTGCAGATCATATTCATCCATTTGGCACAGCTTCTCACAATCCATATCCGTGCGTATTGATTCTAGCCTATCAAAAATAGATCTAGTTTTCAACTTCAAATATGTAATCCGAGACGCAGGGATTTGTGTGCTGTGTGCTGCGTTGGCACTAAAACTTCCACCACTTGGAGCAGCGCCAAATGCCACCGACTCGCTATGTGTTTCACCAGCCTCATTTGCCATAGCAAACGATCCACTTTTTCTATTATTTTTTCTATTTCCCATGTTTTGGCTACAGATAGTTGACGCGGAGTGTATTGGTCGAAGTTAAATTCGATTTTTCAACAAGCGATACAAGCTCAAACGTTTTGTGTGTTCACTTTTGCGGCACTTTTTATGTGCGCGAGAGAACGATCGAGAGAGTGCACTGATTTCGAGTTCGAATTCAAAGAGAGTTATTGCAGCCGGTCACGAGAGATGGCTGAAGCAAACGACGAAAGAGTAGACGAAAAAAGCTAACGGACCTCGCTTAGAACTCTATGCAGCCGGTCTCGACAGTGCGTTGCGCAGGCTGAAGCAGACGGTGAAAGAGAAAACGAAAACGAATAGCGGGCCGCTAGCACTGCCACGGTCGGCCACAACGACTTTTGTTCGCTCTTTTTCTTAGCAAATGTTGAGTTATATGTTTAAAATTCGAAGAATTAAATGTTTAAACACTTTAACGCACTATAAGTTCACGGCAATCACGTCGGGGTCACCAAAATGTTGGAAGCTGCCGAGCTTTTTCGGCAACTCTGACTCCACATTTACGACAATTATTCTCCGTATTTAGTTTTTAATATTTCTGTTTATTATTCGACGATTTTATACAATTTGAAGGGAGCGTGGCCGTGAACTGCGATTCGGTGTGTTAAACTTTACAATATTTGAGAGCTCGATTAATATAACGGGTTCGAGTTGGAATTTTGTAGAACTAATTTGGACTGCTCGGCGATGCGCGGCGATCGACAATATTTTAGACTGCGACTATAAAAGGGCAAAGCACTGCAATATAAACAGTACGAAGGGTGCATACATATGCGTGCGCTTCTATGCACTGTAAGAGGGAGCGATGAGCGCGACAATAGCAAACTAGTATAAGAGCGTATAAAGAGAGTATACATGTAAACAAGGCGAGCTGCTCTTAGTAATTATGTAGCTGCTGCTGCTCCGAACAGTAATGGTTAATTAAAGCTTAGCAAATCAATCAGCGACTACAAATCAATGATTCGAAAAAAATAATTTTCATGCAGATAAATTAACAATCTTCCTCTTGGTGAGATTGTTAATTTATCTGCATGAAAATTATTTTTTTCCAATCATTGATTTGTAGTCGCTGATTGATTTGCTAAGCTTTAATTAACCATTACATGTGATATATTTTACTTTAAATATGGCTTTGAGTTGGTTGAGTTTCTTGTACCATGAGTGTTTGTTGGTCTTTCATGGTTTTAGCATGGCTCGTCAGCTATCGCGGCGTTCTGACAGGTAAAACTACATATTATGTTAATATTTCCAATTTTTAAACAATATTTTTAAGTGCGAGAACTGCAAGATGCTACATTTATTAACGGATTTAACGCATATCTCAAAGATTATCGTCGTTCCCAAATGGAGGCTATACAACTCTCCAAAAACATTCACATATCCACATTGCACTACCGATAAAGTCAATCAAAAAAGGCTTGTTAAGAGTTTTAGTGAATATACTTAATTTACGAATAGCAAAAGATTGTTACAAATACCAAAACTTTAGCAACAAATAAAAAAATGTATTGTGCATTTCCTTGCATAAATTAAAACTTCACCCAGAGATAAATAAACGAGAAATACCTTAAAACTTAACTTTGGTTTTGTGGGAAAGCCACAGTTCCCTTTCCCGTGGCTTTTTGCTGCCACATTTTCTGGAGTTTACTTCACTTTTGGGACAACATTTCGCCATTTAGTTAAATATTGCCTTAGCACTTGCGTCAAAACGGGATGCTCTGGCTTAGTGCCTACTCCGCATGGCACCTCACTCACCTCAACTCGCAAAAACTCCACGCAAGTGCCATCAAAGAGAGAAACAAAAATAAAAGGAGCAGGAGCAATTGCAGGTTCTGTTGTCCTGTCTTAAGTACGTAGTCGGCCACATTTACTGACCAGAGGCCCCTACATGAGCGGTTCCGAGATTCATAAAACAGGAGGACGGACCACATGATGACGCACAGCGCCCAGCCAGCCAGCCAGTGTCGATTGAAAATCAAAACACAAGGGAACTCCGCATCAATGGTTGGAGATGCTTTTGGACATGGCATTACACATTTTTCTCACAAAGGCCGGGAGCTCATTGTGTGCCACCATGGATAGCCGTTGGCCATAATTCATATCTGGAGCTCCACTTGTGTGTGGGAGCCGGAGTTGGAGCTGTAGGCCAAGACCGAGTCCACATATTGAAAACGCTTGGGACTTTGACAAATCCACGAAAGGGCCAACTGTCTCAGATTTCAGCTGTGCTCTGTCCTCCAAGCTCGGGTTGATTGAACGCCATTACTTTGCAACTGGCATCTAAGCTGCTCGGCTGCGATTGCCAGTGTCCTATCCTGCCACTGCTCCGGCCACTCAATTGCATTTCAATTGCATCAATTGCATACTAAAATTGCGCTGTCAAAGCGTGAAGGAAAAACAATCAATGGACTTTAATTCATTCTGCAATACGTTCCAGTTCAGAGTGGCGTATACTTGACACTATTTCTCTAAACTTTGATATGCAATGACTGCACCATTAAGTGGCCCATGCGACACCAATCCAACGCGCGGAACCCAGCAGAACGCAGTCCTCCTCCGGCGCAACCGACCGATGGGCGCAGCCGCATGACGCGCGGCGCGATTAACCGAACCGTTCGCGAACATGCAGAAAAGATAGATTCTAGGCTAATATTCGAGGAAAATTAGAGCTACAACTAAAAGAGCTAAGCAAGCAAAATTACCAAAATCAGAAACAAAACAATAATAAAATTAAACTAACTACGTGAGAGGTAGGCTAGTATAAGAGATTTAAGAAGAGGAAGGGAGTTAGTGGAGGATACAATGTGATAGAGGGGATTATAATCAGAGCATAAAACCCTAAAGGGTAAGCCATAATTCGATCTACAAAGTGGAAGGAAAAAAAAATTAAAGTTTAAATTAATTTAAAGTTAAAATTAAAGTGTATGAGGCTCTACAAATCAGGGCTCTCTACATCCCCCTTGATCAAGTTGTGCATAAAAATGACACCAAGCTGTATTCTACGACTAACTAAGGATGGAAGGTTTACTAGAAGTAGTCTACTACGGTAGGATGGCAGTCTCACAGTTGCATCCCAGTCGAGGCCACGCAGGCCAAAAAAAGTTGTTCTGCACTGATTCAATCCGGTCCTGATACATGTATGTTGCACTGAGGGCACCATACACATGAGCCGTATTCTAAAATGGGACGAGCAAGCGAGATATAGAGAGTCTTCGTTATATAAGGGTCATCAAATTCCTTTGACCACCTCTTTATAGACCCAAGCACGCCTATGGCTTTATTTACCATGGTTGAAATGTGTTCAAAAAACTTTAACTTGGGATCTAGTTTAACACCAAGATCATCAACCAACGTAATTCTCTCAAAACAACTACCGCAGAGGGTGTAAGGAGCCAGTAAATAGCTGGAGCGTAGGAAAGTCATTACTTTGCATTTCGAGGCATTAAGGTGTAACATATTTGCACAA
This sequence comes from Drosophila subobscura, assembly GCF_008121235.1. Classification (NCBI taxonomy): domain Eukaryota; kingdom Metazoa; phylum Arthropoda; class Insecta; order Diptera; family Drosophilidae; genus Drosophila; species Drosophila subobscura. The sequence goes on along the minus strand of NC_048533.1, from coordinate 756,764 downwards.
CACCATGACTGAAAGCTATTGAGATCAGATTGCACGCGAGAGTGAAATGAAATGTCCTTATACTGGACACAGAGCTTAACATCATCCGCATACATAAGTGTTCGAGAATTTGTTAAGACAGAAGGCAGGTCATTAATAAAGAGTGTGAAAAGTAAGGGGCCTAAATGGAAGGTAAAGATAAGGAGATTTTGAAGAGGACTCTTTGAAACCTAGAACACAGGTAGCTAGAAATCCATCTCAAAATATTGGGCGGAAACCCTAGAAGGGCAAGGCTGTTGAGCAAGAAGATGGTGTTCGGAGCAGCAGCAAATACATAATTATTAAGATCAGCTCGCCTTGCTTATATTTGTCCTCTCTCATACTCTGTCATCTCTTATACTAGTTTGCTATTGTCGCGCTCATCGCTCCCTCTTACAGTGCATAGAAGCGCACGCATATGTATGCACCCTTCGTACTGCTTACATTGAAGTGCTTTGACCTTTTCGTTGTCTCAGTCTAAAATATTGTCGATCGTCTATTTATTTCGATAAAATCGTCGAATAATAAACAGAAATATTAAAAACTAAATACGGAGAATAATTGTCGTAAATGTGGAGTCAGAGTTGCCGAAAAAGCTCGGCAGCTTCCAACATTTTGGTGACCCCGACGTGATTGCCGTGAACTTATAGTGCGTTAAAGTGTTTAAACATTTAATTCTTCGAATTTTAAACATATAACTCCACATTTGCTAATAAAAGTAGCGAACAAAAAGTCGTTGTGACCGACCGTGGCAGTGGTAGCGGCCCGCTATTCGTTTTCGTTTTCTCTTTCACCGTCTGCTTCAGCCTGCGCAACGCACTGTCGAGACCAGCTGCATAGAGTTCTAAGCGAGGTCCGTTAGTTTTTTTCGTCTACTCTTTCGTCGTTTGCTCCAGCCATCTCTCGTGACCGGCTGCAAGAACTCTCTTTGGAATTCGAACTCGAAATCAGTGCACTCTCTCGATCGCTTTACCGGTGCATAAGCTTCGCAAATAACAAGTGCCGAAAAGTGAACACATAAACGCTTGAACTTATACATCTCGTTGAATAATCGTATTTAACTGTGATCGACTAATACACTCCGCGTCAACAATCTATAGCCAAAACATGGGAAATAGAAAAAATAATAGAAAATGTGGATCGTTTGCTATGGCAAATGAGGTTGGTGAAACACTAAGCGAGTCGGTGGCATTTGGCGCTGCTCCAAGTGGTGGAAGTTTTAGTGCCAACGCAGCACACAGCACACAATTCCCTGCGTCCCGGATTATATATTTGAAGTTGAAAACTAGATCTATTTTTGATAGGCTAGAATCAATACGCACGGATATGGATATTGAGAAGCTGTGCCAAATGGATGAGTACGACTTTGCGGACTGCTGGAATCACTGACGGAGCTTAAATCGAGTTTTGTTGTGGCACACACCAGCTTAGAGGAAATGGATTTTGAGTCCATGTCCAGTGAAGTACCTGCTAAATTTGACTCGTCCGTATTATCATTGCGGACCATTCTTCAGCGCGAGCTTGGAAGTCGGTCCAGCACCAGGAATTGTTCGACAATCAACCCCAACTCAAGTGCATCCCAATCAATCGTCGTTATGGCCAATCGATCTCGGTTGCCTCAGCTGGAGCTGCCAAAGTTTAGTGGAATTTACACGGAGTGGGCCAATTTCTTCTCAATGTTCGCCGCGATCATTGACAAGGAGTCCGAGCTGACCCCTATCGAAAAGCTGCAACATCTACGTTCCTGTTTGAGTGGCGCAGCCCTCAATTCTATCAACTCATTGGAGATAAATGAGGCTAATTATATCGTGGCATTAGATATTTTAAAGCGTCGCTTTGATAATAAACGTTTTATTTTGCAGGCACACATCAGAGGGATATTTGGGTTGGAGAAGGCTGACGCATCGGTGGGCAAGCTGAGGGAACTGACTGACAGAGTCACCTCACATATTCGTGCAATGGAATCGCTAGCCAGTAAGAAAGAAGTAGCAGACTGTATTCTTGTACAGACAGTACTTCAGAAGCTGGACAAGGCCACTCAGAGCAGATGGGAGGAAACTTCGTCGAATCAAGAGCTGCCGTCATGGAAAAAATTGTCTGGATTTTTGGAAAAAAGATGTCGAACGCTTGAAAATGCGGATCAATCAATGAAGGGCAAGATCAGTTTGGCAAATCCGGGAAAACCGTGAGTACGCATCATAGAAAATCTTTCGTCGCATCGAGCGCCCCCGTTTCTTGTGTGTTATGCGAGGGCACGAACCATATGATTGCCAATTGTCCACGGTTTGCACCTCTGTCGCCGAATGATCGTCAGGTGGAAGCAAAAGCGGCTCTTATTATGCCTTAATTGCCTACGAAAGGGCCATCATGTGAAGGATTGTAAATCCGGTCCCTGCCGCACTTGCCGATCGAAGCACCACACCCTTTTGCATTTCGTTCGTCCAGAGACATTTCAATCTGCTTCTACGAGTAAAGCCTCGCAACAACAACCTAGTCATACCGCCATGGTTGCCATGTTGTCCTCATTGCCTCAATCCCTAATATCCCAAAGTCATTCTGATGCTGTGCTGTTAGCCACCGTCGTCGTTTTCGTAAAAAACAACGTTAGAGCTTTCGTGCCATGTCGCGCACTTTTGGACTCAGGATCGCAATTACATTTCGTCACAAGTCGTCTAGCTAATCAGCTAAAGCTTCGAAAAACCAAATCGCTTACCGCAGTCTCTGGCATAGGAGATGCTAGCTTCTCAACTGAAGGTGACTCGGTGGATCTCGTTCTGAAATCGCGGATTTCGGATTTCACCACTAGCATCACTTCCGTCCTTGCCCAGAAGATCACGGACAATCAACCTAGCATCCCAATTAGCACCTCTAATTGGAATATCCCGTCTAATATACAGCTTGCTGACCCTTCGTTTCACAAGCCGCAACGGATTGACCTGCTCATCGGAGCTGGACTGTTCTTCGAGTTGCTGTGTGTGGGACAAATTCAGCTGGCGCCTGGACTGCCGTCGCTGCAAAAGACTTCGGATTGCGAACATTCGGGCGGGCCATCGTTTCCTAACCAGCCCAATCTTCGGATTGCGGGCACTCTGGCGGGCAATCGTCCCCCAACACATCGTCGCTTACAACAGCCCAATCTTCGGATTGCGGGCACTCTGGCGGACAATCGTCTCCCTACCTATCGTCGTTTATCGCCGCACAGTCTTTGGCTGCCTGGCACTCGGGCGTGCATTTGGCCCACAACACATCTTCGTTTAGCACAACCCAATCTTCGGATGAAACCAATCACAGCACTCGGCTCGATGAGTTGATTCATCAATTTTGGGAAGTGGAGAACACATGTGGACCGATCGCTCAGGCTGCAAAGGAGGAGCATCATTGCGAGGAGCATTCCGTTACCAACACTCGTCTGGTGGCGGGCACTCGGCCCCCACTCTTTCGTCGTTTATCGTCTGAGCGTGTCAACATCCCGCTTTCGTTAAAGCACATTAACTCATTCGGAGTCATAATGCGCCCTGTTGGATACGTTCATAAGTTCAAAAGTGGTACGAAATCACCGCATCTCTCGTCTAAAAACCTATGCAAAGGATCGAAATTGCTACGTCGAATCCTTCAACTCGCCCACCTTCACCACAAATTTGGTCCCATTCGCGTTGGTGGCCGTCTACATCATTCAACTCTCGGCTTCGATGATCGTCACCCAATAATTTTGCCCAGGGATCATCCACGGATTATGACGTTCGCCATAATCACTCACTTTTATCGAAAACATCATCATGCTGGTCCACAGGCACTTGGAGCAATGCCCATCGGCGGCATAAAAACCGTTTCTCGAGCGTTGCGGAAAATTTTCATATGCTGCAAATCCAGAACTCGTCTGGTGGAGCATATCATAGTTGACCTACGGAAGGATCGAGTGCAGGATTCGCCTGCATTCGACTTCACTGGAATTGACTACGGCAGTGCCTTATACAATGACTCATATTGGAGATTCATACCCTTCCTCTATCCCCATTTCGTGGGACTATTGGCATCAGTCAAGAAGAAAGGACTTCATATGTATCGCTCCGTGGGATCTTCCCTCTTTACCTTCGATGAGCTGCGGACCTTGGTTTGCCAAATCCAGGCAGTAATCAATTCTCGACCTCTTATTGCTATTTCAGAAAACCCTGAATATCTTCGCGTCCTCACACCAGGACATTTTCTAATTGGTCGTCCGCTGATGGAGTTTCCTGAGCCAGACGTAACGGGTCTCAACTACAAAAGATTGGATGGCGGGCAACGCATCACCTGTGCCCAGCAGATCTTTTGGAAACGTTGGAGTGAGGAGTACTTGACTCTGCTCCAACAACGTGCCATCGATTCAAGTCAACGACGTCGTCTGCATCAAGGATGAGAACCTGCCGCCGTTGAAGTGGCCGTTGGCCAGGGTGATCGAGGTCATCGCTGGAGCTGATGGGACTGTGCGAGTCGCCGTCCTGCGGACACCATCCGGAACCACTCGTCGAGCTGTCAACAAGCTGTGCGTCCTACCCGTTGAGGATCCTGTTAAAATCCCTGGTCTTTCAACGGGGGGGAGTATGTTCGGAGCAGCAGCAAATACATAATTATTAAGATCAGCTCGCCTTGCTTATATTTGTCCTCTCTCATACTCTGTCATCTCTTATACTAGTTTGCTATTGTCGCGCTCATCGCTCCCTCTTACAGTGCATAGAAGCGCACGCATATGTATGCACCATCGTACTGCTTATATTGCAGTGCTTTGACGATCGCCGCGCATCGCCGAGCAGTCCAAATTAGTTCTACAAAATTCCAACTCGAACCCGTTATATTAATCGAGCTCTCAAATATTGTAAAGTTTAACACACCGAATCGCAGTTCACGGCCACGCTCCCTTCAAATTGTATAAAATCGTCGAATAATAAACAGAAATAGAAAAAAACAATAAACAAAAAATAGATGACAGATGAAGAAAAATGTAAAATTTGCAGATGTAGTACTGAGTGCCGGGTATAAAAGTTGTGACGCTTAAGAAGCGTCTCACACGTCCCTTCTCGTTTTGCTTTGTATGCAAGCAGTAACATCATAAGATGTGTCAGGGGCAAGGCGAGAGACAAAAACTTGCCGCTTTGGTGGGACTCCCACCAGTGGTTTTGGCACCACAGATCTGGTACCTGTGACGGCAATATCCGGTGGTCCGGGACGTTTATTGGTGAAATCCAAATAGATAGGATAAAACATGGCTTTGGAGTGGACTAGAAAAGAACGGACGCTAACTGGTAACTGGCATGTTCTCCGAGACGATCGATTCGGTAGCCAAGCAGCGAGCGGTCGAGGGACAGGCACTTGCAGATCCCGAGAGTGACTTTTTTGCGCTTAGGAGACTCATTCAGCAGTTTAAAACCGCTGATCGTACTGCATTTTAAAGCCCACGGTCAGCTCCTTAAAAGCCATTTTGCGTCTGCCTTATAAATGTGACCATGTCATTCTCGACAGACCGACATGCCTCGCAACTGTAATGCAGACCGTTACGCTTAGAAATTGCGTCACCCTCGGGGCCCGAGAACCCAATACATGTTGCGTGCACTACGTTCTCGCAGAGCCAGCAAGGAATGCTCGGCTGGTCATAGGAGATCTGCTTCTTTCAGGCAACACCGTATTCCATATTTATCTTCTATATATATATATATAAAAAAAAATCGTATTTTGTTCAACACTTATAACTCGAGAACGGCTGGACCGATTGCCATGGTTTGATGGATTTATTTTCGTCGCGAGTAGCAGAATAGATCTTAAAAACAACTTATGGCCTGTTTTTTGCGGCCTTAAAGCGAAAACTTAATTTTTTTCTGAAGACATCATGTGTGTGTTCAGAAATTTGTCTAAAAAGTTCATTTTTTCATTTGTTGTTCATTTGAATTTGTTTAATCATATCACCAAGCAAACAACACATAGAGGAGCCATAGTGGAGGAGTATAGTGGATCGGCTCCCATTGGCTTCGGCTCTTGGTGAGAGAGCCTTCGGCTGAGAGAGTTTGGTGTTGGCTCTCTTGAGCATTGAACGCCATAAAGCAACTATATAAGGAGGCCTCGTCGGTGGCAGAGTTACTCGCTGCTTTTTTTTAATTACTGTCAGTGCTCAGTGCTCAAAATGTTTATTTTTTCATAACAAAGACTACTATTATGTAGCAAACAATTAAAAATTCAATTATAAAACAATTATTATGTTTTTTCACATTGCCTTCAAATGATTTATCAGCACACTCCCTTGTCGTTGCCATCACACTTACAGCGAGAGCCCTTCCACTCGTACTTTTCACTCGTACATATTTCTTAATATTGCCGACGAGACCTCCTTTATAGTTTCTTCATGTTGAACGCAAAGCGACTCTCGCAAAAACAAAGTTTTGTTTCCTCTTCAAGTCTGCTTCGCAATTTCATGTGTGCGGTGACACATACATACATACATGATGGCAATGCGTGTATCCATTCTCGACTTCAAATGCTTTTATACCCGGTACTCGAAGAGTAAATAGGGTATATTGTATTTGTGCGGATAACGGTTGTATGTAACGCACAGAAGCAAACGTTTCCGACCCCATAAAGTGTATATATTCTTGATCAGCATCAATAGCCGAGTCTATGTCTGTCTGTCTGTCTGTCCGTCTGTCCGTCTGTCCGTCCGTCCGTCTTGTTTGTCGGCTAGTTCTCAGAGACTATAAGAGCTAGAGCCACCAAATTTTGGCACCAGACTGCTGTATGCTCACACTGAAACCAGTGTATTTCAAAAATGAGCCCCGCCCCCTTCCGCCACCGCAAAAGAGCGAAAACCTCCCAAATCTAAAATTTTGAAGATAACAGAAAACTAAAAACGCCATTCCGTAGGGAATGACCATATCTATCCGATCACCAAATTGGGTCCGATTGGATCATTATTATAGCCACAATGAAGAAATTAATTAGCTGTGGCCAAACCCACCCCGTTCCGCTTATATTTGTTTTTTGAAAATTCTCTCATTCACACTTTGCTTCGCGCAGTGGCCGCACACTGGCCGTCTGCCGCTGGCTCTGCCTCTGCCTCTGCCGCTGGCTCTGTCGCTGGCTCTGTCTCTGCCGTGAGTCTGCAGTGTGTTGGGCTAGGGAAGGGGGGCGAGCTAAAGGAGCGTGTTGGTGTGAGAAGTGTTGTAGATGTTGTCATCTACATATACAACACTTCTCACACCAATACGCTCCTTTAGTCTCTGCCCTGACTCTGCAGTGTGTTGCTCTAGGGGATGGTGGCGAGCTAAAGGAGCGTGTTGGCGTGAGTAGTGTGGTTGATGTAGATGACAGATGAAGAAAAATGTAAAATTTGCAGATGTAGTACTGAGTGCCGGGTATAAAAGTTGTGACGCTTAAGAAGCGTCTCACACGTCCCTTCTCGTTTTGCTTTGTATGCAAGCAGTAACATCATAAGATGTGTCAGGGGCAAGGCGAGAGACAAAAACTTGCCGCTTTGGTGGGACTCCCACCAGTGGTTTTGGCACCACAGATCTGGTACCTGTGACGGCAATATCCGGTGGTCCGGGACGTTTATTGGTGAAATCCAAATAGATAGGATAAAACATGGCTTTGGAGTGGACTAGAAAAGAACGGACGCTAACTGGTAACTGGCATGTTCTCCGAGACGATCGATTCGGTAGCCGAGCAGCGAGCGGTCGAGGGACAGGCACTTGCAGATCCCGAGAGTGACTTTTTTGCGCTTAGGAGACTCATTCAGCAGTTTAAAACCGCTGATCGTACTGCATTTTAAAGCCCACGGTCAGCTCCTTAAAGCCATTTTGCGTCTGCCTTATAAATGTGACCATGTCATTCTCGACAGACCGACATGCCTCGCAACTGTAATGCAGACCGTTACGCTTAGAAATTGCGTCACCCTCGGGGCCCGAGAACCCAATACATGTTGCGTGCACTACGTTCTCGCAGAGCCAGCAAGGAATGCTCGGCTGGTCATAGGAGATCTGCTTCTTGCAGGCAACACCGTATTCCATATTTATCTTCTATATATATATATATAAAAAAAAATCGTATTTTGTTCAACACTTATAACTCGAGAACGGCTGGACCGATTGCCATGGTTTGATGGATTTATTTTCGTCGCGAGTAGCAGAATAGATCTTAAAAACAACTTATGGCCTGTTTTTTGCGGCCTTAAAGCGAAAACTTAATTTTTTTCTGAAGACATCATGTGTGTGTTCAGAAATTTGTCTAAAAAGTTCATTTTTTCATTTGTTGTTCATTTGAATTTGTTTAATCATATCACCAAGCAAACAACACATAGAGGAGCCATAGTGGAGGAGTATAGTGGATCGGCTCCCATTGGCTTCGGCTCTTGGTGAGAGAGCCTTCGGCTGAGAGAGTTTGGTGTTGGCTCTCTTGAGCATTGAACGCCATAAAGCAACTATATAAGGAGGCCTCGTCGGTGGCAGAGTTACTCGCTGCTTTTTCTTACTGTCAGTGCTCAGTGCTCAAAATGTTTATTTTTTCATAACAAAGACTACTATTATGTAGCAAACAATTAAAAATTCAATTATAAAACAATTATTATGTTTTTTCACATTGCCTTCAAATGATTTATCAGCACACTCCCTTGTCGTTGCCATCACACTTACAGCGAGAGCCCTTCCACTCGTACTTTTCACTCGTACATATTTCTTAATATTGCCGACGAGACCTCCTTTATAGTTTCTTCATGTTGAACGCAAAGCGACTCTCGCAAAAACAAAGTTTTGTTTCCTCTTCAAGTCTGCTTCGCAATTTCATGTGTGCGGTGACACATACATACATACATGATGGCAATGCGTGTATCCATTCTCGACTTCAAATGCTTTTTATACCCGGTACTCGAAGAGTAAATAGGGTATATTGTATTTGTGCGGATAACGGTTGTATGTAACGCACAGAAGCAAACGTTTCCGACCCCATAAAGTATATATATTTCTTGATCAGCATCAATAGCCGAGTCTATGTCTGTCTGTCTGTCTGTCCGTCTGTCCGTCTGTCCGTCCGTCCGTCCGTTTTGTCGGCTAGTTCTCAGAGACTATAAGAGCTAGAGCCACCAAATTTTGGCACCAGACTGCTGTATGCTCACACTGAAACCAGTGTATTTCAAAATGAGCCCCGCCCCTTCCGCCACCGCAAAAGGGCGAAAACCTCCCAAATCTAAAATTTTGAAGATAACAGAAAACTAACGAGAAGGGACGTGTGAGACGCTTCTTACGCGTCACAACTTTTATACCCGGCACTCAGTACTACATCTGCACTTTAGCGGTTATTTGTCAAATTTTACATTTTTTCTTCATCTGTCATCTACATCAACAACACTACTCAAGCCAACACGCTCCTTTAGCTCGCCACCCTCCCCTAAAGACACACACTGCAGAGTCGCGGCAGGGGCAGTGGCAGAGGCAGCGGCAGAGGCAGCGGCAGAGGCAGTGACGTGTCAGGGGCCAGGCCATAAACAGCGCGAAGCAGAGTGTAAATGCTGCGGGACGGGGTGGGTTTGGCCACTGAAAATTAATTTCTCCATTGTGGCTATAATAATGATCCAATCGGATCCCAATTTGGTGATCTGATAGATATGGTCATTCCCTACGGAATGGCGTTTTTAGTTTTCTGTTATCTTTAAAATTGGGGATTTGGGAGGTTTTCGCCCTTTTGCGGGGGCGGAAGGGGGCGGGGCTCATTTTTGAAATACACTGGTTTCAGTGTGAGCATACAGCAGTCTGGTGCCAAAATTTGGTGGCTCTAGCTCTTATAGTCTCTGAGAACTAGCCGACAAACAAGACGGACAGACGGACGGACGGACAGACGGACAGACGGACAGACGGACAGACAGACATGGCTCAATCGACTCGGCTATTGATGCTGATCAAGAATATATATACTTTATGGGGTCGGAAACGTTTCCTTCTGTGCGTTACATACAACCGTTATCCGCAATAAATACAATATAATTCTATTTACTCTTCGAGTACCGGTATAAAAAACGCCATTCCGTAGGGAATGACCATATCTATCCGATCACCAAATTGGGTCCGATTGGATCATTATTATAGCCACAATGAAGAAATTAATTAGCTGTGGCCAAACCCACCCCGTTCCGCTTATATTTGTTTTTTGAAAATTCTCTCATTCACACTTTGCTTCGCGCAGTGGCCGCACACTGGCCGTCTGCCGCTGGCTCTGCCTCTGCCTCTGCCGCTGGCTCTGTCGCTGGCTCTGTCTCTGCCGTGAGTCTGCAGGTGTGTTGGGCTAGGGAAGGGGGCGAGCTAAAGGAGCGTGTTGGTGTGAGAAGTGTTGTAGATGTTGTCATCTACATATACAACACTTCTCACACCAATACGCTCCTTTAGTCTCTGCCCTGACTCTGCAGTGTGTTGCTCTAGGGGATGGTGGCGAGCTAAAGGAGCGTGTTGGCGTGAGTAGTGTGGTTGATGTAGATGACAGATGAAGAAAAATGTAAAATTTGCAGATGTAGTACTGAGTGCCGGGTATAAAAGTTGTGACGCTTAAGAAGCGTCTCACACGTCCCTTCTCGTTTTGCTTTGTATGCAAGCAGTAACATCATAAGATGTGTCAGGGGCAAGGCGAGAGACAAAAACTTGCCGCTTTGGTGGGACTCCCACCAGTGGTTTTGGCACCACAGATCTGGTACCTGTGACGGCAATATCCGGTGGTCCGGGACGTTTATTGGTGAAATCAAATAGATAGGATAAAACATGGCTTTGGAGTGGACTAGAAAAGAACGGACGCTAACTGGTAACTGGCATGTTCTCCGAGACGATCGATTCGGTAGCCGAGCAGCGAGCGGTCGAGGGACAGGCACTTGCAGATCCCGAGAGTGACTTTTTTGCGCTTAGGAGACTCATTCAGCAGTTTAAAACCGCTGATCGTACTGCATTTTAAAGCCCACGGTCAGCTCCTTAAAGCCATTTTGCGTCTGCCTTATAAATGTGACCATGTCATTCTCGACAGACCGACATGCCTCGCAACTGTAATGCAGACCGTTACGCTTAGAAATTGCGTCACCCTCGGGGCCCGAGAACCCAATACATGTTGCGTGCACTACGTTCTCGCAGAGCCAGCAAGGAATGCTCGGCTGGTCATAGGAGATCTGCTTCTTGCAGGCAACACCGTATTCCATATTTATCTTCTATATATATATATATAAAAAAAAATCGTATTTTGTTCAACACTTATAACTCGAGAACGGCTGGACCGATTGCCATGGTTTGATGGATTTATTTTCGTCGCGAGTAGCAGAATAGATCTTAAAAACAACTTATGGCCTGTTTTTTGCGGCCTTAAAGCGAAAACTTAATTTTTTTCTGAAGACATCATGTGTGTGTTCAGAAATTTGTCTAAAAAGTTCATTTTTTCATTTGTTGTTCATTTGAATTTGTTTAATCATATCACCAAGCAAACAACACACATAGAGGAGCCATAGTGGAGGAGTATAGTGGATCGGCTCCCATTGGCTTCGGCTCTTGGTGAGAGCCTTCGGCTGAGAGAGTTTGGTGTTGGCTCTCTTGAGCATTGAACGCCATAAAGCAACTATATAAGGAGGCCTCGTCGGTGGCAGAGTTACTCGCTGCTTTTTCTTACTGTCAGTGCTCAGTGCTCAAAATGTTTATTTTTTTTCATAACAAAGACTACTATTATGTAGCAAACAATTAAAAATTCAATTATAAAACAATTATTATGTTTTTTCACATTGCCTTCAAATGATTTATCAGCACACTCCCTTGTCGTTGCCATCACACTTACAGCGAGAGCCCTTCCACTCGTACTTTTCACTCGTACATATTTCTTAATATTGCCGACGAGACCTCCTTTATAGTTTCTTCATGTTGAACGCAAAGCGACTCTCGCAAAACAAAGTTTTGTTTCCTCTTCAAGTCTGCTTCGCAATTTCATGTGTGCGGTGACACATACATACATACATGATGGCAATGCGTGTATCCATTCTCGACTTCAAATGCTTTTTATACCCGGTACTCGAAGAGTAAATAGGGTATATTGTATTTGTGCGGATAACGGTTGTATGTAACGCACAGAAGCAAACGTTTCCGACCCCATAAAGTATATATATTCTTGATCAGCATCAATAGCCGAGTCTATGTCTGTCTGTCTGTCTGTCCGTCTGTCCGTCTGTCCGTCCGTCCGTCTTGTTTGTCGGCTAGTTCTCAGAGACTATAAGAGCTAGAGCCACCAAATTTTGGCACCAGACTGCTGTATGCTCACACTGAAACCAGTGTATTTCAAAAATGAGCCCCGCCCCCTTCCGCCACCGCAAAAGGGCGAAAACCTCCCAAATCTAAAATTTTGAAGATAACAGAAAACTAACGAGAAGGGACGTGTGAGACGCTTCTTACGCGTCACAACTTTTATACCCGGCACTCAGTACTACATCTGCACTTTAGCGGTTATTTGTCAAATTTTACATTTTTTCTTCATCTGTCATCTACATCAACAACACTACTCAAGCCAACACGCTCCTTTAGCTCGCCACCCTCCCCTAAAGACACACACTGCAGAGTCGCGGCAGGGGCAGTGGCAGAGGCAGCGGCAGAGGCAGCGGCAGAGGCAGTGACGTGTCAGGGGCCAGGCCATAAACAGCGCGAAGCAGAGTGTAAATGCTGCGGGACGGGGTGGGTTTGGCCACTGAAAATTAATTTCTCCATTGTGGCTATAATAATGATCCAATCGGATCCCAATTTGGTGATCTGATAGATATGGTCATTCCCTACGGAATGGCGTTTTTAGTTTTCTGTTATCTTTAAAATTGGGGATTTGGGAGGTTTTCGCCCTTTTGCGGGGGCGGAAGGGGCGGGGCTCATTTTTGAAATACACTGGTTTCAGTGTGAGCATACAGCAGTCTGGTGCCAAAATTTGGTGGCTCTAGCTCTTATAGTCTCTGAGAACTAGCCGACAAACAAGACGGACAGACGGACGGACGGACAGACGGACAGACGGACAGACGGACAGACAGACATGGCTCAATCGACTCGGCTATTGATGCTGATCAAGAATATATATACTTTATGGGGTCGGAAACGTTTCCTTCTGTGCGTTACATACAACCGTTATCCGCACAAATACAATATACCCTATTTACTCTTCGAGTACCGGGTATAAAAACGCCATTCCGTAGGGAATGACCATATCTATCCGATCACCAAATTGGGTCCGATTGGATCATTATTATAGCCACAATGAAGAAATTAATTAGCTGTGGCCAAACCCACCCCGTTCCGCTTATATTTGTTTTTTGAAAATTCTCTCATTCACACTTTGCTTCGCGCAGTGGCCGCACACTGGCCGTCTGCCGCTGGCTCTGCCTCTGCCTCTGCCGCTGGCTCTGTCGCTGGCTCTGTCTCTGCCGTGAGTCTGCAGTGTGTTGGGCTAGGGAAGGGGGGCGAGCTAAAGGAGCGTGTTGGTGTGAGAAGTGTTGTAGATGTTGTCATCTACATATACAACACTTCTCACACCAATACGCCTTTAGTCTCTGCCCTGACTCTGCAGTGTGTTGCTCTAGGGGATGGTGGCGAGCTAAAGGAGCGTGTTGGCGTGAGTAGTGTGGTTGATGTAGATGACAGATGAAGAAAAATGTAAAATTTGCAGATGTAGTACTGAGTGCCGGGTATAAAAGTTGTGACGCTTAAGAAGCGTCTCACACGTCCCTTCTCGTTTTGCTTTGTATGCAAGCAGTAACATCATAAGATGTGTCAGGGGCAAGGCGAGAGACAAAAACTTGCCGCTTTGGTGGGACTCCCACCAGTGGTTTTGGCACCACAGATCTGGTACCTGTGACGGCAATATCCGGTGGTCCGGGACGTTTATTGGTGAAATCCAAATAGATAGGATAAAACATGGCTTTGGAGTGGACTAGAAAAGAACGGACGCTAACTGGTAACTGGCATGTTCTCCGAGACGATCGATTCGGTAGCCGAGCAGCGAGCGGTCGAGGGACAGGCACTTGCAGATCCCGAGAGTGACTTTTTTGCGCTTAGGAGACTCATTCAGCAGTTTAAAACCGCTGATCGTACTGCATTTTAAAGCCCACGGTCGCTCCTTAAAGCCATTTTGCGTCTGCCTCATAAATGTGACCATGTCATTCTCGACAGACCGACATGCCTCGCAACTGTAATGCAGACGGTTACGCTTAGAAATTGCGTCACCCTCGGGGCCCGAGAACACAATACATGTTGCGTGCTAAAGGAGCGTGTTGGTGTGAGAAGTGTTGTAGATGTAGATGACAGATGAAGAAAAAATTTAAAATTTGACAAATAACCGCTTAAGTGCAGATGTAGTACTGAGTGCCGGGTATAAAAGTTGTGACGCGTAAGAAGCGTCTCACACGTCCCTTCTCGTTTATAATAAATACGACGTTATTGGGTTCCAGGTCGTATGGTGGCGGGAAGTAGCCGGGGTCCAAATGACTACATTTTTTTCCGAAATTCTACTTTAGTTTAAGGAACATTCATGCCAATTTGTAGAGCTCTAGCTCTATGGTTTGGATTAATGCCAAACAACGGGCTTTTTACCCATAGTGTAATGGTGCAGTTGAATTGAAAATCCTGAATATTTGATTGATCTAAATAGAGGTGCACAAAAGATGATGCAGGCTTTAGATTCAGCCCACTCTTGCAGCTGCACAACAATTTTTAAATAACTCTTAATAACTCCTAAAAGATTATCTAGTATTGAAATTCTTGCCATCATGGAGGAACCCTTAAAGGCAGGCTTAAATAAACAAATCTTCAATCAAAGTTCTGGGTCTCATTTGAATATGCTACCGCATGGGCGTAGAATGATCTACATATCATACGCAAAATGTAATTTAACTTTTGCTCTGCGCCCAGCCGATGACAGTTGCCAGCAGTTTTGACAGCACCCTTTTTCCAATTTGCGGTGGGGCTGAGCTTAATTGATTTGCTTTAAAGCTGAGAGAGGAACTGGTCCAAGGTAGGGGAAAAAAAACGTTTCAAAGCTGACTGAAAAGAAAAGAAAACTGCAGACAATTAAGCCTGGCCAGCTGTACAGAGGGAGGTGAAAAGGGAGCGAACGGAAGATGGAGATAGTGATAGAGTGAGATAAAGAGAAGGGAAATATTGAGAACTGCAGCAATTACTAACTCGAAATCTGTTGGCGTTCTTTGGGCGAGTGGGTCTCGAGACTCGAGTCCCGACTCTTGTGGATGCGGCGTGAATGTGCAATACTTTGCGAAGGACTTTTGCCATTGTTGCGGTTTGGCTGCCACTGCTGCTGTTGCCACAGCTGCACTGTTTGTGCAAAAGATTGTGTAATCTTTTGGTGGCACAGTCGTTCCCTCTGTGTCAGAGGAAGTGTGTCAAGAATTTCGTTTTGATTTGCGTTTTTAATGGTTTTTGTGTATTTTGTTGTTGTTTGCGGTACTCGAAGAGTAAATAGGATATATGTATTATACTTGTGAGCGAAAGTACATGCATCCAATGTACGCACAGAAGGAAACCGACCCACCCAAAGTATACAAATTCTTGATCAGCATCAACAGCCGAGTCTTTGTCTCTCTGTTCCTCCGTCTTGAGCGACTCGATATCAGAGACCATAAAAGCCACCAAAGTTTGTATCCACCTGGCTGGGATATCACACTGTTATAAGTTGTTTTAAAAATTTTAAATAAATAATAACGAGAAGGGACGTGTGAGAAGCATCTTACGCGTCACAACTTTTATACCCGGCACTCAGTCAGTGTACCTGTACGATATTGTTTTTTTTCGAATTTTACATCTGACATTTTACATTTTTTCTACACCACACATCTACATCTACATAACTTCTCACGCCAACACGCTATTTCCGCTCGCCCCCCTCCGCTAGAGCCGCACACTACAGGTCCACGTCAGAGGCAGAGCAGCGGCAGAGGCAGAGGCATAGGCCGCATACTGCAGAAGAAAGTGTGAATGAGAGAATGTGAAAAAAACAACAAAAGCTGCTGGACAGGGTGGGTTTCGCCACTGCAAATTAATTTTTTCATTGTAGCTATAATAATGATCCAATTGGATCCCAATTTGGTGATCTGATATATATAGTCATTCCCTATAGATTGCGTTTTTAGATTTTAGATTTGACAAATAACCGCTAAGGTGCAGATGTAGTACTGAGTGCCGGGTATAAAAGTTGTGACGCGTAAGAAGCGTCTCACACGTCCCTTCTCGTTTTTTTTGTGGCAGCGAGCATACTGCAAAAAGGTTCTTTTGTTGGATCACAACTTTGGCAGCATTTCGTATTTATAATTACAAGAATGCCACCAAAAGTGGCCAACACTTAAAACCATTTTTAAACACTCGCTGGCCACAACAGCAATGCACACCCCGCCGCCGCCCAATTCAAAATGAACATCGAATTAACAATTTTTAAAGCGATGCGCGGAAATTGCATCGGTTAAGTACACAAAAGACATGGAAAACCGACAAAAAAATACAAAAAAAAAGACAGCGAGAAAAAATCAAATACATAGATACATACATATGTACATACATATAAATGTGTGAGAAATTAATTGCAATTTCAACCAAAATTGGATGACCGCAAATAAAAGCTTGGGAATGGTACATTTTATTATGCGGAATAAATAAGAAAAAATGCAACTCAAACAATTGAAATCGATTTAAGTCAGTCTTCAGACGGAGTTCGATTTCAATGGAACTCATGCCAGGATACGCGGAATTTATTGACTGTTTTTTCTCTGGGTGGAGATAATAAACTTTGAAAAGTGTGCCTAAAAAAGTGCGACCGTTTCTGAAAGCACTTTTATCAGAGTGTTATTATTGGGTGATATTTTCAGCTGATTATTTTACTTATGTATGTATGTATGTACATGCTTATGTATGTATATTAACGAGCAGTAACGTTTATGAGACGCTCAGTCAGTATACACATATGTACATAAATATAGTAACATATCCATAATGCCCTATACGCATTAAGTATACGTTAAGCACTTGACATATTCATAACCACACCCACACCTATACACGTTATGCATATGCCCAGCCACCCATGTATCGCATCTATAAAACATATAAGAAGATACCCCAACACCTGAATAAACAACGCATGAGTCGTCCATACCGAAATCAACAGGAAGTCCCATGCAACCCAAAACTCTGGAATGCAATAGAACGTCGCTGACCAATACGTTATCAGCTCGTTCCCGCACTCCACTCTATGATTAATTCAGAATCAGTCCCACACTCCAATAGAAGGGAGAACTCTTGTAAACAAGTGAGTTCTCAAGATGAGAGCTGACACCAATCACCAGCTGCAGCTGCCTGTTTCATCCAAGCCGACGCATCTCCCAAGCTTCCCACACAGAGGCCAACGCATCGCTAATCAGCCGCTCTCTCCAAAGCAACGCCTCTCGCAACAGAAGCTTCGTCTATTCCAGCCGAAGCCATCATCACTCAATTCCGAAGACGAAATATCAGCCGAAGCCGAAAGCTTAAGAAGATAAGCTTTCAGCTTCCCAACAGAGGTCTCGAGATCAATATCTCGAGAACAAGAAGACAGTTCCGTTTGAGACTTTCTAAAATTGAGTTGGGGAATTCATCATCCTATGTTCTACTATAAGTTCGGTTAAATAAAAATATCCTTTTTTAAAAATCTACTTTTGAACTCGGGAAATCTTATTATATGTATGTAACCTTTGTGTAATAACCGTGTACATATGTATGTACATACATACATGTATATACAAATGTAACCGTTTGATTTTTCGAATTTTACACTTTACATCTACATCTATGTACATCTACATCACTTCTCAAACCAACACGATCTTTTTGCTCGTCTCCCTCCTCCAGAGCCACACACTGCATGAGGTAGAGTGTGCGAGTGAGATAAAATGACAACAACAAGCAAGCATTAGCAAAGCTGATGGAAGGGGCGGGGGAATCCACTGCAAATGAATTTTGTCATTCTGACTATAATAATTGCGTTTTTCGTTTTCTCTTATCTGTAAAAATGTGGACGTAGGAGACTTTCGCCCTTTGTGGTGGCGCCCACTTGTAACAGTGTGAGCAACCGAAGTCAGGATGCAAAACTTGGTTGCTATAACTCTTATGGTCTCTGAGTGGTAAGCGCTCATCAGGACGGACATGCGGACGAACGCACAGACATACATACACAACGTTTCCTTTTGCCTGTTACATTTTTCGCCGACAAATACAATATACCCGAAGTACTTACTTTTCGAGTACCGAGTCTAATAATTAAATGTAATACTGGAAAGGCAGTTGGTTGAAATGCATCTCTTCAGATCATTAAACATGAATTTACCAGCATTAAACGTGGGATCCCTTATCCACATTATGTATATTTTAGTCAGTGAAGTTAATTTTACTTAGCCTGACATTAATTAGGCTTATACAACCGAGCGCCTTTAGCGCCTCTAAAGCGCCTTTGCCGTGCAATCACTTTACGCATTTGCATAAACACTTCTAATCCTAATGCCTTGCTGCAGCAAGCAGCTCGACTCCAGGCTGCGCCTACGTCTGCTGCTCCAGCTCATTCTCCAGCTCCAGCTCCTCCTCCAGGCTACTTACACTCAATTACCAGGCGACCCGTGCGGTGGCCCCTTCCGAAGTTCAAGTGACAACGCTAAACTGACAGACAGCCATCCAGCCAAGTGATGCTGCTGCCGCACCTACTCCAACGAAGGCACTACTGTCCTGCTGCTCCAGCCACTCTGCCTTCATGCTGCTTCAAGTCTTCGCCTCATCAATTGATGTTGGCCTGCGGTGGATGATTGTTGCGTGCCAGAAATTCGTTTTCTTTTTCCTTTTGGCACTGCTCAGCAACGATTTCATCAAACAAAACATCGAGTGGTGGCGAATGGATCAAGCACACATACAACAGACTTGCATGTCATTCATTGTGGCGTAATGCCACAGCCGGAGTTCAAACCGGGATCCAAGACCCGCACCCAGACCCGTACCCGGAGTGGGCGACCTGGACAAGCCGGAGCGCTTAGGCTGTCACTCAGCGTGTCAGTTGTGTGGCATTTCATTGGTTCTGGCTTTTGGCCCGGCACCAGTCCGATGGAATGGTCGGTTGGTCGGTCGAACCAACATTGTGGACAATTGACAGAATGGCAAAGGCACCCAATTCTGACTTAAATTCCGTTCTTAAAGTCCAAAAGTAGAGCAGTTTGGACATTAGCTGTCCTTCAGATGCAGCTGCTGGTGCACCGGCTGGTGATGCTGCTACTGCTCCTGCTCGTGTTTCTGCTTCTGTTACTGATGGTCTTGTGCAGCTATTTGTTGGCAGCTGCTTATTGAGCGTTTGGCGCACCCAAAAAAAATGTTGATTAACTTTCGTGATTTAGAGAGAATTCCCATTTGGGTGCCACTTCTTGGTACATGGAATGTGTTGGGGTTAAAGTGCTGAAAGCTAGAGATGGTAAAGTGTTAGATAGTATAGAGTAATAAGAAAAAATCCATTGGAAATATAATGATATGAAATCACAATGAAAATTTTGCAAAATTCGCGAAATTTGCGAATTTTTATTAATTTCATTATTGAAATTTGACATGGGTTCAATAAAATTTTGGTTAATTTCTCACTTTTTTTTCCAACTTTTTGGCATATGTTTTACCTATAAAATATATAATCGAGTAGGAACGTTAGTGAAACGCTTGGTACGCGTCACACCTTTTATACCTGAACTATAGTGGTTTTTTCACATTTGAAATTTTAAATTTTTCCCAAATCATCTAGGTCATCTGGGTTATGTAGAAGAGATGTAGGTGTAGATAATATATGTAGGAAAAATTTAAACTTAAAAAAAACCACCTTATGTTACTTAAAGTTGTGACGCGTACGAAGCGTCTCACTAACGTTTCTACTCGTTTTTATACCCGGTACTCGAAGAGTAAATAGGGTATGTTGTATTTGTGCAAAAAAAATGTAACACACAGAAGGAAGCGTTTCCGACCCCACAAAGTATAGAGTAATAGGAAAAATTCCATTGGAAATATAATGATATGAAATTACAATGAAAATTTTCCAAAATTCGCGAATATATATTCTTGATCAGCATCAATAGCCGAGTCTATGTCTGTCTATCCGTCTGTCCGTCTTGTTTGTCGGCTAGTTCTCAGAGACTATAAGAGCTAGTGCCACCAAATTTTGCCTTTTTGTTTACCTACCATTACCATCCTTACCATGCCATACAAGAAACCATACCATACTCATACTGAACCAAACCATACCATTCCCGACCCATCTCCTTTCACCATTCCGCTCACCTCATTCAACTTTGTTCTTGCTGTTATTCATTTTTCATTTTGTAAAGAGTTTTGTCTTTGGTCTTGCTCTCGCAAAAATTTACCGTTAAAAGCTCAACATTGTTACTCTGGGTTTCCCCTTTTCACTAAGTACCGGGTTTGTGTTACACCTAAAAAAACCATACGGAACAAATGATGTTATTACGACTTTCAGATCACCATTTAATGCGGGAATGCAGGAAAAACAGCTGAAAATTATTTCGAATATATATAAATCGACTGGGGAAAGCTCGAAAACAGCTGAAAATTATTTCGAGAATAAATGAATTTGTTTGTATATGTATAATAACGACATTATACCCGGTACTCGAAGAGTAAATAGGGTATATTGTATTTGTGCACAAAGTGAATGTATATAACGCACAGAAGGAAATATATATTCTTGATCAGCATCAATAGCCGGGTCGATTGAGCCATGTCTGTCTGTCCGTCCGTCTGTCCGTCCGTCCGTCCGTCTTGTTGAGCGCCTGGATCTCAGAGACCATAAAAGCTAGAGCCACCAAATTTTGCATCCATACTTCTGTGTGCTCACACTGTTACAAGTGTATTTCAAAAATGAGCCCCGCCCCCTTCCGCCTCCGCAAAAGGGCGAAAACCGCCCAAATCTACGCCATTCCGTTGGGAGTGACCATATCTATCAGATCACCAAATTGGGGCATAATTGGAGCATTATTATAGCCACAATTAAGAAATTAATTTGCAGTGGCCAAACCCACCCCGTGTGGCGTCTGCCCCTGCCGATCCACCGCATCTGCCATTGCCGTAGCTAAACCCACCCCGTCCCGCAGCTTATATTTGTTTTTTGCATATTCTCCCATTCACACTCTTCTTCGCGCAGTGGCCGCACACAGGCCGCCGGCCGCTGGCTCTGCCACTGCCGTGAGTCTGCAGTGTGATGATCTAGGGAAGGGGGGCGAGCTAAAGGAGCGTGTTGGTGTGAGAAGTGTTGTAGATGTAGATGACAGATGAAGAAAAAATTTTAAAAATTGGCAAATAACCGCTAATGTAAAGTTGTAGTACTGAGTGCCGGGTATAAAAGTTGTGACGCGTAAGAAGCGTCTCACACGTCCCTTCTCGTTTTAGCTACAATAATGCTTGGATAGATTGTTGAACAGATTTCTATGCAAATTGTTTCTTTATAAGAGCTCTTAATAATAATCAGCAATTATGATTATATTCTGGTTTATTAAAATCCTAAATGTTGTGTCTGTATCATGGACATAGTTAGGTTAGGTTTAGGCGGTTGTCGGAATTTTGCAATCTCGACACACTTAGGCCGGTTTCGCCCCGTTGTAATTCCGCTTGGATCTAATTCCTCTTCTCCTCCCGTTTGTCACGATGTCAGCAGTGCTCCCATCCAGATGCTCTCACAAAGTTTGCTATCTTCCTGGGGCCTATATTAGACATTTCTGAAATGTCGTTAAGAAAAAGTGAGCCTAGATATCTTAGTCTCCTTCTACTGAGAGCCGGACAGGAGCAGAACAGATGTTCTTCTGTTTCCTCCTCATCCTCGTCTCTACAGCTGCGACAGAAGTCGTTATGGGGGGCACCCAGCCTATTTGCGTGGTTGCCTATCAGCCAATGCCCTGTGAGAGAGCGAATGACTACACTGCACCTATGTCTGCTGAGTTTACATAGTTCAGCGGTGCGTTTTTTTGATATGTCTGGCCACGTTTGTCGAGTGATGCGACATCTTGGGACCATTTGCCATCTGTTGTTTGTTTGCAGGGTATAGTACTCCTTTATTTTGAGCTTGCAAGTGGCCATTGGCATACGTATTTCCTCCTTATCCTGATTAAGGGGGAGTGTAGTGCCGGATCTGGCCAACTCGTCTGCTATGCAGTTGCCTTCAATGTCCTGGTGTCCCATATTAGGCTAATAGCATATTGCATTGCCATCTCATGTAGAGATTTGCGACAATTTGCCACTGTAGTCGAATTCGACGAAATCGCGCTTAGTGATTTCAGTGCCGCCTGGCTGTCACTATAGATATTTAAGTGACGCGACGGAGACTTCTTGAAGGCACCCCAGCGCCTCATCTATGGCAATGACTTCCGCTTGGAAGACACTGCAGTGATCTGGAAGGCGGAATGAATGCCTCATATTTAGTTGCCCGGAGTAAATTCCACCGCCAACTTTGTTATCAAGTTTGGATCCATCTGTAAAGATGTTTATGGCCCCCTTTGGGCCAGGTGTGCTCTCGAGCCATTCCTCTCTACGGGGGATTATGGCCTCAAAGGGGGTGGCTGTGTACTGAGGTACTATGTTAGTGTCCCTAAAGATCGCCGAGTGACCATAGGGTCGTGACGTCCATTGGTCCGAGTCTCGCAGCCTGTTCCTTCCCCGCAAGGTCTATGCCCTGCATGCATAGGATGGCATTTAGTGCATCATTTGGTGTGGTGCGGAGAGCGCCACTGATGCAAAGAGTGGCCGTTCGTTGGACTTTTACCAGTTGAGCGGTGATTGTCTTTTTTGACAGAGCTGGCCACCATACTGTGACTCCGTAGAGCAATATTGGTTTGGCTACAGCTTGGTATATCCATTAAACTATACGTGGGTTCATGCCCCATTTTAGTCCAATGGCTTTTTTGCAGGTGTATAGGGCCATTGTGGCCTTCTTCACTCTTTCTTTCGTGTTTAGGTTTCAATTTAACTTCCTGTCTATTACCAACCCAAGGTAACTGGCACTGTCGCTAAAGGGTAACCTACATTTGTTTAATGTTGGGGGGTTAAGTGGCGGGGGTTTGTACTTGTTAGTAAATAGTACAAGTTCCGTTTTCGAGGCATTTACACCCAGTCCGCACGATCTTGTCCATTCTGACGTCTGCATATGTAGGGCGATGAGCATCACCAAGTGGCGGTCCACCCCCAGGTCAGTCAGGGCCGCCGCAATGGCTCCTGGCTCGACGTTGTTGAAGGCTCCCTCAATATCAAAGAATGCCGCTAGGGAGTATTCCTTAAGGTGTAGAGATTTCTCTATACCTGAAATTACTTCATGTAGGGCCGTTTCCATGGATTTACCTTTCCGGTATGCGTGTTGAGAGTCCGACAACATCTGAGGGTTGATGATTGTCCTCTGATGTAGTTCGACTATTCTTTCGAATGTTTTTAGGAGAAAGGAGGTTAGACTTATCGGTCTGAAGTCCTTTGCCGTCGAGTAGGAGGCTTTTCCCGCTTTCGGGATGAAGACAATTTCTGCCTTGAGCCATGCCTTAGGGATCTTTCCTACCTTTAGTATCTTCTTGAAGATACATTGTAGCCAGTGGATAGGTTGGTCCCCAGCCTTCTGAAGTTGAGCTGGGATGACCTTGTCTGGCCCTGGCGATTTGAACGGTTTGAAGCTGTTTACCGCCCAGCAGATATTTCGTTTTGTGAGGAGGTGCGCCATCGAGATGGTTGGGCCTTCACCGGGGCGTTCAGGTGGTTCGGTGGTTGTGCACCCTGGGAAGTGAGCATCGATCAGGATGTGTAGGGACTCCTTGCTGGAGTTGGTCCACGTACCATCTGTACTCTTGATGTATCCTACAGAGGTATTTGTTTTTGAGAGTATCTTGCGCAGCCTTGCGGCTTCTGCCGTCTCCTCGATCTCAGTACAGAATTTTTGCCAGGAGGCTCTTTTCGCTCTCCTAGTTTCTTTTTTGTATAGGGCAAGGCTGGTCTTGTAGTTTGCCCATAGTTCGTCCTCGTTGCTGTTTTTGGCTTTATTAAAATTTGCCCTGCAGTTTCTACGTAGGACATCAATGTTCTTAGACCACCAAGGGTGTTTCTTTTTCCCTCTCGGGTTTATTGAGGGACACGCAGCCTTGAAGGCTTTGTTGCATGCCTCCGTGAATCTATTTACAAGACTGTTGAGGCCGTCCTGTGTATCAGGGAATGCTGTTGCTGTAGGGGGAAGAAGTTCTTCCAGGATTTTGGAATATATCTCCCAGTTGGCTTTCCTGGGGTTGATATAACTATTAGCTATTGTGCATTCGAGAGATATTATGGTCTCTATGTACCTATGGTCGGAGAAGGAGTGCTCTTCTAGGACTCTCCAGCCCTTGACTAATCCCAGTATGCTATGGGACACTAGAGTAAGGTCTATGACCTCTTGTCGGTTATTTATAATGAAGGTAGGGTCGTTTCCCTGATTACATAAAACCAGATTCGAGTTTAGGATGAAGCTGAAAATGAAACTCACCCCTTACATTTATGTCCGAGCTTCCCTATTGGGTATGGTGAGCGTTGGCGTCGCAGCCTATCAGTAGGCCTGTGTTTGACCTCTCGTTTTCGCTGGCAATCCTGCGGACGAGGTCACTGGGAGGGTCACTATGGTCGTGAGCCATATAGGACGACACCACTCTGAGGTGTGTCCCTTGCAGCTCTAGGCTAGCTGCTGTGTTATCGCCATCGCTAAAATTGTGGAGCAGAAAGATGTTTATGTGCTTGCTAGCTAAAATGCAGGTACGAATTTTACCTTCCTTTGGTGCTACAATCATGGAAATAGTTTTCTAGAAAGTTTAGCCATATCTTTCTTCCCTTCTATCACTACCCTGCATTAAAACTGCAGAGGGAAAACATAGCCGCAGGGAGACGGGTGGCACGTAAGGTGGACGAACGCACGGATTGGATAGCGCTGGCGTCGTTGATCGTAATCTGCTCAAGTTTTGCTAGCGTTATTTGTTAAACGTGCGTAGTTTGTCACTCCATCAGTGAAATGGCAACAGACACAGTCCCGTTCAACCCGAAAAACTAGCAGCAACTACTACGACACCGGCACTGGCACCACCTTGTCTTTGTAGTGCATTCGTCACGGTAATAAACTTGCAGAGAGAAAAATTCACATCCACTCCAGGGAGTCAAGCGGGGGTTAGGGCCGACGGATGGGCGATCCAGTTGTCGTGTCAACACAAATGTTGCATTTGGCGTTGTGTTTTGCTTGTGTGGCCCTTTTTGCCACCTTCTCTATGCACCCCACATCTCTCAAGAAGTTAAATGATTTTTCATATTTTTGGGGCACACAAACCTCTTTTCCCTGACCATTCAACCCCCACACAGCCCTTGACTTTGCTCAGTGTGCTCTTGGAAAATTAAATGTTCCTTGCCCGTGGTTTATAAACTTGCCTCGGGTGTGCATTTGCTTAGCTCAAAAACTTCTATATTCCAGCGTATTTTTAATAAAATGTAGAAAAAAGTGGAGTGTAGTTTTCACAAAGAAAGTTAGAAAGTATTAAGAGTTATGGGTTCAGATGGGGACTTCAATAGTTAAAAGAAAGCAGAAGCTAACATGCTTTGTACTTGAAAAGAAGACTTAGGGGGAAAGCCCTCTTTTTCTGAAAGATATGGGGCTTTGAAATGGTCTAATGATATTTATACCCGGTACTCGAAGAGTGAATAGGTTTTATTGTATTTATGGTGGAAGGAAGGATATGTTTCCGACCCTATAATATTTATATTATAGATTCAACGTGTGAAATTCAAATGATTCAACGTGTGAACAAAGCGTGCATCCTCATATACATGAAAGCTCTTCGCGATTCAGACTCATCGTCTAAAACCAGCTTCACGGTTAGCCCTTCTGAAACCTTCTTCGCCAATACAGTGATCGGGTAGATATGGCAATCCCTACGGAATTGCATTTTTAAATTTTTCTTAGCTTCAAAATGTTGGATACAGAAGATTTTCGCCTTGTGTCAGTGTGATATCACAGCTGTGTGGAGGCTAAATGTGGTGGCTCAGCTCTTATAGTCTCTGAGAACTAGCCGACTAACAAGACGGACAGACAAACAAAGAGACAGACATGGCTATTAGACTCGACTTTTGATGCTGATCAAGAATATATATACTTTATGGGGTCGGAAACATTTCCTTAAAAATAAGGGTTAAGGGTTATACTAATGGAGATTATAACTGAATAGAATGCATACTATTTAAATAAAATTAATTTTATTTATTTATTTTTTTTATATTTAATTGCTACAGCGAAATTGGTTGGTCGCAGATGATGAGTCGGCATTGACCAGGTACTTCAGTTTATGTTGAATATTATAAAAAAGTTACTGAAAATATTGAACTCAAAAAAGAGTTGTTTGCCGAACGAACACTGAAATAAAATGTATAACGATATAAAATAAATTAAACACCTTTATCTTGGGTTCCTAAGGCACTTAGCGCAGCAGCAGAAGGTTTTGGGTAGAATCATACTGCCCTATTCTTATTTTATCCTAAAGCTTGCTCTTTTTACTTGGTAGTTGACCTTAAATTCCATCTGGGTTTGTAGTTCCAATACAAGTTGCCCGTAAATCTGTCTACGATTTTGTAAGGTAACAGAGCTCGTCCAGCAGCTCAACACCCATCCCATTTTCCCTGAGCCAGGCCGGCACCCTCCTTAGTAGACAGAGAGTGCTGTCCGTTCCACGACTTACAAACGGTTTTCCTCTTTGCATTTGAAATCCTTAAATAAGGCTTCAATTAGCTCTTCACAAAGGCAACTTTCCTTACAACCAAATCTAAGATACTTAAGATAAGTGGAAAAACGAACCCCTACCTCTGATAAAATTATTAAAAAAACATACCAATTTTTATTTAATTCTTCAAAAAAATATTATTTCAAAACAAAAAGAATTCTTTAAAAAATTTTAAACAATTTTCCGAAAAACTTGGTTTGATTCCTTTAGAAAAAAAGGTTCGATTTTGACGAGTAGTGTAATTTAAGAAAACTTTTCTCTGACTCTGTGTTAGGATCTATTCAATGAAAGTTTTAGGGTATATTTAATGCACGAGAGAGGGTTATCCATTAACATATACTTATTCATAACCTTTAATCAAGCTAATAGCCTCAGCCTCAGAGCAACCGCAAACACTTAAGAATCATCAACATTATCATCAGAATGAAAATCAGTAACAGCATAAGACCACGAGAGAGCAGCATCATTAACCATAATTAATCATTGGAAATATAATAACCGTCATTAAACTAAACAAACACATTTTGCCATTCAAGGTTCGCCATTCGCATAAATATCAATACACAACCGAACAACAGAGGTGCACATTACACTTAACCCTGTCCAAAAGCAACCACCCACTCCACCCACTTACCTGAATACATTTCCAATTATACGGGAAAGTTTTGCTGTTCCAACCACACCAGCTCTGCCACACTCCCACTCCCGTAGCTACTCCCGCAGTCCACCTCTCACCGCGCTTCATTCACGAGGGAGCTTTGGTAAATAATATTTCCGGGCAAAGTAAATGTTTAATTATATGAAATTAATGCGCAAATATCAGTGGCTTCTGCTATTGATGGCGAATAGTAATTGGGAGAAACTTGCAAAATAATAGATATGCAACGAATCAATGATATGACCATTGATGATTCCGTGGAGAGTTTTCACATCTGCCCAGTTGATAATGTAAATGATATACAAGGAGGATGGCAGCACCCAGCTAAGTGGAATAAATTGACTCCTTTCCTACCTAGTAGAGGTTGAGCCGGAGCTTTGGAAAAAGTTCTGAATATTTGTATTTGCTAAAGTTAATTTAAGACCCAAAAAATTTACGAGTCGAATTGTTGACCATTGTCGAATTTCGATTTTCATTTGCATGCCAGTCACAGAAAAGCCATTGGATGGAGGTATATGGGGGAGGAGAGAAACTTTCAGAAATTATGTTTTTGACCATAGATTTGTATGGTCCACGCACACATTTAACGCCTATTTCACACACCCTTGGAGATATTATAGTTCCCAAAAAACTTTGCTTCAAAAGAAGTCACAAAGCTGTGGAAACCAAAGCGACTGTTGGATACCATACACACCAGAAGATAGCTCTGAAGTCTGCGACTAATACTGACAGTCATGGGACAAACCTTTCACCAACACAACAAACCCCTTGAACTCTACTGCAACAGAGGTATAAACAGCAAAAGATTTGATTTTACTCAGTTTGTGTCGATGTTTTCGATTTTGATTTCAAGCCGAACATTTTTATTGTCCAGCCATCCAGAGGGTTTGGGTGTGGATTTAGGGCGACGAAATAGGAATGAAATTTTATTTGCTTCATTGAATTGATTTCATTTCGTTTCATTTGTTTTGATTTGTTTCCCTACAGCTCCACACCCATCATCCCCACAAAAAACGAGAAGGGACGTGTGAGACGCTTCTTACGCGTCAAAACTTTTATACCCGGCACTCAGTACTACATCTGCACTTAAGCGGTTATTTGTCAAATTTTACATTTTTTCTTCATCTGTCATCTACATCAACAACACTGCTCACGCCAACACGCTGCTTTAGCTCGCCACCCTCCCCTATAGACACACACTGCAGAGTCGTGGCAGAGGCAGAGGCAGAGGCAGAGACGTGTCAGGGGGAGAGGCCATAAACAGCGCGAAGCAGAGTGTGAATGCTGCGGGACGGGGTGGGTTTGGCCACTGCAAATTAATTTCTTCATTGTGGCTATAATAATGATCCAATCGTATCCCAATTTGGTGATCTGATAGATACGGTCATTCCCTACGGAATGGAATTTTTAGTTTTCTGCTATCTTCAAAATTGTAGATTTGGGAGGTTTTCGCCCTTTTGCGGAGGCGGAAGTGGGCGTGGCTCATTTTTGAAATACACTTGTAACAGTGAGAGCATACAGAAGTCTGGATGCAAAATTTGGTGGCTCTAGCTCTTATAGTCTCTGAGTACTAGGCGCTCATCAGGACGGACAGACGGACAGACAGACATAGACTCGGCTATTGATGCTGATCAAGAATATATATACTTTATGGGGTCGGAAACGTTTCCTTCTGTGCGTTACATACAACCGTTATCCGCTCAAATACAATATACCCTATTTACTCTTCGAGTACCGGGTATAAAAAGAAAAGTAGAAAATTGGAAACCTTTCGTACAGTGGTGGGAGGCGCGAAAGGGTCCGAATTAGGATCCGAATAAGTAGAGTGTTGAAATTAGTACATTTTTTTTTTGAGTTCAAGGCTAGGGGTCCAGGGGTGTGGTACTGTGGTTTATGATGATACTGTTGACTGAGAAGGCCCTGGCCACTGTTTGCCACTGTTGCCACTGGTCCTCCAATGATCTCCAGTGATGTGCCTGTGACTGTCTTTTATTGGTAGCTTATTTAGTTGTTGGAGCGATTCACACTTGCCAGATTGACATCGCATTGGTGTGTCAGCAAATATTCGGAACTAGTCTGGAGTGGAATGGAATGACGGCATGGCTTGTGGCAGCGAGGTTTCTATTCCGACTATGATTCGGGCCACATGCGGCTTACTGCTTACTTACTAAAGAGCGCCTAGGCCTCGTTCGGGGGTCCGGGTTTTGGATCCTCAGAAACTAAAACAATAGTTGCTCCGCAATAGAAGAACCTTTTTTGTTCTGGCTGTCATCAGCGGAGGGCAAGTGCTCTTAAAATGCAACAAAACTCTAAATGGGTCCCAATGGGTTCAGCACACAATAATGTTCTTTGGTTGTTGTTTGATGCCCGACAATTTTTGTCTCAAACAAACATTGAAAATGTGTAACAGTTGGGCAACAGGAAAACAAATACGCACCAAAAACTTTGTGCAAGATTCCATAATCGTTTCCCAGTGAGCATTTTAGCCATTAATACTCTTGGGTCTGAAGAGATTTGCTTACGAATATTTCTGTACGCCCATGATGACCCAATTAATACTTACTTAATACATTTTACGCATCATCAGGGGAAAACCCAAAACTAATCATTATTGAAAACGTGTGGTTGAAAGTTCTGTAATACGTCCTATTGTGTCACGCCCACGTACACATCTACTCTGTGTTAGTTGGAACGGCAAACAGGTAGCTGGAAACAACCTTCTAAAGATAATGAAAATACCAACTCAAAAGTTATAACGAAATAGCCTTAGTCAAATTGTTTAATAAGCCAATCGGGGTTGCTGTCCTTTTTTTTCGGTGCCATTTTTCTGGGAATCTTTTGATGGTTCAGGGCGCTTAATGTGCCAAAGGCAAAATGTCCCCTAAGGCGCTTAGCAAAAGGATGTGGCAATTTGACATCAATTTGTGTTAATAAAGGGTGTTGCAGGGGCTTTTGCTTGGATTTAAAGTGAAGCATCCTGTTGAGATTTCAATGGGGTTTATTGTTAAAGATTCACGTATCACATATCAAAGAAAAATTTTATTATGAACAAAAAGTGACAAAAATTAATTATGAATTATAATTCCAGTGCTAAGCGGATAGGATACGCTGTAACCAATCTTTTAATGCTTTTAGCAGCTGCGCCGTATCCTTGTCTTCCTGCTGATAGCGTCTGAAATTTTGCCCCAGTTGAATTGAGAGCCGACTTCCCCCAGTTGAATGCTGACTTCCCGAAGTTGAGAGCTGCATTTCCCGCTTTCAGATCGACGCGTCGATCTCTGGCTGCCTTCGCCTTGGCCTCGGCTGCGGCACAGCCCGCCCCTTCGGCGAACTTTTTTACAGCAAGAATCGCTTGATGGAGCAACTTTGCTTGCTTTTCATCCGAGCTGGTCAGCGAGGCGCTCTCCTCCTGGACAACGCCCTTAGCCTCCTGCACCTCCAGCTGTAGCTGTTCGATAATCTGCTGCTTGCCCGCCAGTGCAGCCTCAGCTGCCTTGGCTGCCGATTTGGCCCGATCCGCGAATCGTTTTTATACCCGGTACTCGAAGAGTAAATAGGGTATATTGTATTTGTGCGGATAACGGTTGTATGTAACGCACAGAAGGAAACGTTTCCGACCCCATAAAGTATATATATTCTTGATCAGCATCAATAGCCGAGTCGATTGAGCCATGTCTGTCTGTCCGTCTTGTTTGTCGGCTAGTTCTCAGAGACTATAAGAGCTAGAGCCACCAAACTGCTGTATGCTCACACTGAAACCAGTGTATTTCAAAAATGAGCCACGCCCACTTCCGCCTCCGCAAAAGGGCGAAAACCTCCCAAATCTACAATCTACAATCAGATCACCAAATTGGGATACGATTGGATCATTATTATAGCCACAATGAAGAAATTAATTTGCAGTGGCCAAACCCACCCCGTCCCGCAGCATTCACACTCTGCTTTGCTCTGTTTATGGCCTCTACCCTGACACGTCTCTGCCTATGCCTCTGCCTCTGCCGCGACTCTGCAGTGTGTGTCTATAGGGGAGGGTGGCGAGCTAAAGGATCGTGTTGGCGTGATCAGTGTTGTTGATGTAGATGACAGATGAAGAAAAAATAAAATTTGACAAATAACCGCTAAGTTGCAGATGTAGTACTGAGTGCCGGGTATAAGAGTTGTGACGCGTAAGAAGCGTCTCACACGTCCCTTCTCGTTTGACTTGGTGGGCAGCCGCCTCAGCCGCTGACTGCTGGTTATCGGCGGCCTGTGTGGCCTCCTCGGCGGCCTTCAGGGCAATGTTGGAAAAAGTTTTCTTCGAGTTGGCACCCCCCGAGTCAATTAGCGAATTACCGTCACATATCACCGTATTCTTAAGCATCTTCCAGTGCTAAGCGGATAGGATACGCTGATAAGGCACGAAAGGTGGCGGAAATGGATGCATATCGTCTCACCTGGCACTGCTGTCGTTGCTTCCACTGCTGACGCTGTGCTTGCAGCTTGTAGCTTTGAATGGCTGTGGTAGAGATTAGCAGTACGAGGTACGAAGACGAGGGCCAGACTGCAGGGCGTTTCAAGGTGCATAATTATGCTAGCCTTCAAAGTTGCGTCAAGTTCTACGTTCCAGCTCGGGCTCAAACATTTCTAAATTTTATAGTAGTTCCAAGCCAACGTCTCAGAGTTCTAGAGAATGAAATGTTTAACAAAGTTTTTGTTGGAAAAACTCGACTAGAGTCAGGAAACGGAAACGAGGGAACAGATAGGGGGTAGGGTTCGGGAAAGGGCCGCATAACTTTTCCGAGCAATTTAACTTAACGTTCACGAGTTTTGCTCAATTTTTTATTTTCTTTTTCGTACAGTCGCTCTTAACTACCGGGTAGCTGCTCAAAGAGTAAATAGGGTATTTATGTACATACATAATATTTGAGCATAGAACAACCAAGCATTGCATCCAGCCTTCTGTGATATCATAGTGATCCAATTGTAAAGATAAGAGAGAATTAGAGATCAGCAAATAAGGATCAAATTGGATCATTATTATATCCAGAATAATGAAATTCATTTGCAGTGGCTACCCCTCACCACTTCCGACAGTGTGCTGCTCTGGTGGAGGGTGGCGGGCTAAAAGACGTGTTTCTGCGAGAAGTGAGTAAGATGTAGATAACATACGTAGAATGTGCATATGTACATACATACATTCATATAAACTGAATATTCTGGTTATAAAAGTAGTGACTCGTACGAAGCGTCTCACAAACGTCCCTACTTGTTTTTTTTTCACTTCTTCTTCTTTGGCATAAAAAAGTAGACTAACAATGCGTGTGGCAAAACGTTTTTTTTTTCATGGCTATTGTCGAGCCAAAATGAATTGGGTCTTCAAAGTCCCAAGGTTCCCGATATCCTTTGGCCCCTCATCGAAATGGTAGCTTAGTGGAAAGCAGCCCACAAAAAGTGGTAATAAAAATGAATAAAAATGGAATAAAAGTTGCTTGGGACATTTGTGCGTTGGTCTGTTAATCCAGGAAAGGGGTTTGCCTTTATACAGCCTGAAAGCCATGGATTTATCAACCATTTGATGAAGCATGCGAAGATTACACAAAAATGTCTATTGCTCGGGTTATGGCTTCACCACACCATTCGTATGCGAAATAAAAATCAGCGACTTGAAATTCCCCATACATACATCAGGAATCTCCCTCCCAATTAGAGAGGGAATAGATAACTGATAATAACTCCATATCCAGTACTTACAAACACACTCATACACACACTCCACACACACATACACACGCCCCAAACGACTTTCTTAGTGAGAAACGGGGGGCGGCAAACCGCCTTCTAAATGGACCGACCATAGCAACTTAGAAATGCTCTGGTGGGAAAAATTGTGTGACCATCTCTTGCAGAGAACTAAAATGGAACGAGGAGGGACGTGTGAGACGATTCGGATGCGTCGAAACTTTTATACCTGGTTCTCAGTCAGTATGTTTGTTCCTAAGATTTTTTTCCAATTGTTCATATTACAATTCTTTTACATCTGTCATCTACATCACTTATATCGCCAACACGCCCTTTTAGCTTGTAACCCTCCCCGAGTGACGCAAAGCTGCTGGACGGGGTGGCGATAGCCACTGCAAATTAAATTCTTCATTCTGGCTATAATAATGATCCAATCTAATCCCAATTCGGTGCTCTTATGCATATGGACAGTCCCTACGGAATTGCAACACTTATCTTTGAAATTGTGGATACATAAATGTTCGAGATTTTAGGGGGAGGGCCTATATTTTGAAATAATCTTGTAATAGCGTGATAACCCAGGCATCATATGCAAAATTGGGTGGCTCTAGCTTTTATAGTCTATCCCATCAAGACGGAGGGACGGACGGAGCCATAGACTCGGCTATTAATGCTGATCAAGAATGTATATACTTCATGAGGTCGGAAACGTATCCTTCTGTGCGTTACATACATCCTCTTTGGTACACAAATACAATATAATTTATTTCCTCTACGAGTACAGGGTATACAAATGTAGAACAGTACGTTTAATATCTCAAAGGTCAAACTACTCAGCTGTACTGACCACCCAAAAGTTTCTTGATTGATTTTTACACTTAGGGCAAAAGAGCACCAAAGGGGGATCGAATTTAATGCTATTCCGGCTGTTGCAATGCTCTTTTTTCGCTCAGTGTATTAAAATTCAATTTCCTGCTGCAGTCAGTCCATCAAGCAATGATGTCCTGTGCCCTGTGCTAACTGCCTCGTGATGCGAATGCGATGTCGTTTTGGTGTTTGGAAATATCACCTATTTATATATGTATGTATGTATGTACATATAAACATGGGTATGCATGTACATATGTGTAGCTTGTGTGTATATAATATTTATGCCCACTGCAAGTGCCTATTGATGTCAGATCTGAAATTGAAATCTGTTTCGGGTTGGGGTGTAGGGCTTTTGTTCTTATTTCATATATGGGATGCACTTTGCACAAGTTAAGGTTTGGTTTTTGGTTTCAATGGGTTTGTGGACTTTCAATTAAGCAAAGTTGGCATTTTGACATATGCTGAGACTCCGACTGAAACCGAAACTGAAAACGAAACCAAAAATTGAAGCATGAAAAATTGGTCCTACATAAATTTACATTTATATATATGTATGTACATACATCCATCGCTTACATTTATGCATGCACGCGAAATATTTATAAAGTCAGACACAAGCCTCGGGCCACCCCTCAGGAGTAGCCAAGGGAGAACGAGAATGGAAGTGGGTATGGGATGGCTGTGGGTTTGAGTAAAAGTACCAGCAACTCGGGTGCCGTTGAGGCCACAGTAAAATTTAATTTTAAGGCATAAGCAAATTGAGTTTAAGCAGCAGGAAAATTGCTCGTCTGGCCACAAAGGTGCTGCATGTGGGTGGAACACAAGCAGAAGCAGGAGTACCGGCAGCATGAAAACCCGAAGGAGTAGGCTAAAACCACACAGAGAGTGTTTCAAGTGGAAAGTTTTTGCATCCTAGAGTGAGGTGCGGCGTAAAGTAACGCAGAGAAATTTCTCCAAAAGCCAAGCTAACCACAATAACCCAAAAGTGGAAATTGCTCAAGTAGCAACATTTTCGAGAGTACAGAAAGAAATTTCATAGTTTTGCTTTAGAGCTTTAATATTTCCAAAAAGTATAGGGGTGTCGTTTTGCGTGTGCCTATTTTTGGCTGATCATCCAAACGAATTCTTCGTAGTTTATGAGTCCATCACCATCAAAGTCCGCCTCTCGTATCATCTCGTCGATTTCCTCATCCGTGACTTTTTCACCCAAATTGATCATGACGAAACGCAGCTCTGCCGGCGAGATGAAGCCATCGAGATCGCGATCAAAGATCTTGAAGGCCTCGCGCATCTCCTCCTCAGTGTCAGTCTCACGAATCTGCTTGCTCATCATGGAGCAGAATTCGTTGAAATCGATCTCGCCATTGCCATCGATGTCCACCTCGTTCACCAGATCCTGTAGCTCGGCCTCGGTGGGGTTTTGTCCCAGTGAGCGCATTAGAACTCCCAGCTCGCGGGTGGTAATGGAGCCACTTCCATCCTTGTCGAACAGCGAGAAGGCCTCCTTGAACTCTGCAATCTGCTCCTCTGTTAGTTCGGTCATTGTTGATGATCTTTTATGTGTTTATTTGCTAATAATTTTGTATATTTTTGAAATAGAATTTAGAACTGCTATGAAATTTAGCTGCCTTGTTGAATCTAAATAAGTTTTGAAACTGCTGTTACATTTTCCTGCCCCCCACACGCGCCGTGTCGATGTTCTGGCAACGCCTGCCCCGTTCTTATCTCTCGGACATCATTTTCACAAAGCGTACGTAGTCGATGTTGCCCTCCGTATCGGATTCTGCATCACGTATGATCTCCTCGATCTCATCCTCGGACATTTTCTCACCCAAATTTGTCATTATGTGACGAAATTCTGATTCCGCGATGACGCCCGTGTCCTCCTTATCGAACACTTTAAAGGCCGCGATAATCTCATCTTCGGGTGTCATATGCTTGTACATCTTGCACATGATGTATAGGAAATCATCCCTTAGCATCTCGCCAGAGCCATCCGTATCGATTTCCGCATAGATATCCATCAGTTCGAGATCCGTAGGAAAGACAGCCACAGCGCGCATTAGATACTTTATTTGCTTCAATGGCAGGGCGCCCGTATTCTCCTGATCAAACATATTGAAGACCTCGGTGCAATCCTTGGCCTGCTCTTCGGTCAGCGTGTGACTATGGCTGACACGTTCCTCCGGCGGCGGAGTGTTTAAGTCAAACTCTTCCATGGAAGAGGTGGAGAGGGAGACCAAACAAAATAACACTGAAAATTTGTACTACTATTTATTATGTCATTTACAATTAAATTTTGAATTTTGCTGCACAGAGACGGAGATTTAGTTACCCACAAATTCTCACACTAAGCAGATGTTTCTCTACCCGGCAGCTGCTTCTGCCCGAAAGGTTTCTGCATCATGGTCAAAAACTCCGTGCAACTGATTTTGCCATCGCCATCGACATCGCCAGCCTTTAGCATTCTCTCGATGAGCACATTCTTGGGTTCGATGTTCATGCTCTTCCACACATTAACCAGATCCTCGCCGCCAATGTAACCGTCGCCATCCTGATCAAACATTTTGAATGCCTCGCACAGCTGTCGCTTTTCATCCCTCTCGAACCGGTGCATAACTAAGCAAAACTCCTTAAAGTCAATCTTGCCATTGCCATCAATGTCGGAGGCCTTAAATGTCTCCTCGAGCTCCGCTTCCGTGGGATTTTCGCCCAAAGTGCGTACCATAATGCGCAGCTCGTCAATTGTGACTACACCGGCCTCATTTTTGATCAAGAGACCAAAACTCTTTGTGTATTCCGCCAGTTCTTTTTCCGTTAGCTTTTGCATCACGCTATCGTACTTGCATTGTAAATTTGGATCCATCGAGAGATGAGTGCTGAGTGTTCAATTGTGATTAGTTTCTGTTCTAATTCCTTTGTTGTCTAAACTAATACTTATTGGTAGTTTAAAAATTTTAATGTTAACCAAAATTTAATTATTTGCTGGGATAATTTTTTTATTTATTTTATTTTTATTATTTTTCCGCTACATTTTTTTTGTGCTCAGTGCTCATTTCAATGAAAAACTGACACAAATTTAAAGTATATTTTGAAGTTAACATGATTCAAATTTAATTTTTCAACATTTCTGTCATCCTTGTTCAATTCTTCTATCCCTTTACTCACTTTACTGCATTGTGTGTGCCCCATAAATGCGATATATGTACATATGTATATTTACTTATACAATATACAATTTCCGTAGCGGTTATAGTTTTTGTGGTCAAGGTTTTATGGCTTGACCATTTGTCATGAAAATGTTCTTGCTTATTAAGTAAGTATGCGGATGGGATGTAATGGGGTTTCATCTCCATATAACTACTGATTACCTTTTAACAGCGGTTTTAGGTGGCTCGAGGGCTTTACGGCTCGACCTAATTTTATGAAATTTTTGATCCCGAAAATATCTAAGACACCACAATTCGGATGCTAGTTCCTGCCGTTGCCATCATGGGCTACTCGACCGCTGGTTCGCGGGATATTTTCATTTACTCAGGCAATCTAATCCCTCTTACTCGACACAAGACTTTGAGTTCTCCCTGGTTACCGTGGTGGTTTTGTTGCTGAAGAAAGTTGTCAGGAGGCCCTGGCATCAGCTAGCGTATCAAGCTGGAGGGGTTCTTGACACCTCCTCTTAACACACCGACAGCACATATAATCAAGAGCGTGATCCCGTAAAGCCGGATGACTTTACACGCAGCACGAATATGGCACAAGTAAAAGACAAAGAATTTGAATATATTGGGACTGGGACCAAATGCTTTGCTCAATCGACTCGGCTATTGATGCTGATCAAGAATATATGTATATACTTTATGGGGTCGGAAACGTTTCCTTCTGCCTTCTGGCCTTTTTTTTTTTTTTTGTACATTCTCTCTCACTCTGCCTCGTGTAGTTTGCGGCTCATGGCGAGGGGGAGCGTGCTAAAATTTAAAATTTAAACAAAACCGCATGGTACATCTGTACCACTGAGTACCGGGTATACAAGTTGTGACGCGTAAGAAGCGTCTCACACAACTCTTTTCGTTTTGTTTTGCCTCTATTGAGCTTTACTTGCAAACAGCAAAATTATCCAATGCAAAATTTCGAAACAATTTGCATAATTTTCGGCAGAGACATAGGGGGACACAACCAAATTGCATAAACATCCTTTCTCATACGTGTTTGTCCCGGCAGTGGGCTTTTCTTGATAATGAGAAGCAAATGCAGGGGTGGTGGGACGACTTACCAGCTTAGGGACAAGGGGACAACGGGCCAAGGACCCAAAAACTAGAGCCACACAACAGGAGATTGTCAGACATTTCTGTGCATAGATTAGAGTCCGAGTTTTGGGAGGCCAAGAAAAAAAGGATATATTCGTTTTGTAAGGCAAATGCAGCTTGGGATGGCTGCTGTTATTGTGTTTGTTGTTTGACTGTAATCAGGCGTACGCAGGGTGTTGGTGTGGGCCTGGTGGGGATGGGGCATCCGTGGAAATGACAACTGCCATTTGGGTATTAGTTGTGCAGCAGACACTACCTCCTGCCACAATCTGATAGTGTTTAGGAGCCCAGCGCAAGGTGCTCGCCCCATAATATCTTTCGTAGTGACCAGACGTGTTTTTGTTTTGCGCTCCGTATTTTCCTTTCTATTTTGGATAAACGATCGGTGTTTTATTTCAAAATAATTCTTTAAATAATTCCTCAATTACTTGCCACTTTCACCTATCCTAATCTGCGAGTGCATGCCTAGTTGTGTAAAATTAAAATATAATTATATTCATTTTGTGCGTCGGCTGTCACCAACACACGTGTTGTTTCTATTCGTAAGTACGCCCTCACGTTTAGCCGCTCTTCGTAGTTGCGTTTCTGCCCATCACTCTCTCGCTCGAGTTTAACTGTTCTTCCTCTCTCGCTTCCAAAACTTTCTGTGCAGTAACGCGCGTTAGCTGTCGCTGCAACTGTTCTTCTCTCCTCTCCCCGCTCAACTGTTTTCCGATCCCGCTTTAAGCATTGCTTTAAGCATTGCTTTAAGCACTTTTTGGGCACACTGGCCCGATTGCTATTTGTTTTGAGAAATAATATTTATTTATTTTGTAAATATGTATATATTTAATACTAGCTGACTTCGCACCGCCTAACAGTCAATGAATGTCGTGTTACTTTTTAGCTGAACTAATTTAGGCTTTGATGAACTTAAGACAAAGATACAAAATAATATGTTTATGTAGATAGAAACAAAAAAGTACCAACTTGATAGCGCGTGATTTCATCGTTGGTATTGGATGTTTGGATACCAAAAACCGCCATGTCGCTCCCTTTCGTGAAATATCTGCAAAAGTATTTAATTGACTTGACCGAATTGCAATCACTTGGCATGCGCTCTAAAGCAGTCTTGAACAGCCTGATCAATGCATGATGTTCATGAAGCATTTTCTGCAGATCTTGGAGAATTGCTCTCTTCGTAGCTGTGTTGATCCCTTGACGCCTGTCAAGTTGTTCTTTCATATTGCCCATGAAGTATATTTGCAAGAATTTATGCTGTTCATCTTCTATAGGTTGCAATGATCCAATGCGATGGTAATACGATTTTTATTCAAGCACTTTGTGGTAAACGACATTCTTTGTTTTTTGGTCAGGCGCAAGAACAAATAAAACGGATGGTTTGCCGACACGTGAGCATGCCACGTACAATTGACAATGAGAAAAACATGTATTTTCTAGATTGAGGCCACAAATAGTCAAGTACTGGCCCTGTGATTTGTTGATCGTCATGGCGACGGCCAGACGAATCGGGAATTTAATTCGTTTAAACTCAAAAGGCATATCCGTTGGGATCATCGGAATCCTTGGAATAAGAACTTCCTCATCTTTAAATTTTCCTTTAAGTATCGACGCGTGAATCACATTGCTCATTAGTTTTCTTATCACCAAACGCGTTCCATTACACAGTTTTGGTTGGTTTAAATTTCTAAGCATAATGACTAACGAGCCAACTTTAAGTTTTAAATTGTGCGGTGGTAAACCAGGCACATCCAAGGAGTTTAAAAATTCAGTTGGATAATTAGTGGCTTCTTCTTCGTTTGTTACACAGTCGATAGATATGAATGAATACAGAGTACCTACGATTTGATTTTGAATTATAAGATTGAGGTCATCTACATCTTTATTTTTAGCGGCCAAAATTGCTCGCTCATTTAACCATTTAGTATTTTTGTGGTTAGCAATGATATCCGGGAATACTTTGTTGATAAGCTCGTCTTTTGATGATACGAAATTGCAACAATTTGGAGGAAATTAAATCAAACCGCTCGATTTGTCAACAGGAACACGGCCATTACCGATAGTCAGCAATTGCTTCGAGAAATCATCAGCAGATAGATCGTTCAACAATGCAGAAACGCTAGAAAATGTCGTATTCTAGTGTTTCGCTATAAAGCAGGGAGCACAATGGCTCTGGTGGCGGGACCAATAATGGCAATTTCACTTTACCACTAAGGCAGCACAACCCAGGCAAACTTCAATGCTCCATTGGACCAATGCAAACTAAACGATGCAAGCTGTAGTCGATGGTGCAATCGTACAGAAACGCTGCTCGATTCAAATCAATACTTGAACCATTTCTTCTTGCACTTCGAAGATTATTCCTCTGTTCATCTGTACGATAAGCTCGACGATTTCTCTCTCTTTGCTCTTGTGTTTGAGAAGCACGAATTAACGCCCTTCTTTGCTCCATATTAACGCGGCGCTGTTCTCGTGCAATTTCAGATAATTGACTCGCGATATTCCGTTGCCTAATTGCATTACGGCTTCGCTGGGAAAGATTAGATCTTCTAGGACGCGGCATTGTTATTAAAATGATTAATACAAAATTAAACAAATAAATAAAACAAATCTTAAATATGATCACTAAGCAAACAACACATAGAGACTGCAAATCAAGTAAAAACTGGCTGCCTAATCAGTATAGTGGATCGGCTCCCATTGGCTTCGGCTCTTGGTGAGAGAGCCTTCGGCTGAGAGAATTTGGCGTTGGCTCTCTTGAACATTGAACCCAAAGCGACTCTCGCAAAAACAAAGTTTTGTTTCCTCTTCAAGTCTGCTTCGCAATTTCATGTGTGCGGTGACACATACATACATATGTACATACATACATGATGCCTGGAAAGGAATCGCGTGGAAGGCAAGGAACACGACGCCACCGATACACGGAAGGAGAAGCAGCCGAAGCCTGACAAGCGCCCCGAGCGTTGCCCCGCAGAAAAACGCGTGGCGGAAGCCAGACCAAGGCGGGCCGAAACACCACAGGAGAAAACACGGAAAAAAGGAAGCACAAAGAGCCCAGAGAGGAAGCGGTTGGTGAATCCGCCCAGTAGAGCACAGAGGCCAGATGCACTGGTCGTTAAGTGCAAAGACCAGGAGTCTTATGCTGAGGTACTCAGGGCGGTGAAGGCTGACAAAGCGATCCTCGAGTTCAGAGACTCGGTATCCGCAATCCGACGAACCGCGGCAGGGGAGCTCCTCCTACAGATGGGGAAGCACGGAGACGGCGCCACTGCAAAACTACTCAAGGCATTTCAGACGAAGGTGGGCAATATTGCTGAGGTCAAGGCTATCTCCGAGAAGGTCCAGATTGAGGTCAGGGACATATCGGAGTGGACAACGCCGGAAGAAGTGCTAGAAGCCATATTCGCGAAGATAGACGGAGACTTGCCAACCGAGTCAGTCCCGAAACTCCGGAAAGCCTACCGTGGAACGCTGACGGCGAACATTCTCCTTCCCAAAGAAACAGCGGACAAGCTGCTTCACGAGGGAAAAATCCGCATTGGATGGTCGGTATGCCGAATCCGGCAGAAGAACGAACCCAGGAGGTGCTTCAAATGCCTAGCTTTCGGACATATCGCAGCAAGATGCAGAAGTAGCCACGACGAAACAAGCCAATGCTTTAATTGTGGAGGTACGCAGCACAACTCGAGGGACTGCAAACAG
Organism: Drosophila subobscura; assembly: GCF_008121235.1. NCBI lineage: Eukaryota > Metazoa > Arthropoda > Insecta > Diptera > Drosophilidae > Drosophila > Drosophila subobscura. The sequence goes on along the minus strand of NC_048533.1, from coordinate 714,673 downwards.
ATGCTTCGCTGACGACATCGCGGTAGTAGCGGTACATAAAACACTAACTGAAGTGGAGGAGACCACGAACGAGACAGTCAGACGAGTGATGTGCTGGCTCCAAGAAAACGGCCTCAGTTTAGCAGCGCACAAAACCGAATCGGTCCTGATTAGCACCAGGAAAAAGGTAGAGACAGCTAGAGTGGTTGTTGGGACAGACGAAATCGAGTCTTCCCCGGCTATCAAGTACCTGGGAGTCCTTCTGGACCATAGAATTAGCTTCAAGCAGCACTTGGAAGCAACCGGAGTCAAGGCCGGCAGGGCAACAAGCGCGTTATCCGGCATAATGGCCAACATCGGCGGTCCAAGACAGAGGAGCAGACTGCTCATCTGCTCTGTCGTCAGAGCCATCATTATGTACGCTGCTCAAATATGGGCGCCAGCTATGGAGCTCCCAACGTACAGCCGCGCCTGCAAAGCGGCCTACCGAAGATGTGCACTGAGAGTCCTTAGTGCTTACCGCAACGTCTCCGAAGATGCGGCCCTAGTATTGGCCGGCATGGCGCCAATAGACCTTCTCGCCGCTGGAACCACCATCGAAGACCAGGCAATCCGCGAGGCGGAGACCCAACTCAGATGGCAGGAGCGATGGCGTAACACACCCAACGGCATATGGACTAGACGCATAGTCCCGGACATAGGGCCCTGGGTGAGTAGAACTTTTGGGGAGACGAACTTTTACCTAACGCAGCTCTTAACAGGACATGGGTGCTTTAAATCCTATCTACATAGATTTAAATGCGAGTCGGATCCGTTTTGTACGCACTGTGCACGGACCATAGAAGACGCTGAACATGTATTTTTTGTCTGTCCAAGATTCTCTGCTGATCGGGAAGAGCTAAGCCTAGGCATTGGGAGGCCATTTATAGTCAATGACTTAATGGATATCCTACTTAGCTCGCAAAACAATTGGGATGCCGTGAGCACCTACGCTGCAGAGATCATCCAATCCTTGCGTCGCGCTGAAAGACAGCGGAATCAAAATTCAAATCCTAGATAGGACCTAGTGACGGCTTTCATGCCATCTCCCCCCCGCGAAGTAATACTTAATGGTCGTACCGCGAGAGGGATACGGAGAGTAGGGGGGTTTTTAGTGGGTGAGGTAATTCCAAGTCCCACACTTATCGGCTTTCAAAGCTTTTCCCTCGTATACATACAAAAAAAAAAAATGGCAATGCGTGTATCCATTCTCGACTTCAATTTTTAGCGTTTGAGGAGACGTTTGGCATTTTTCTGTTGTTCTGAGATCACATACCCTTTCTTTCAAACTTGCAACTTTATGAAGCAGCTTGCCCCAAATAAAAATAAATTGATTTTGTGTATCCCCTCTATGCTCATATATTTCATAAGTACATTTAGGACGAAAGGGATAAACGGTTATAAACATCTAAATATGTATACATATAACAACAATTGACTTGGCGTTGCAAATATTTTCCATTAGAGTATTCAGCGTACACTGTGTGAATAAACATAGATAGACACACACGAGACTGCAAAAGCGACTTGAAAAGAAAAAACAAATACATTTTTTTTCGGCACAGCTGCCATGACTCCACTTATAACTCTGTTTATTCACACACTCGAAGAGTAAATGGGGTATATTGCATTTGTGCGAATAACGGTTGTATGTAACGCACAGAAGGAAACGTTTCCGACCCCATAAAGTGTATATATTCTTGATCAGCATCAATAGCCGAGTCTATGTCTGTCTGTCTGTCTGTCTGTCTGTCCGTCTGTCCGTCTGTCCGTCTTGTTTGTCGACTAGTTCTCAGAGACTATAAGAGCTAGAGCCACCAAATATTGGCTCCAGACTGCTGTATGCTCACACTGAAACCAGTGTATTTCAAAAATGAGCCCCGCCCCTTCCGCCTCCGCAAAAGGGCGAAAACCTCCCAAATCTACAAATTTGAAGATAGCAGAAAACTAAAAACGCCATTCCGTAGGGAATGACCATATCTATCAGATCACCAAATTGGGATACGATTGGGTCCTTATTATAGCCAAAATGAAGAAATTAATTTTCAGTGGCCAAACCCACCCCGTCCCGCAGCTTATATTTGTTTTTTTCACATTCTCTCATTCACACTCTGCTTCGCGCAGTGGCAGAGACCTCTGCCCCTGACACGTCTCTGCTTCTGCCGACACTCTGTGTGTGTCTATAGGGGAGGGTGGCGAGCTAAAGGAGCGTGTTGTCGTGAGCAGTGTTGTTGATGTAGATGACAGATGAAGAAAAAATGTAAAATTTGACAAATAATCGCTAACGTACAGATGTAGTACTGAGTGACGGGTATAAAAGTTGTGACGCGTAAGAAGCGTCTCATACGTCCCTTCTCATTCTATTTGTAAGTACGCCCTCACTATTTGCCGCTCTCTCTTGTAGTTGCGTTTCTGCCCTTCACTCTCTAGCTCGAGTAACTGTTCTTCCTCTCTCGCTCTTAATACTTTCAGTGCAGTAGCGCGCTCTCTGTTTAGCTGTCGCTGCACTTGCTATTCTCTCGTCTCTCCGCTCATCTGTTTTTCGATCCCGCCATAAGCATTGCTCTAAGCACATTGTCGGCACAGTGGTCCCTTTGCTATTTGTTTTGAAAAATACATATTTAATATAAATATGGAATACGTTGTGTGTGTTGTGTATTCCGCTAAGACCTGCAAGAAGCAGATCACCGACGACCAGCCGAGCATCCCTTGCTGGCTCTGCGAGAACGTAGTGCACGCAACATGTATTGGGTTCTCTGGACCCGTGGGTGACGCAATTTCAAAGCGTAATGGTAACAGTTGCGAGGCATGTCGGTCTGTCGAGAATGACATGGTCACGTTTATGAGGCAGACGCGAAAGGGCTTTAAGGAGCTGCCCGTTGGCTTTAAAAAGCAGTACGACCGGCTTCTAGCTATGAAGTCTCAATTCAGCGGTTTTAAACTGCTGAATGAGTCTCCTAGGCGCAAAAAAGTCACTCCTCGTGATCTGCAAGTGCCCGTCCCTCGACCGCTCGCTGCTGATCAACTGTCTCCGTCCACTCCGATAGTGCAGCAGCTAATTTCGTTTGTCACTCCAAGGGCAACGACAGCTGCTGGTGATCAAGTTTCGGCTACCGAATCGATCATCTCGGAAAACATGCAGCCAGTAGCCGTAGCGTCCGTTTCTGTCATGTCCGTTCCAAAGCCACATCGTATTTCATCTATTTCGATCAAACCAGTCAATAAACGTCCCGGACCACCGGGTTTTGCCGTCACAGGTACCAGATCTATGGTGCCAAAACCTCTGGTGGAAGTCCCACCAAAGCGGCAAGTTTTTGTCTCTCGGCTTGCCCCTGACCCTAAGTTATCCGCTATTCCTAAAATGTTCGAGACAATTTTAACTCCGCACTTGCAACATCTCTCTTACTAATATCTCCAGCTCAGCACGGATTTATACGGCGACGATCAACAACCACTAATCTTTTAGAGTTCACCTCCTTTCTCATTAAAGGCTTCCAAGGTAACTTGCAGGCGGATGTTATTTACACTGACTTCAGTAAGGCATTCGATTCTGTAAACCATTCTCTTCTTCCACAAAAGCTCGACCTTCTAAGGTTTCCGCCCAATCTGTTGAGATGGATTTCTAGCTACCTGTGTTCTAGGTCTCAAAGAGTCCTCTTCAAAAACTCCTTATCTTTACCTGTTATACCTTACAACATACATCAGGACCGTATTGAATCAGTCTTTACTTTTTGCCCTGCGTGGCCTCAACTGGAATGCAACTGTGAGACTGCCATCCTACCTTCCATCCTTAGTTAGTCGTAGAAAAATGATTGGTGTAATTTTGATGCACAACTTGATCAAGGGGGATGTAGACAGCCCTGACTTGTTGAGCCGCATAAACTTTACGATTCCCATTAGACCCACTGCAAACTTTATTCCATTCTTCCTTCCACTATGTAGATCGAATTATGCCTTGCTCGAACCCTTTAGGGTTTTATGCTCGGATTATAATTCCCTCTATCACATTATATCCTCGACTAACTCCCTTCCTCTTCTTAAATATTTTATACTGGCCTACCTCTCCTGTAGTTAGTTTATTTTTAGTTTGTCTCGTTTCTGATTTTGGTAATTTGGCTTGCTTAGCTATAGTTGCTCTAGTTTAGTTGTGTTCAGCGCCCCTCGGTCGCTTGGGCGGAAGGAGGGCTGCGTTCTGCTGGGTTCCACGCGTAACAGGCTTTGGCTTGGTGTCGCATGGGCCACTTGATGGTGCAGTCATTGCATATCTCGACCTATTATTTCCATATTTTTACTTTTATTTAAACTTTGAAATTGAGTTACAATTAAAGCTGCTAGTTGGTCAATGTTTCCCGAACTTTTTCACAAGTAAAATCATCGCAAAATCAGCCGACATTAAAAGCTCGCAAAAAATGTATGGTACTCCGTAAAAATCTTCTAAAACCAGTTTTATTCTATCTTGATATTCAGGAATCAGAAAATTTAAATCGCATTCAAATATTTAACCCAAAAAAAATTACATTAATGCCAAAAATTCGGGCTTTTTACCCATTGTGCATGGGCGGCGGGCTCTATTGCTGTGATTAATTCATTGATTCAAATAAAACACAATTCAATCTGTCGGCAGTCAGTTTCTGGCAGTCCAGGATTTTCTTATAACTAGCCAGCCTTGCGTCCGTTATCGACGCCGTCACCGTCCATATATTAATGGCAATGCAGATGCAGGTATCCCACCAGCCCGAACGGCGGGCAATCACAGCACTATGGTCCCAATGACCACTTTTCTTGGCCAAAAGTCTTGGCTCCATTTTCGAAAAATCTGCTGTGAAACAGCGGTCATTATTGCACAGCATGTGCAGTGGAAAAGTACCAATTTTCTTGCTGTTTTAAATATCTCATATATTGAAAAATACGATTAACTGATCCAATTTTTTGAACGCATTTTATTCATTAGGGCTTTTACTATGTGTTTTGTAATGTGAACGATAACTAGTAGTTGGCGATGTCTTCGTAATTGTCAGTTCCTAGTGAAAACTAATTTTTGAAAAAGTTTTTTTAATAGAGTGCCACCTAGTCCCACCTTGAAACCTGTTGTGGATCGTAGAGCAATAAATTATTGTTAAAATGTATATAGTCACAAATGTCACATTTGACCACAACTCTTACAATTTGCATTTATTGATCATAACCTCAAATGAGAAATTTCAATGTTTTTTGCCGTTTGGAGCACAATGAAGAAGAAAATTGTGAAGTAGTTTACCTTTTTGTTTTGCATTTAAGCCACAGTATTAGTCACTAGCTATTTTGGAGGGCTAGAGTGTGGCCAGTGTAATTTTATTTTATGATGGAAACTGCTGAAGAGCATGCTTTGTGGGCTAAAAAAATTCGATTATCTTGATTTGTTGTTGTTTTAATTCGTGCTACGACTTTTTTTATAGAATCTTGACTAAACATATTCCCATCCTTTTTTTTGCTTCTAACATTTTGAGAAAAAAAATTAAAAACCGATTTTCCCTTAAAATAAGGAGCTGCTTCGCCCATTTTTTCAAAAAACCTGCTTCCTATTCTTAACTAACATCAAAAGACTACATCCAAAAATCTTGATTCATTCGCGAGTTATTAATTAAAGACAAGAAAAGTGGTCATTGAGACCATAGTGCATAGGCAGCAGATGTCGTTGGAGTCGCCGGCGATGGCGTTGTCGCTGCTGATTAATTTATTCCAATATGCAATTTTCACACCAACGAGCAGTGCAACTTCAATGACAGCTCAAGCGCATAATTGCATGGGTCTGGGGCATATTTATGGCACCGACTGTTCCCTGGGCGGCCCCAGGGCCAGCGACAGAACCAGCCCGAGGGGCAAATTAAGAGCCAGTCAGCCAGTCAGCCTTATGGAAAATGGCTTTAAGGTCCGAGGTCATAAATTGAGCTGCTGTCAGCTAGAGAATTCCGTTTTAATGATTATATTACAATTTACAAGAATTATTTATAAGCAGAGGGCATTAAAATTAATTGATCAAAGGATTTAACCCGGATTACCAGCATTATTTTCGGTATTTGCCATAGCATCCTAAATTTTGGTCATCAACAAAATATATGCTAAACATGTCACGTGTGAAGGAAGGTGGAAAGGAAAAGAAAAACTACAGTTTTAGCTTAGGATACTCTCTTGGGTCCAAAGTTCCATAAAGAAAGACACATTTAAGCTCTAAATTTCAGCTGATGCAGCTAGCAAAATACATTAAAGTATTGTAAGTATTTATTTTAAGTATTTTAGCATTTATATAAATTTAACGCTCTACACCAATTTATTTTAAAAACCATACGACTCTTTTTAAGTGTAGCATACATTTCAGAGTTCTCTGCTAGACTTCCTCTCTCTCTCTTCCTTGTTATCTTACTGTCTATTTCCCTCACTCTTCAAAGCTGTCGAAATGCTCGCTCGCCTGTCAACCGCAATGCACAACACAAAAAAGCTTTGGACAATTTGCTCTTCGCCGGATTAGAATGCTTCGGGAGTGATCTTTTACTTATGTATGTGAGGGAGTGTACGTTGGAAGAGTGTTTTTTTGTGGGGGGTAGTCAACGTCAGGTGTACGTCAGATGGATTGTCATGCCAACTTGATGGTCCGAATAAAAAGCAAAAAAGTTACCAGGGACTCTATGAGTTATTTTGTTACTTTCATCCTAGTTTCTATAGAAATTTTTAATATGGGTGTGATATATGGAATGTGCTCTTGTACCTTTTTTCCCTACGTTTTGGCTTTCAACAAAACTCTTTTCCTTTATTCCTGTATTTCCTTTTAGGTCATCGTATAACAAATAACAGTGGCGGTATTTTTTTGTCTGCTGTGTAATTTATGCAGGTTAAAATTACACATTCTTTATCCCATATTTAGAGGCAATCGAAGTTTTCAAATTTATATTTCGACAATTGCAAGACAACAGCAACATGGGTAGAGCTTTCGGACAAGCTTTGAGTTTGTTTTCTACAAACAAGAAAAAGGAAGCCCCGAAGCTCTCCTCAAGTCGTTTATCCTTCGCATTTTGTTGTCTTTTCATTAGGACAAAAGGCAACTGTCCTTGGCCCTCCTCCTTTCAGTTTGCCTTGCACTTCAATTTTCTTTGGTATGTGAATTGCGTTTTTTGTCCATCCCATGTCCTGGCTATTAATTGTAACTAATGTCTCAGTATGCCATGGCATGGGGTTGGAATTCTACGAAATGGTTTAATGCATATTTATACCGCCTAAATTGCTAATGAGCAAAACGTGCCACACATGCAGGCTCAATTTTTGAGGCATGAATATGCGAAAACACGAAGAAAATACATTAATTAAATTTTCGGCTTTCGGCGCAAGGGCGTAACTCTTACTTAAATTTTTCCTGCTACAGGAATCAGTAATCAGCAGAGGCACGAAAAATCTCGTATGGTAGAGGGCAAAAATCGTCGGGGGTCCTATAAAGAAAATCATGCTGGATCATGTGTGTCTGAATTCTGATTGAGAACTATGCTCTTTTTCTCGGTGTGCATTATTTATAAGAATTAAATCCAAGTAGCCTCATACAAATTCCAGGGCTAAAGTAATATACGAATATTACAAACAAAAGATAATAATATAATGAGCAATAAGCCAAGAGCAAATAATAAGGCCAGCATTCAAAGCCTCTAAGCAAACCCAGGCAGGCGTGGCGCAAGACCACAAAAGAATTCAATTATGTGCGATAAACAGAAGTCATTAAATATTAGAGAGCTAATGGAAAAGGAATCAGCAGCGAAAACAAAAGACGACGACGACGAAGCGCGGCCCACTCTCGGAGTACATAAACCAACTCAAAGGAAATAAATTAATAAACATTCTCAAGGAGCGGCATAATCGATATTCCGACTATGTAATATCCTCTAGTAACCAAAAGATTTATTTCTCAAGTCTGAATGTAACAAATGAGTGCAGTTCATGAAAGGAATACAATGGATCATAAACATATATTTCTGATGCCGCTTCTTCGATTTATTTGCATACACTTACTGGTTCCTTAACAGCATCACTGTGCAGGGATTTCTGCTGTTTTATGAACAATATTCCCAAAGAAAACGAGAAGGGACGTGTGAGACGCCTCTTACGCGACACAACTTTTATACCCGGCACTCAGTACTACATCTGTACCTTAGCGTTTTTTTTGTCAAATTTTACATCATCTTAGCTCGCCACCCTTCGCTAGAGCCACACACTGCAGAGTCATGGCAGAGGCGGAGGCAGAGACTCGGCAGAGGCCGCACACTACACGAAGCAGAGTGTGAATGAGAGTATGTGAAAAAAGCAACAAAAGCTGCGGAACAGGGCAGGGTGGGTTTAGCCACGGCAGAGGCAGAGGCTGAGGCCACATACTGCAAAAGCAGAGTGTGAATGAGAGTATGTGAAAAAAACAAATATAAGCTGCGGGACGGGGTGGGTTTAGCCACTGCAAATTAATTACCTCTTTCTGGCTATATCCCAACTTGGTGATCTGATATATATGGTCCTCCCTACGGAATGGCGTTTTAAATTTTCTTTTATCTTCAAAATTGTTGATTTGGGAGGTTTCCGCCCTTTTGCGGGGGCGGGGCCCATTTTTGAAATACACTTGTAACAGTGTGAGCACACAGAAGTCTGGATGCAAAATTTGGTGACTCTAGCTTCTATAGTCTCTGAGATCCAGGCGCTCAACAAGACGGACGGACAGATGGACAGACAGACAGACAGACATAGACTCGGCTTTTGATGCTGATCAAGAATATATATACTTTATGGGGCGGAAACGTTTCCTTCTGTGCGTTACATACAACCGTTATTCGCACAAATACAATATACCCTATTTACTCTTCGAGTACCGGGTATAAAAAAACAAACTGGCTAAAACCAACTGCGGGAAGAGTTGCAAGTTTAGAGAGATACACTCTGCAAATGACTGGCATTGTGAGAAAATTAATGAACAACTGAGCGAGAGCTAAGAGTAAATGAACAAAAAGAGACAGGTACAGGTAGTTTGAGTGTATGCAACCACAGCAGGAATTAATTCCCTTATATTTTCTACTCCTTTTGCTATTCCATGGAAACACACCTTACATTATGGCAAGCACATGGCGCCATAGCTGAAACAGAGGGTATTTTACAGATTTCTGAAGAACTGCTACTAGAGAAATTCGCAAGCTACACGAGACATTTTCAAGCATTTTGATTTGTTATGCGGTTAATTTGATTTCCTTTTATTTGCATACATTATTATGCATGCATAAGTAGGAGCCCCCAAAAACCCACTGTTCACTCTGCAAATCAAAACCTCAAATCAAACCTCCCTACCAAAGTTGACTTCCGTTTGGGGAAAATTGTACGCCCTTCTAATTCCGTGTTATCAGGTTAATATTTTTCATACCCGTTACTCGAAGAGTAAATAGATTTTATTGTATTTGTGCGGATAACGGTTGTATGTAACGCACAGAAGGAAACGTTTCCGACCCCATAAAGTATATATATTCTTGATCAGCATCGATAGCCGAGTCTATGTCTGTCTGTCCGTCTGTCCGTCCTGATGAGCGCCTAGTACTCAGAGACTATAAGAGCTAGAGCCACCAAATTTTGCATCCAGACTGCTGTATGCTCACACTGTTACAAGTGTATTTCAAAAATGAGCCACGCCCCCTTCCGCCTCCGCAAAAGGGCGAAAACCTCCCAAATCTCAAACGCCATTCCGTAGGGAATGACCATTTCAATCAGATCACCAAATTGGGATACGATTGGATCATTATTATAGCCACAATGAAGAAATTAATTTGCAGTGGCCAAACCCACCCCGTCCCGCAGCATTCACACTCTGCTTCGCGCTGTTTATGGCCTCTCCCCCTGACACGTCTCTGCCTCTGCCTCTGCCTCTGCCACGACTCTGCAGTGTGTGTCTATAGGGGAGAGTGGAGAGCTAAAGCAGCGTGTTGGCGTGAGCAGTGTTGTTGATGTAGATGACAGATGAAGAAAAAATGTAAAATTTGACAAATAACCGCTAAAGTGCAGATGTAGTACTGAGTGCCGGGTATAACAGTTGTGACGCTTAAGAAGCGTCTCACACGTCCCTTCTCGTTTATTTTTGAGTTTGTGGGTTAAAGGAGTTTTTTTGACGGCGGCTGCCAGGCCACATAATAATATAGTCCATTTGGAGCTGGTTTTTTGGATAAATGAAGGTTTCCATTAGCCTTTGTCCCCCAAGAGTGTGTGTGCATTACATTAAGAGCGCGATGGAAATGCATTTTCTACTTACTACCCTAATAAACGGCTTGCTGTAGCACATGCAAATCAGCGATGTAGAAGCCATGGCTGCCATAAAATGCTGTTCAATATACAAAATCAACCATGGGAGGGAAGACTACCGTTTCTGTGGGTGGGTGTTGAACCGCGAATCTCCAAAACCGTAAAAGAGATTATAAATGCATGTAATTGTTATGGGGAAAAGCGTTGAGTAAACTAAATTTGCCTCACTGTTATGGCAGCCACTGCGGTTGTCAGCTGCAGGTGGGATGCACTCACGCCCCTCCCTATTTGTGCGGGTTTGTTGCACTTTAAGGGAAATAAATTATAAATAAAAACGCATTGATATCAACACACGGACACACACAGGGACACGCACTGGTCTACATTATCGGGCACGGCCAGATTCCTTCACCCTTTTTTTGGGGACCGCCGTAGATGCCGTATGACATGAATAAATGCAAATTTTTAAACGCCGCAGCAGATTTTGCAACACATGTGCAAAAAGCAGACAAGAGGAATGGAGAAAGGACGCCTCAACATCCATCGTGTGTCCTTTGCATAATAATAACTTGTAAATGTCGTGTAGCGTATATGCCTCAAGACCGTGGCCCATATACCGTGTCCTTGTGCGTTATGAGACGCTGGAACGCGTCACAACTTTCATACCCGGGACTGGACATTATCTTCGCCTTTCTGGCTATAATAACGATCCGTTATTCAGGGATCTAGCAGATATCTTCAATATTGTGTAAGTATCTGATTTTCGCCCTTTTCTGAGGACGAAAGGGGCGAGGCGATATCACAACAACTCGATGCAAAATTTGGGTGCTGTGGCTTTTATAGTCTCTGATATCCAGGCACTCATCAAAAAGAAGGGACATATGGACGGACAGACAGACATAGCCATATCGATTCGGCTATTGATGATGATCAAGAATATATGGACTTTATAGGATCCAACGTTTCCTTCTGCCTATTATATTTTTCGCCCACAAATTCAATATACCCTATTTACTCTTCGAGTACCGGGTATAAACAGAAGACATAACTTGGCACATAGAGCCCTGTGCGGCGTTGTGTGTCGTACACGAATTAGCATTTAATATGTGCCATAAGGCCTAGAGCATTAAAATTGCTAATAAGGTGTCCACCGGATGTGAAACCAACAGCTAAGAAATTTAAATATATGCCTGATGCTGCAACAAGTGCACTGGACAGAGTTAAAGCGGGATGGAGGGGTTAAATGTAAACATTGATTCGAATTGCGCCCAGTCCATCTGTTTGCTTTTGCCCTCTCCATAAGCAATGCTCAAACTCAGCTTCAAGACTTGGTGTTATTCCTGGGCGCCACACTAATTTACTGAAAACGGAAAAATTGATTTATTTGCATTTGGCTCAAGGGCAGGGCACAAAGTCAATTGCAATTTTCCGGCTTCCAATTGATTTGTATGCCGTCGAAGAGCGATTTAAACTAAGACCAGCAATCAGCCCAGAGCTGATGAAACCAGTTTGAAAATTCAGCAAAAAAAATCGCGAAACATCCAACGAAATTAGGTCTGCTCCTTGGCTGGCATACTTCCATACATCTCGTAGTTCCCTGGAAAAATTCTTTAAAAGCAGGCATAAAAATTCAGGTAAATGTTTATTCGCTTCTACCACGGCACGGAAATTGCATTTTTGGCTCAGTGGCTGGGTCCAGGAAACTAGATCTATCCATTACGAATTTAAATCTGGCACAAATCAATTACTCTTTTCCATTCATGCCATTTCAAGCGAATGCCAAAACAATCGCCTTCGTTGATGGTTTCATTTTATTTCGCCACTTCCCCATTTTGTTTCGAATTAAATTCAGCATCAAAGAAACTTTAATTATTTATGAGCCTGCAGGAGTCGTCGTGGCCACTCAATGGCATAAAATGGCAAATTTGTTGCCGACACACTCTCCCCAGATTCTTTGCGGTTGGTGGAGGGGTAGGGTGCGGGGATTTTTTCATTGGTAAGCGTTTTTTGCACCACAGAGCCCAAAGACGGCGGGCCACTTGTGTGCGATACTTTTGCAACAAGGACAGAGGCACTGGCAGACAGGGACAGAGACAGAGAGCGAAAGAGAGGGAAAACATATAGGAAGAAGCCATTTGAAAACTATTACGCCCATGAGATTCATTTAAGTAGTGCGGCATTTATAACTCAAATGTTGCCCAAGTTACAAAAGAAAAAGCCTGAATACTCGAGCAGCACTAGACTTAGGGAGATGGATATGGAGAACGAGTCTGAAATGCGGCAAAGGATTTGCAAAGCCAGGCTCATGGCAGCAGTTGGAAGTGATGAAAAAACGATGAGTGATGCAATGCAAGGAAGGTTCATACCAGCATGGTTTATTACTTTAAAGCGAATTGTGCTTTTTCAAATATTTAGAAGCCATTATCTTAATTTTCTACCATCTTGTAATGCCTCAAAATCTACATTTTCTAACAAGCATTCCATCACTTTCATTCCTTATCAATTTCAATTCATTTAAACTGTTGACTCTGGACCGCAGAAATATTGCTCATCTCTAGTAAAGACTGTAACGTAGTGGGGCAGGAAAATTAAGGAGATATATGTAGAAGTCGAAGAAAAGGAAAAAGCAGAGCGATAAAATGGCAACACAAACTGTGCCATTCTCAGTGCTTGCTTTTTATTAGAATGTGTCCATGGAGACGTGGGCGCCAGCCATTTTCTGGCAGCTCTCGGCAGCCTTCTCCATGAATCTCTATCGTCCTCTATGCTAGTCGTGTGTGTGTGTGGAGTATGCCTGTGTATTTTGCTATACATTTCTTAGCACGTAGTTATCTGTGGCAGCAACTGGAACAACACTGCCACTTGAAACAACAATAGACGAGGAGGGAAGAATGAGACGCTTCGTAAGCGTCACAACTTTTATACCCGGTATTCAGTCAGTATATCTGTACCTTAGTGGCTTTTTTCGAATGTTACATTTTAATTTTGTTCTACATCTGTCATCTACATCTATATCACTTCTCCTGCCATCACGCCCTTTTAGCTCGTTAGCCACCCCCTGTGACGCACACTACATGAGACAGAGTGTGCGAGCGAGAAAGAATGATCAACAAAAATCAATCTACCATGATTGACGACTGCGCTGGTCTTGTGACGGCAGTCCTTGCCCACCCAACCATGATCATCATATAAATTCCAAGAGATATTATAATTTCGGATTATTATAGTTATTATAGTTAGTCATGGTTATTTTGTATTCTCACACGGTGAACGTTTCATGGCACCTTAAAAAAATCTAGCAATTCATTTTCAACAAATTAATGGTAAGGTTTATTATAAACAATGGGAGTTCAAACGAGAAGGGACGTGTGAGACGCTTCTTACGCGTCACAACTTTTATACCCGGTACTCAGTACTACATCTGTACCTTGGCGGTTTTTTGTAAAAATTTACATTTTTTCTTAATCTGTCATTTATATCTACAACACTTCTCACGCAAACACGCTCCTTTAGCTCGCCCCCCTTTCCAAGAGCCACACACTGCAGAGTCCCGGCAGAGGCAGAGGAACGCTAGAGGCAGAGGCCGCACACTGCAGAAGTAGAGTGGGAATGAGAGAATGTGAAAAAAACAAATATAAGCTGCGGGACGGGGTCGGTTTAGCCGCGGCAGAGGAACGGCAGGGGCAGAGGCCGCACACTGAGCGAAGCAGAGTGTGAATGATAGAATGTGCAACAACAACGTTTTCGCCCTTTTGAGGAAGCGGAAGGGGGCGGGGCTAATTTTTGAAATACACTGGTTTCTGTGTGAGCATACAGCAGTCTGGAGCCAAAATTTGGTGGCTCTAGCTCTTATAGTCTCTGAGAACTAGCCGACAAACAAGACGGACAGACGGACGGACGGACGGACGGACGGACGGACAGACGGACGGACGGACAGACATGGCTCAATCGACTCGGCTATTGATGCTGATCAAGAATATATATATACTTTATGTATATATGCGTTACATGCAACCGTTATTCGCACAAATACAATATACCCTATTTACTCTTCGAGTACCGTGTATAAATATACATCATAGAGGGTGAATAAGCTAATCTCAATAATAATAAGTATAGTATAGTCTGTTTCAATTATTTTCAATCATACTTAAACTTTTTAATTTGGTTGCTTTTGTTTTAGATTAATTTATAATTACTTTAAGTTCATTTATTTCAGTTTCATTTTTAATATTTTGTTTCATCGTAAATTATTTTGGCTCTAATTAAATGATAAGCTGATAAGTGTAAAGCACCATAGCTAAAGCCAAGCTTTGAATAAGCTCCGAAAGCTCTTTAGCTTTAAGTTGGCCAAAATCGCAACAACAAGCAAGACCGATCAAATTTTTATCATGGACTGCAAATAATGATTATTTTTAATTTTTTATTGAAAAAAATCATTTACTTGCGGAAACTTTGAGGCTGCCGGACATACTTATGCCAATATTCATATTAAAGGATAATCTATGCATATCCACCATGATATGAGTGTGTATTTCGAAATACTTAAAATATAATGATTAGTTTTGAGTTATACTCTCCTACTCAATCAATAATACTTATTTATGAGATAAAAATATAAAACTCAAGAAATAATGATTATACACATGTATACATAACTATTATTGATTGAGTAGTAAAGTATAGCTCAAAACTAATCATTATATTGTGAGTATTTCGATATAACTTGACAGATAATCAATGTGGTATAATTTTTTTAATTAAACTTATAATGATTACCATCCCTGATATTTATTTTATGTACGTGGCAGTAATGTCCCTAATAAGTTAAGTTTTGCAAATCCGATGATCCTATTGGGCTTTGAGGTGGCTCAGAGGGGGCCTAGCTGAGGCCACCGGACGGGTCGCAGGTTGCGGATAGCGAACGGCCTACCCCAGTGGGTAGGTCAGCTGCGAATAGGCGGGCATCCTAAAGAGCATCAACTAAGTTGGCTCTGAGGGAGAGTACCGAAATAAGCAGTCCCGGACAGCCAGCGGGTGTTCGCGACGCAGCAACACTGACGATGCGCTTGTGGTGCCGCCTCTCATTAAGTAGCTCACACAATCCCATCCCTACACAACACCTACCCACATCCTAGCCCCAACACTCACCTCACACCGGGCCGGACTAAGGTGTCACTCGACCCGTGCCAAGAGTCAGCCTGGCTGGGGCCCGGTATAAACACTAGCCCAGTCGTGAACGGAGAGCTCAGGGATTTGGCAGCCCCTGTTCTAATTATGCCTTACCCGGGTAACGCAGAGCTCTGCCGGGGTGGACCGTTCCCCTTCTCTGCAGCTCGTGGGAACTACATGGAAAAATTAAATATTGCTAATAACAAAAACAAAAACGAGAGAGGCACTCCCCAAATGCCTGCAGGGAGAAATCCCAAGCGGGAGAAGGCAGCGGCCCAAAGGCCTGGCCCGATCCGCTCAGACGCAGAAAAGACCTGCACGGTAAAAGACGCGGGTACGAATCCGGGTGGATCCCATCCCAAACCTGGGATGGTGGGATCCCAGGTTTGGGATGGGTGGAAAGTCGACACCCAAAACTGATACCATGGTAGGGCAGCTAAGCAATATTGCGGCTGCTCAACCTTCCGGTGAAGCGGCGGGTGAGGACTTGCCATCTACCAGCGTCCAAGCCAAAAAGTATAGCTATGCCGAAAAGAGAAGTGCTGGGCACATACTCCGTCGGCAGAACGCCAGCCAAGAAGTCAGTCCGACAGCAGACTGGCTGAAAAAAGTAGAATGGGCCTCGACGGTGTTGCCCAACTTCAGTGTGGAGCCACAGAAGGTGGCCGCACAACAGAAGAGGCAACGCTCTCAAGAGACGCCCGGACCTGCCGCGAAGCGATCCAGGGTTCTACCTAACGTATCCTTCGCGCAGATTGCCAAGGAGAGGACGCTGATAGGCGTTCTCGATAAAGGCAGCGCGGAGGGGAAAATACCCAGAAGCCAATGGAAGTGGGTGGAAGCGGCACTGGCCGACCGCTGCTTCGAGCTTCTAGAGAAGGATCCCGGGCCACCCCCAGTCTGCAAGGACATGGGATGGTTCCAGGGAAATATAAAAGTGGTAGCCTGCGAGGATGAGCGCTCCGTGAAGCTTTACAAAGCTGCGGTGGCGCAAATCGGTGAGGTCTACGCAGGGGCGAAGCTCGTCGCTGTAGACTGGAGCGAGGTGCCAAGTAGGCCAAGAGCCCGTATATGGGTACCGGCCACGTTCAAGGAGCCCGAGCGGATCCTTACGATGTTGCAGAGATGCAACCCCACACTGCCAACCTCAGACTGGAAGGTGGCTAAAGTGGAGGCATCAAAGGGCCCTACAAACCAGGCGGTTGTGATCCTGAACAAGGAATCGCTAGCCCCGATCGAGGCAGCCAGGGGAGAGCTCAACTTCGGGTTCAGCTCGGTGACCATGAAGGTCTACAAGTCGGATGCAGCGGCCGAGGCGCGCTCTGTCAACAAACCAGTTGAGCAGGACGTTGCCTCGGAGATCGAGGCACCGGAAGTAGACCCGGAGCCGGAGCCGGCCCTAGAGAGCTACTCCTCGGAGACGGAGCTGCTGCTCGATTTTGAGGCGATGTGTCGGGACGACATCCTCGACGACTCAGACGCCGATGTAACAGTGGTGGAGAATGACTCTAATGAAGTCTCTGAGGCTTCTGCAGATAAATCTCCACCACTGTAAAGCAGCATCCGCTGCTCTTATACTCCGCTTAGTCGCGAGCGGAGGAGACATAGTCCTAATCCAAGAGCCCTGGGTGGTAGGAGGCAGGGTCTGTGGATTAGCGACAAAGGACTACAACCTAATTGTAGCCCAAACGGAAGGTAAAATAAGAACCTGCATATTAGCAAGAAAGCACTTAAATATCTTTCTGCTCCACAACTTTAGCAACGGCGACAACACGGCGGCCAGCCTAGAGCTACAAGGGACACGCCTGAACCTGGTGTCGTCCTACATGGCTCATGAGGAAAGCGATCCTCCCAGTGACCTCGTTCGCAAGATTGTCAGCGACAGCGAGAGGTCGGACACAAGCCTACTAATAGGCTGCGATGCCAACGCTCACCACACCCAATGGGGGAGCTCGGATACAAATGTAAGGGGTGAGTCACTTTTCAGCTTCATCCTTAACTCCAACCTATTTATTGGAAATCGGGGTAATGACCCCACTTTCATTATAAAAAACCGCCAAGAGGTTATTGACCTCACTCTGTTGTCTCACAAACTGTTAGACACTATGAAAAGTTGGAGAGTCCTAGAGGACCACTCCTTCTCCGACCACAGGTACATCGAGACAATCCTATCGCTCGAAAGCACCATACCCACTAGCTATGTAAACCCAAGAAAAACCAACTGGGATACGTATAGCGCAAAAATGGAGGAATTACTCCCCCCCCTAGCCCCAAAATGCCCGTATACACAAGACGATCTTAATCGTCTTGTGGACAATTTCACGGAAGCTTGCAATAAGGCCTTCATGGCAGCTTGCCCCTCGACCAAACCAAGAGGGAAAAAGAAACCCCCCTGGTGGTCTAAACAAATAGATACCCTCCGAAAAGACTGCAGGACTCTCTTTAACAGAGCCAAAAAGCAGCAGCGAGGTAGCGCACTGGGAAAATTACAAAAGTAAGCTAGCCCTATACTAAAAAGAAACAAGGAGAGCAAGAAAGGGCCTCTTGGCATAAATTTTGCTCCGAAATTGAGGACACGTCAGAAGCCGCAAGGCTACGCAAGGTCCTGTCAAAAACATCCCCCTCGGTGGGATATCTCAAGAGAACTGATGGTACGTGGACAAACTCTAGCGAGGACTCCCTACACATTCTTCTCGAAACTCACTTTCCTGGGTGTACGACCATCGAACCGGCAGACACCCCAAGTGAAGGCCCGGAAACCTCGATGGGGCACATCCTCACAAAACGGAATATAAGCTGGGCAGTAAACAGCTTTAAATCCTACAAATCCCTGGCCCGGACCAAGTCATTCCGGCTCAGCTACAAAAGCCGGGGACGTGGCCATCAACTGGCTGCAAAGTATCTTCAGGAAGATACTGACAGTGGGAAAAATCCCCGCGCTTGGCTAAAGGCTAAAATAGTCTTTATACCCAAGGCAGGGAAACCCTCTCACACAACCCCAAAAGACTTCAGACCAATAAGTCTATCGTCCTTTCTTCTTAAAACCTTTGAAAGACTAGTCGGGCTGCAGCTGAGGACAACCATTAAACCTCAGTGGCTGTCAGGGCGCTCAACATGCCTACCGAAAAGGGAAATCCACGGAAACGGCACTCCATGAACTAATCTCGGCGGTAGAGAAATCTCTTCACGTCAAAGAATACTCCCTAATCGCTTTCCTAGACATTGAGGGAGCTTTTAACAACGTCATACCGGGAGCCATCACAGAGGCACTGACTGACCTGGGGGTGGATCGTCACTTGGTGATGCTCATAGATCAATTGCTCACATGCAGGACAGTGACATCATCAATGGGATCGTCCACTCAGTCAAGGTATGTCAACAGAGGCACCCCGCAAGGCGGTGTCCTGTCTCCCCTTCTATGGAACATAGCCGTCAATAAGATCTTGTGTGACTTGGAAGGGGAGGGCTGCAAGGTGGTAGCATACGCGGACGACGTTGCCATTATCTTCTCGGGAAAATTCCTAATGACCGCAAAGCTCGCACGACTGTCAGAATGGACAAAGTCGCGTGGACTGGGAATTAATCCCTCTAAAACGGAACTTGTGTTGTTTTTACAACCAAATACAAAATCCCGCCCCTCAACCCCCCAATACTAAACGGATGCAGGCTCTCCTTCAGCGACAGTGCCAGTTACTTAGGGTTGGTAATTGATAAAAAGCTCAGCTGGAACCTAAGCATCAAAGACAGAGTGAAGAAGGCTACGATAGCCCTCTACACTTGCAAGAAGGCCATTGGGCTAAAATGGGGCATGAACCCAAGAATAGTCCAATGGATCTACCTAGCAATAGTTAGACCAATACTGCTCTACGGAGTCACAGTGTGGTGGACTGCCCTATCGAAGGGGACCATCACAAAACAACTAAGCAAGGTGCAGCGAACTGCAGCCCTAAGCATCAGTGGAGCTCTGAGCACAACGCCAACGGATGCGCTAAATGCTATACTTTGCCTGCAGAGCCCTGACCTTGCAGGTAAGGAGCAGGCAGAAATGGCAGCAATCCGTCTCAGAGACTCCGACCAATGGGTGTCACATCGCACCGGCCACGCATCCATCCTAAATGGAAACAACATCGTCCCTGCAAAAACGGACTACTGCGTTCCGAGGGAGTATACAGATACCCCCTTTGAGACAATCATCCCTCACAGAAACGACTGGCTTGAGGGACCGCCTGGTCCAAAGGAAGCCATTCAAATTTTACTGATGGCTCAAAGCTTGACAACAAGGTCGGAGGAGGAATATACTCCGAACTGCTGAACATAAGCTACTCCTTCAGGCTCCCGGATCACTGCAGTGTCTTCCAAGCGGAGGTCATAGCGATCAAGGAAGCTCTGAGCTGTCTTCAGGAACTAACCCCTGAAGCGACTCACATAAACATCTACAGTGATAGCCAAGCTGCAATCAAATCATTGAATGCGATAACGACAAGCTCGGCCACAGTTGCGAACTGTCGCAAATCTCTTCACGAGATGGCTTATCAGTTCGTCATCAGCCTAATATGGGTCCCGGGCCACCAGGACATTGAAGGCAACTGTATAGCAGATGAGCTGGCCAGAGCTGGAACAACAATCCCCCTTCTCAATGATAAGGAGGATATTCGTATGCCAATGGCCACCTGCAAGCTCAGAATAAAAGAACATTTTAAGAAACTTACAAATGACAGATGGCAAACTGTGCCACTATGTCGCATAACTCGGCAAACATGGCCTAATATAAATAGGAAGCGCACCGATGAGCTCTGCAAACTCAGTAGGAGTAGGTGCAGCTCAGTCATACGCTCCCCTTACGGGACACTGGCTAATAGGCACACATGCAAACAGGCTGGGAGCCCCTTATAACGATTTCTGTCGAAGCTGTAGAGATGAGGACGAGGAGGAGACTGTGGAACACCTTTTCTGCTCCTGCCCGGCTCTCAGTAGAAGGAGACTCCAATACTTGGGCGCTCCTTTTCTAAATGACATTTCGGACATGTCTACAATAAGTCCCAGACGGATCGCAGGCTTCATAAGGGCATCCGGATGGGATAATGGATAAAATAGGGTCTCACGGGAGAGAAGGGAGCGAAACATGCGGTATCACAATGGGCCGAAACCGGCCTAAGTGTGTCGGGTCTCTGACAATCCCCGACAGCCGCCTCAACCTAACCTAACCTAAGTTTTGCAAAAAAATATGTTCGTTCACTTACGTATCTGCTTTATGTCATCCATGTCCAAAAGATCTTTCGGCGATGGGATAGCGAACATGTAAACTTTTAATAGAGAGCACATACAATTGTTCCTACACACATAAACATATGATTTCTCTCCGTTTGTTTTGATCATCTTTTTTTTTTTGGGAGGATTTTATCAAATTTAATTAAATAAATAAATTTTACGTTAGATTCTTTTTGTTCTTGTCACTTGCGCTAAATATCATGACTTTACTTTACATTTAAATTAATCAATATCAAAACGATGTCTGAATCCAGAAGTGGCAGGGATAGCATACGGACACAGGTTGAAATTCGAAAAGCACTTCCGTAGCCTCTACGGGTGAATGGCCTCTCATGCAATTCGCTAATTTCGGTTCTCAAGCCGCTGTAGGCGGGGGATGATGGGCGAGGGACTCGATCGAGGTTGTTCGGTCTAGGTGCTGTAGGTGTCGGGAAAAGGGTCGCGCCTGCGGGAAAGCTTCTGGTGGGGGCTAGGGTGGTCTTCCACAAATATACACTTCTATGGGCACAGTGGACACCGTATATATCGAATAGATATGGTCATTCCCTACAGAATCGCGTTTTTATTATACCCGGTACTCGAAGAGTAAATAGGGTATATTGTATTTGTGCGAATAACGGTTGTATGTAACGCACAGAAGGAAACGTTTCCGACCCCATAAAGTATATATATTCTTGATCAGCATCAATAGCCGAGTCTATGTCTGTCTGTCTGTCGGTCCGTCTGTCCGTCCTGATGAGCTACTAGTACTCAGAGACTATTAGAGGTAGAGCCACCAAATTTTGCATCCAGACTTCTGTATGCTCACACTGTTACAAGTGTATTTCAAAAATGAGCCAAGCCCCCTTCCGCCTCCGCAAAAAGGCGAAAACCTCCCAAATCTACAATTTTGAAGATAGCAGAAAACTAACGAGAAGGGACGTGTGAGACGCGTCTTCTTACGCGTCACAACTTTTATACCCGGCACTCAGTACTACATCTGCACTTTAGCGGTTATTTGTCAAATTTTACATTTTTTCTTCATCTGTCATCTACATCAACAACACTGCTCACGCCAACACGCTCCTTTAGCTCGCCACCCTCCCCTAAAGACACACACTGCAGAGTCGTGGCAGAGGCAGAGGCAGAGACGTGTCAGGGGAGGGGCCATAAACAGCGCGAAGCAGAGTGTGAATGCTGCGGGACGGGGTGGGTTTGGCCACTGCAAATTAATTTCTTCATTGTGGCTATAATAATGATCCAATCGCATCCCAATTTGGTGATCTGATAGATATGGTCATTAATTTGCAGAGGCCAAACCCACCCCGTCCCGCAGCTTATATTTGTTTTACACATTCTCTCATTCACACTCTGCTTCGCGCTATTTATGGCCTCTGCCCCTGACACGTCTCTGCCTCTGCCTCTGCCACGACTCTGCAGTGTGTGTCTATAGGGGAGGGTGGCGAGCTAAAGGAGCGTGTTGGCGTGAGCAGTGTTGTTGATGAAGATGACAGATGAAGAAAAAATGTAAAATTTGACAAATGCTAAAGTGCAGATGTAGTACTGAGTGCCGGGTATAAAAGTTGTGGCGCGTAAGAAGCGTCTCACACGTTCCTTCTCGTTTTTCATTTATCTTTAAAATTGTCGATGCATCAGACTTTCGCTGTTTGTGATTTCGGAAGGGGGCGGCGCGAAACCTTGAAATACACTTGTAACATTGTGATATGCAAAATTTGGTGGCTCTAGCTTTGATAGTCCCTGATATCTAGGCGATCATCAAGACGCACGCACAGACGGCCAGTCGGACAGTGATACAGGCATGGCTATATCGACTCGGCTATTGATGCCGGTCAAGAATATTCTTGTACTTTATTCTATATACTTTACGGGGTCGGAAACGTTTCCTTCTGTGTGTTACATACATATGTACATCAACTTTTGAGCACAAACACAATATACCCAATTTACTCTTCGAGTACCTTATAAAAAAAAATGGTTGAAAACAAAAAATATAACCACACGAGTGGCTGAGCCACGCGTCAAGATATTTCCTCTCAAAAGATGCAATTTTTATTTTGGGATGATAATTCGAACCTCTGTCGAATGCTCATCTATGCTATAAATATAGATAATGATACACTTTATTCTTTACAGAACCAGCGTTTCCATAAGCTTTTCTTTGGCTTGTCTTTGTCTTTGAGCATGGGACGATCCAGCCAAGTGTAGGCAAGCTTATCGAGCAATGATTCGCATTCCACTGGTAACGTCAACACGAGCTCCGATTTTTGTTTATCCCAATCGTACGGCCTGAGGCATTGCAGAAAGTTGTTAGACTCTATTTCGATATTTGTCAAAACTCGATTCGGTTTCATTGCTAGACAATTAAGATGGGCTCGGAATTTGTAGAATACAATTAGACACTAAAAATTATCTTACTAGCATTCACATTCAAGCTTCCATAAAGCAGCAACAACAGCATGCAAAATCTTCCGGCAAAAGTCATCTTAAGGGAACAGCACCACGATCGCTATTGAGAAAATTTGTTAGATATTTTCATTTGAATGCGGAAAAATATTTTAGCTAAAACTAATCTACAAATCGGTTTCAGTTATATAAAACAGAAAATATCATGTAACACATGATTGAAATTATAAACAGCTGCTGAATGAATTTTCGCGCCTGTGCAGAACTTTGCAAAATGGGTGGGATTAAAAACAATGTCTTTTTTATACCCGGTACTCGAAGAGTAAATAGGGTATATTGTATTTGTGCGAATAACGGTTGTATGTAACGCACAGAAGGAAACGTTTCCGACCCCATAAAGTATATATATTCTTGATCAGCATCAATAGCCGAGTCTATGTCTGTCTTTCTGTCTGTCCGTCTGTCCGTCTGTCCGTCCTGATGAGCGCCTAGTACTCAGAGACTATAAGAGCTAGAGCCACCAAATTTTGCATCCAGACTTCTGTATGCTCACACTGTTACGCGTGACGCGTAAGAAGCGTCTCACACGTCCCTTCTCGTTTTTTGTACATTCTCTCATCCACCCTCTGCTTCGCGCTGTTTATGGCCTCTGCCCCTGACACGTCTCTGCTTCTGCCGACACTCTGCCGCTGCCTCAGCCGCGACTCTGCCACGACTCTGCAGTGTGTGTCTATAGGGGAGGGTGGCGAGCTAAAGGAGCGTGTTGGCGTGAGCAGTGTTGTTGATGTAGATGACAGATGAAGAAAAAATGTAAAATTTTACAAATAACCGCTAAAGTGCAGATGTAGAACTGAGTGCCGGGTATAAAAGTTGTGACGCGTAAGAAGCGTCTCACACGTCCCTTCTCGTTAATAATAAAACCATTTCTTTTTGATACATAAGTCCAAGGCCTCAAGATCTCAAGATTTAATTCCAGCCTTACATTTTCTGTTTAGCCATTCAATTTCTGCCATTTATTTTCCACAACCACGTCTGGGTGGATTGCATTCGATCAGCTGGACAACTTGACAGTCTTCTCTACCTACCCATAGTCGGGCCCTGGGTATCCTGGTGGGTATCCTGGTGTGCCATGTCCTGGGCCTCCGGGTGGGCCATATCCTGGGCCTGCGGGTAGGCCCTGTCCTGGGTATCCAGTGGGTGGGTATCCTGGTGGGCCAGGTGGGTGCCCTCCGGGTCCTGGACCTCTGGGTGGGTATCCTGGTGGGCCTCCGGGACCTGATGCATGTCCTGGGTCTCCTTGTGGTGCTGGTGCTCCGTCTGAAGCTGGTGCGGGTGCTGGTTGGTGATGCAGGTGCAGGTGCGGGAACTGGAGGTCCTTCTGGTGCTAGCGCTGGTGCTTGTGCGGATGCTGGTACAGGGGGAATAGGATTAGATCCAATTCTGACGTTGTTTTTATTCTTATTTATGTTCCATTTTCCGCCTTGAGGCCAGGCGTGCACCAAATCTAACAGCAACAAAACGATACCACAATAGATCTTCATATTTGACAGCTGGGGAATCATTGAGGAGCTGAGGCCGAGTAATCCTCTATTTATTTGATAACAAGTGGTTACATAAGTTATAGCGATTTTAACATGGAATTTATTTGTGAAATTTCACATTTAGTAGGACAGAAATAGCAGAATACACCGCAAGGCTAATGAAATTTTCATAATGGTTTATGAAAATACATTAAACAAAATATTTTTAAAGTTAACTTTGAGAAATCCTTAGGTGAAAGACAATAAACATCACGAAAGATGTGATCTCGCTGGTGAATGCTTCTAGGTCTACATGTATGTAGGTGCACCTACATTATTTTTAGGCATTATTTGACAGTCTCTCTATCTGAATATTCCATTCTGATGAAAATTTGTATACCCGGTACTCGAAGAGTAAATAGGGTATACTGTGCTCAAAAGTGGATGTTTGCTAAGCACAGAAGGAAACGTTCCCGACCCCATAAAGTATATATATATATATTTTTGATCAGCTTCAATAGCCGACTCGATATAGCCATGTCTTTAAGTCCGTCTGTCCATCCGTCCCTCCTCGTTGATCTGATAGATATAGTCATTCCCTTAGGAAGTGCATTTTTAGTTTTCTCTTATCTTCAAAATTGTGGATACACAGAAGAGGGCGGGGCTAATTTTTGAAATACACTTGTACCAGTGTGATATCAAAATTCGGTGGCTTTAGCTCTTATAGTCTCGAAGAACTAGCCGACAAAATAAGACGGACAGACAGACAAAGCTATATCGACTTGGATATTGATGCTGATGAAGAATACGGAAACATTTTCCTTCTGAGCGTTACATATGCAAATTTCGCGCACAAATACAAAGTAGGCAATTCCGTTGGGAATGACTATATCTATCAGATCACCGAATTGGAATTAGATTGGATCATCATTATAGCTAGAGTGAAGAAATAAATTTTCAGTGGCTTCCCCCACCCTGTCCTGAAGCTTTGTTTCTTCTTGAAGCGCGAAGTATGCGTGCCGAGCCCTGCTTTAAGGTTACATATGTACATATGAGTGCCGGGTATAAAAGTTGTGACGCGTACGGAGCGTCTCACAAACTTTTCCACTCTATTGACCTCTACAGGCAGCTGTATTAGCATTAAAACGAACAAGATATTACCACAAAATAAACATCGAAGAAAACGTTATCTGGTTTAGTTTATTTCCATTATAAAACTGATATCTTTAAGAGGTAGCTGACGGTACGCGTAGATTAATATTGTTACGATTAACGTTTGAATCTACCACTCCAAGAGTCATCGAGACGGCTCTTAGTCAATATAGTTATGAGCTCCATATTGATTCTTCCAAGGGGCAACAGCGCGTCAAAGCTGGTATTTATACAATGAGTTTCAAGGTCAAAGCGAGGATAAGCAAAGCGAATCAATTTGTAATTAAATTACATTTTATTAGAGCTGGAGGTAATTTCTATGAAATAGTTGAAGATAATAAGAATAATAAATAAATTGTACGAAAATACAAAATTATTATATCAAATTATTTCTTAAATCAACAACACAAACCACAAACCAGAATAACCTCATTAATTGCCCCAACAAAGCCATTCTATTTTCCGGCACCAACGACTGACTCATTTTCATCTAATGAAGATCTAATTCATTTTTATACCCGGTACTCGAAGAGTAAAGTGAATATACATATATTCGCACAGAAGGAAACGTCTCCGACCCCATAAAGTATATATATTCTTGATCAGCATCAAAAGCCGAGTCGATTGAGCCATGTCTGTCTGTCCGTCTGTCCGTCTTGTTTGTCGGCTAGTTCTCAGAGAGTATAAGAGCTAGAACCACCAAATGTTGAACCAAACTGATGTATGCTCACACTGCGAAAACCTCCCAATCCCAAAATTTTGAAGATAAAAGAAAACTAAAAACGCCATTCCGTAGGGAATGTCCAAATCTATCAGATCACCAAATTGGGTCCGATTGGATCATTATTATAGCCACAATGAAGAAATTAATTAGCTGTGGCTAAACCCACCCCGTCCTGCAGCTTATATTTTTATACCCGGTACTCGAAGAGTAAATAGGGTATATTGTATTTGTGCGGATAACGGTTGTATGTAACGCACAGAAGGAAACGTTTCCGACCCCATAAAGTATATATATTCTTGATCAGCATCAATAGCCGAGTCTATGTCTGTCTTTCTGTCTGTCCGTCTGTCCGTCCTGATGAGCGCCTAGTACTCAGAGACTATAAGAGCTAGAGCCACCAAATTTTGCATCCAGACTTCTGTATGCTCACACTGTTACGCGTGACGCGTAAGAAGCGTCTCACACGTCCCTTCTCGTTTTTTGTACATTCTCTCATCCACACTCTGCTTCGCGCTGTTTATGGCCTCTGCCCCTGACACGTCTCTGCTTCTGCCGACACTCTGCCGCTGCCTCAGCCGCGACTCTGCCACGACTCTGCAGTGTGTGTCTATAGGGGAGGGTGGCGAGCTAAAGGAGCGTGTTGGCGTGAGCAGTGTTGTTGATGTAGATGACAGATGAAGAAAAAATGTAAAATTTTACAAATAACCGCTAAAGTGCAGATGTAGTACTGAGTGCCGGGTATAAAAGTTGTGACGCGTAAGAAGCGTCTCACACGTCCCTTCTCGTTCTAAATAAAGCCAGGCCTAATAGCCAGGAGCCGTTTCAGACATAATTTTGCCCATTATTCGCAGTGGGGAGAAGTTCTTGCGGCGCTTTTAAGTTCTGTATAAATATTTTGGCATTGGCATTGCTTTATTTACGTGAAAACAATTTCCAAATTTATTTATTCCTGCTGCTAATTTTTTGTATAATCCAAACCATAACCAAAGCGGTCATGTCTGGACGTTGATATGCAATGACTGCACCATCAAGTGGCCCATTCGACACCAAGTCAAAGCCTGTTACGCGAGGAACCCAGAAGAACGCAACCCTCCTCCCGCCCAACCGACCGAGGGGCGCTGCCGCATGACGCGCGGCGCGATTAACCGAACCGGTTACGAGCATGCAGGAAAGATAGGTGTTAGGCTAATATTCGTGGAAAATTAGAACTAAACACAACTAAACTGGAGCCACTATAGCTAAGCAAGCAAAATTATCAAAGTCAGAAACAAGACAAAGCTAAAATTAAACTAACTACGGGAGAGGTAGGCTAGTATAAGAGATTTAAGAAGAGGAAGGGAGGTAGTCGAGGTTATAATGTGATAGAAGGAATTATAATCCGAGCATAAAACTCTAAAGGGTTCGTGCAAGGCATAATTCGATCTACACATTGGAAGGAATAAAGGAATTTAGTTTCTAGTGGGTCTAATGGGAATCGTAAAGTTTACGCGGCTCAGCAAGTCAGGGCTGTCTACATCCCCCTTGATCAAGTTGTGCATACAAATTACACCAAGCATTTTTCCACGAGTGACTAAGGATTGAAGATTTATTAAAAGAAGTCTACTACGGTAGGATGGCAGTCTCACCGTTGCATCCCAGTTGAGACCCCGTAGGGCAAATAATAAAAGTTTTTCTGTACTGATTCAGTACGGTCCTGATGTATGTTGTACTGAGGGCACCATACACATGAGCCGTATTCTAAAATCGAACGAACAAGCGAGATATAGAGAGTCTTCGTTATATAGGGGTCATTAAATTCCTTTGACCACCTCTTTATAAACCCAAGCACACCCATGGCTTTATTTACCATGGAAGAAATGTGTTCAGAAAACTTTAACTTGGGGTCTAGTTTAACACCAAGATCATCAACTAATGTAATTCTCTCAAGAGAACTACCGCAGAGGGTGTAAGGTGCGAGACTGAAATGAAATGGACACAGAGCTTAACATCATCCGCATACATAAGTACTCGAGGATTTGTTAATACAGAAGGCAGGTCATTAATAAAGAGTGTGAAAAGTAAGGGGCCTAAATGGCTACCCTGTGGTAGTCCAGAAGTAACCATAACAGGTAAAGATAAGGAGTTTTTAAAAAGGACCCTTTGAGACCTAGAACACAGGTAGCTAGAAATCTCTCTTATCTTTAAAATTGTGGCTATGGGAGACTTTCGAAGTTTGTGGGGACGGAAGGGGGCGGTCCCGCGGTGCCGCGTATTTGTCCCGTCCAAATCGCTCGTTTCTTTGCAAATTTCGAAAACGAATAGTTGTATAGTCAGTTGTAAAGGTCGTCCAGAAGTGTATCATAACCGTTTGCTATGCGTACCAACGTCCTGTTCGACATCAGAGAATTGCCCATATACTCGTACAGTAGGCACACATATTATTCGTACACCCTAGTTTGAACAACTATAACTTGTCGTACGCGCAACGTTAACAGAAAAAGTAAATTTTTTATCATAGATCAACACACATATCCACTATCTGTTTTACAAATTTGAACTTTTTAATTTTAATTTTTAGTTTTCCTTTATGGTATCCTTATAAAAATTAACTAAAGCAAGAAAATCCCTTGGTACCAGGTTCTTCAAGTAAAATTTGAATATTAAGGGTTACATATACGATGAAAATCTTTTTTTGCCACATTAAGTCAATATGATGTCTAAAAGCCTTGGACAGAATCTTTTCCCCAAGGTATTGGTGCCCTTGGCATTAATATTGACCCCCTCCACAAGAAGTTCCGGTTTCAAGAACTCCCTCGATGTAATTTTGATCTTTCGTATCCTTTTTTACACATATTGCATACAGGCTTCATGGAAATTAAGTTGGCAAACCGTTAGCTAATTGTAGCTGTTAAAAGATTAGACTAGAGTTTAAGCATTAAGCTCATTCCTGATAGCTCCCATAATAAGAGAGCCTACTTTCTCTGCAAATGTAGTAAACTCGAAGAGTAAAGAGGGTATATTGTATTTGTGCACAAAGTGAATATACATATATTCGCACAGAAGGAAACGTCTCCGACCCCATAAAGTATATATATTCTTGATCAGCATCAATAGCCGAGTCGATTGAGCCATGTCTGTCTGTCCGTCTGTCCGTCTTGTTTGTCGGCTAGTTCTCAGAGACTATAAGAGCTAGAGCCACCAAATTTTGAATCCATCCTGCTGTATGCTCACACTGCGAAAACCTCCCAATCCCAAAATTTTGAAGATAAAAGAAAACTAAAAACGCCATTCCGTAGGGAATGTCCAAATCTATCAGATCACCAAATTGGGTCCGATTGGATCATTATTATAGCCACAATGAAGAAATTAATTAGCTGTGGCTAAACCCACCCCGTCCTGCAGCTTATATTTTTATACCCGGTACTCGAAGAGTAAATAGGGTATATTGTATTTGTGCGGATAACGGTTGTATGTAACGCACAGAAGGAAACGTTTCCGACCCCATAAAGTATATATATTCTTGATCAGCATCAATAGCCGAGTCTATGTCTGTCTTTCTGCCTGTCCGTCTGTCCGTCCTGATGAGCGCCTAGTACTCAGAGACTGTAAGAGCTAGAGCCACCAAATTTTGCATCCAGACTTCTGTATGCTCACACTGTTACAAAATGTAAAATTTGACAAATAACCGCTAAAGTGCAGATGTAGAACTGAGTGCCGGATATAAAAGTTGTGACGCGTAAGAAGCGTCTCACACGTCCCTTCTCGTTTTTTGTACATTCTCTCATCCACACTCTGCTTCGCGCTGTTTATGGCCTCTGCCCCTGACACGTCTCTGCTTCTGCCGACACTCTGCCGCTGCCTCAGCCGCGACTCTGCCACGACTCTGCAGTGTGTGTCTATAGGGGAGGGTGGCGAGCTAAAGGAGCGTGTTGGCGTGAGCAGTGTTGTTGATGTAGATGACAGATGAAGAAAAAATGTAAAATTTTACAAATAACCGCTAAAGTGCAGATGTAGTACTGAGTGCCGGGTATAAAAGTTGTGACGCGTAAGAAGCGTCTCACACGTCCCTTCTCGTTCTAAATAAAGCCAGGCCTAATAGCCAGGAGCCGTTTCAGACATAATTTTGCCCATTATTCGCAGTGGGGAGAAGTTCTTGCGGCGCTTTTAAGTTCTGTATAAATATTTTGGCATTGGCATTGCTTTATTTACGTGAAAACAATTTCCAAATTTATTTATTCCTGCTGCTAATTTTTTGTATAATCCAAACCATAACCAAAGCGGTCATGTCTCGACGTTGATATGCAATGACTGCACCATCAAGGGCCCATTCGACACCAAGTCAAAGCCTGTTACGCGAGGAACCCAGAAGAACGCAACCCTCCTCCCGCCCAACCGACCGAGGGGCGCTGCCGCATGACGCGCGGCGCGATTAACCGAACCGGTTACGAGCATGCAGGAAAGATAGGTGTTAGGCTAATATTCGTGGAAAATTAGAACTAAACACAACTAAACTGGAGCCACTATAGCTAAGCAAGCAAAATTATCAAAGTCAGAAACAAGACAAAGCTAAAATTAAACTAACTACGGGAGAGGTAGGCTAGTATAAGAGATTTAAGAAGAGGAAGGGAGGTAGTCGAGGTTATAATGTGATAGAAGGAATTATAATCCGAGCATAAAACTCTAAAGGGTTCGTGCAAGGCATAATTCGATCTACACATTGGAAGGAATAAAGGAATTTAGTTTCTAGTGGGTCTAATGGGAATCGTAAAGTTTACGCGGCTCAGCAAGTCAGGGCTGTCTACATCCCCCTTGATCAAGTTGTGCATACAAATTACACCAAGCATTTTTCCACGAGTGACTAAGGATTGAAGATTTATTAAAAGAAGTCTACTACGGTAGGATGGCAGTCTCACCGTTGCATCCCAGTTGAGACCCCGTAGGGCAAATAATAAAAAGTTTTTCTGTACTGATTCAGTACGGTCCTGATGTATGTTGTACTGAGGGCACCATACACATGAGCCGTATTCTAAAATCGAACGAACAAGCGAGATATAGAGAGTCTTCGTTATATAGGGGTCATTAAATTCCTTTGACCACCTCTTTATAAACCCAAGCACACCCATGGCTTTATTTACCATGGTAGAAATGTGTTCAGAAAACTTTAACTTGGGGTCTAGTTTAACACCAAGATCATCAACTAATGTAATTCTCTCAAGAGAACTACCGCAGAGGGTGTAAGGTGCGAGACTGAAATGAAATGGACACAGAGCTTAACATCATCCGCATACATAAGTACTCGAGGATTTGTTAATACAGAAGGCAGGTCATTAATAAAGAGTGTGAAAAGTAAGGGGCCTAAATGGCTACCCTGTGGTAGTCCAGAAGTAACCATAACAGGTAAAGATAAGGAGTTTTTGAAAAGGACCCTTTGAGACCTAGAACACAGGTAGCTAGAAATCTCTCTTATCTTTAAAATTGTGGCTATGGGAGACTTTCGAAGTTTGTGGGGACGGAAGGGGTCGGTCCCGCGGTGCCGCGTATTTGTCCCGTCCAAATCGCTCGTTTCTTTGCAAATTTCGAAAACGAATAGTTGTATAGTCAGTTGTAAAGGTCGTCCAGAAGTGTATCATTACCGTTTGCTATGCGCACCAACGTCCTGTTCGACATCAGAGAATTGCCCATATACTCGTACAGTAGGCACACATATTATTCGTACACCCTAGTTTGAACAACTATAACTTGTCGTACGCGCAACGTTAACAGAAAAAGTAAATTTTTTATCATAGATCAACACACATATCCACTATCTGTTTTACAAATTTGAACTTTTTAATTTTAATTTTTAGTTTTCCTTTATGGTATCCTTATAAAAATTAACTAAAGCAAGAAAATCCCTTGGTACCAGGTTCTTCAAGTAAAATTTGAATATTAAGGGTTACATATATGATGAAAATCTTTTTTTGCCACATTAAGTCAATATGATGTCTAAAAGCCTTGGACAGAATCTTTTCCCCAAGGTATTGGTGCCCTTGGCATTAATATTGACCCCCTCCACAAGAAGTTCCGGTTTCAAGAACTCCCTCGATGTAATTTTGATCTTTCGTATCCTTTTTTACACATATTGCATACAGGCTTCATGGAAATTAAGTTGGCAAACCGTTAGCTAATTGTAGCTGTTAAAAGATTAGACTAGAGTTTAAGCATTAAGCTCATTCCTGATAGCTCCCATAATAAGAGTGCCTACTTTCTCTGCAAATGTAACTTACGGTTATGTTAGGTTTGTTTCCATTGGGTCAGATGCAAATTTTGCTATGTTACTTTCATTTGCATTTGTCACGCTCGTTAGACTTTGAAATTTTCCCGCTGGGGGCGTCCTGGTAGTTCGATGTCGAATGGCAGTCACGTGACATGAATCTGCCCCAAGGGCAAACTAAACTATAGCCGAATTAACTTTAAATAATGCACATGAAACTGGTAACTTTTTCCTATACCATTGTGTTGCGTATATGTATGTATGCTGTAAATATAAACAAAATACATTTTGTAACTAATGCATAAGCGACAGCATTGCTGGCCTCAAACTTAGGGCTGTCTGCCTTGCCTGTCAGCTCATAAATATATAAATAGCAAAAAAATCCTGGAACAGTTTCTAGCTTCTGGTTTTACTTGGCAGCGAGCAGCGCATAAATACCAAGAAGAGCTCTCGCTCCAAGTTTGAAATCCTTTGGATTTAAGTACTGGTAATAGGATGTCCAAGTGGCGCAATATCTTGTCGCCACAATGCAACGGCCTGCAAGCAAAGCCGCACTTGAAAGAGGACGACATAAAGTGGGGCATTTTACAGTCGGGAAATTCAATATGTTTTCATAAGGTAATGTGCAAGAGGTTAGCATCAAATCAGGGATAATTGTGTAGCCCTTGAGGTAAATAAATAAGCACGCCTTTAATTTTTTTTTTTTAATTAATCGCTGCAGCGAATTTGTTGTTCGCCAATTTATGACAATGACAATGTATTTTATGTTGAATATTAGAAAACAAAATTACTGAAATTTTTGAACTAAAAAAAGAGTTTGCCGAACCAACACCAGAAATAGGGTGTTTTTTTTTTTAACTATAAAAATAATATAGTTATAAAGATTTCGATTGATTTTAAAAGACGAATAAAGATTCTTCAGCTAATGAAATTATTTGTAGTCAGAAAAACTTGAACCTGCTGCTACGGATCGCATAAATCTGCACGAACATGAAATACTCCCCATTCAGTTTCATTTAAGTTGGTGCCGCTTATACACTTTATAATTTCACCCAAAAATGTATGGTATATATCACCATATATGTATATCCATTAGTATCCAAAAATCAAATTTAAAATTTAAATGAAACGCCAAACAGGTTGATTAAATTTCAAACCAAAATAATTGCATGCCAAAATGAATGCCACATTGAAATTGTACGGCTGAGTGGCTGCAGCGTGTACTGCAGCACGTTTCTGCATTATGATTGTTATTGTTGTTGTGGCAATATGGCCACATACACAGCGGCTGGCGCAGCCACACACACAAATACCAACAAAATACACCAACTATTTTTGTGGCAGCACAAGGAAGTGGCGAAAAGCGCACTTTTTATCTTTTGAATTTTATGGGCTGAGAATTCAAATGAATAGCAATTTGTGCACGCCTCGCATAGTGCCACAAATACTCCACTTTGGCCCCTCTCCCCTGCTGCCAGTATTCTAACCCCATCCGGATTGACTGCAGATTTGACACCTGTTTCCCTTACCTTACAGAGATGACCTCTGCCCCTTTTCAACCAAATGCTACCACAGAAAGGAGCTTGATGTTAAAGCTGAATTTGAGTTTTCTTCGGCTTATTTAAATATTGATTTAACCATATACACATACATACATATAAACATAAACATAAACATAACATAAAAACACACTACAAAAAATATATATTCTTCATATACAATTTCATTTATGAATGCTTTCAGATATATTATCAAAAAACAAAAAAAAAAGAATACTAATAATAATAATACTATTAATATTATTGTAATTTTCTGGTGATCTATAAATATCCCTTCCTCTAAGCAATTAAACCAAATAACAATCTTCCAATGCAGGTTGCCTATAAAAAATATCTTCCTGGATTTAAATATCTTCTGTAATCTTTCGCTTCCCAGTATTGTGGAACCAAATAAAGTCAAATCGTATACCTCAAATAAGTTTGCCCCTGCTTCTGGCAAGCCTCTGGCAAAAATTATCAAACATCCACCGGTAAGAGTATGCAAGTAACAAAGTAGTTAAAAATGGCATCCCCGGCCACACCATGAAATGTTCGTCCAGAGTAAAATAAATGAGCTCCTGGCCATGGAACTTAAACTTGGAAATGCGTTGCGTTGTGGGTTTTCGCGGCTACTTTCCGCTAATTTTGGATGCAGCCCACACAAATCTTGTCATTATTAAAGGCTCTTTCCGGGTACTGAGCCCAGCTCTTAGTCCGCACCAACAGAACTGGACTGAGGACTGGGGGTGCCTGCTCTCTTGCTTGTTTGATTTGGTCCATTAATTTTGAGCAGAGTTTTGGTCGAATCGCTAAGGGAAAACTCTGTGACAGCAGGGACCAGATAGAGACCCCGGGCCTGAGCCTGTAGTGCTCGTTGATTTGTGTGGCGCTTTTCTGGGTGATTAAGTCATTCGTCAGGTAGCCGGCCAGGCCATTAAAGTTACGACAAAAAGAAGAAGATTTTTTTTGTGTGCCTCGCCCTCTGTGGCTTTTTAATGAAGCGTTATGCAATATAATTTAGAGGGTTTTTTCGCTGCCCGTTATCCTATCTACTCCACTCGGTTTGCCAATTTTTCCGCTCACTTTTTTTCAATTAAAAAGATTCAGTCATTGTCATACGGCGCCCATATACTTACTTGGGGTATCTGTAATAAGCATTCAATGATTGGGCACACAAAGAAGTACATAAGTCTTAAGCTCATTTAATTGGTATTAATAACGCCCATGGCCCTGGCCCAAGCAGGAGCCAGCTGTTGCCCCACGCGACCTGCCCACAGTATGGGACGAGTCAGGAGTGGGTGCCTGGGCAAGCATCTATGAAGGTCACCGCTAAGTAGTTTAGTTCTGCCATTGGCATGCTCAGCAGTTCAAGTACTTTGATAAACGTTTGCAGGCCGTTTGGCTGTAATTTTATAGCTAGGAGCATATTTATTTCGTTGGAGGGGAAAGATTCTTTTGTTGGTTCTTCTTTCATTGTTTTACTTGGCGCAGGGTCTTAGCTGTGCGGTAAACAAATTATGCTTACTTATTTGTTCAGCTTGAACGCGGAGTCGAGCCAGGGGAAAAGTGCCTTTCCTTATGTACTTGAAATGTGTTCAAAACTCAAGTGATTTCAGTTTGAAATTTTATCGTTGCAGCAGCTTTGGCATTGATACGTTGGCATTGAGCCATTACCCGTTTTCCCAGATTCCAACTGGTAAACATAATCCCAATCAAAGAAAAACCCTCTCCAGAAACTGGATCAAATTCGTGCCTAACATGCAGATACCCTTGGCATTCGTCTTAGCCCCGTTGTAAGCACAAGACATCCCTCAACACTATCCACACTTTCTGGCAAAAGATTATGTCACGTATCAAATAGTTGCACGCAGTTACGGCACCGAGCAGGGAGCAGGGACTAGTGTAGAAAACTTCGCACCTATGTACATATGTTTATGCGCTGGCTGGGTCGTATTAGTTTCCGAGCTGCTTGTTGATTCTTTTGCAACACTTTTTGTTGACACCGATGATGCCGGGAGGGACGCGCGCTACAGAGGACGTGCTTTGCGGCACTTTGTTGTCTTGTTTGAACCTGTTTTGTTGCACTGCCTGCTCTACAATGTTGTACTGTTTATGCCCGGGCAGAGCGTACTTATTATTTGTGAGGAGCAGAAGTTAGAAATAAGTTAAAGAAAATGTTAGCTGAAGTAAATATAAATAAATTTCTTTTTGGAGCTTCGTTCTTGCACCTCTTTTAAAATATAACCCCATCTAATAGAGTATCTACCACTGCGACTTTCCCTGTCACTTTTATTTTTATACCCGGTACTCGAAGATTAAATAGGGTATATTGTATTTGTGCGAATAACGGTTGTATGTAACGCACAGAAGGAAACGTTTCCGACCCCATAAAGTATATATATTCTTGATCAGCATCAATAGCCGAGTCGATTGAGCCATGTCTGTCTGTCCGTCCGTCCGTCTGTCCGTCCTTCCGTCTGTCCGTCTTGTTTGTCGGCTAGTTCTCAGAGACTATAAGAGCTAGAGCCACCAAATTTTGGCTCCAGACTGCTGTATGATCACACTGAAACCAGTGTATTTCAAAAATTAGCCCCGCCTCTTCCGCCACCGCGAAAGGGCGAAAACCTCCCAATTCTGTAGGGAATGACCATAGCTATCAGATCACCAAATTGGGATCCTATTGAATTATTATTATAGCCACAATGAAGAAATTAATTTGCAGTGGCTAAACCCACCCCGTCCCGCAGCTTATATTTGTTTTTTTTTCACATTCTCTCATTCACACTCTGCTTCTGGCTGTGTGCGTGAGAAGTGTAGATGTATATGACAGATGAAGAAAAAATGTCAAATTTGACAAAAAACCGCTGAGGTACAGATGTAGTACTGATTACCGGGTATAAAAGTTGTGACACGTAAGAAGCGTCTCACACGTCCCTTCTCGTTTCATTATTAATAGGGCGACTCCCTTTTGTTTGCCTCTCTCCACCTTGCTCCGGTGCTCCTTGTTTTCCCGGTTGAAACGTTTGTCATTTGAGCCAAGTCGCCTCGCATTCGTGTGAGTGACAGGAATTATTTTGTTGACACAAAAAAAAATGGTTTACCCCATTTTTTTCTGCACTTCCTAATAAAAAATGACAAGAAATGATAAAGCATAGTTCTGGTAGATGCGGGCGCGTGCAGCATTTGATCCAAGCATTCTACAGACTATAAATGTGCCCATTTCTTGATATTTCTTCCGGCTCGAAAACAGCGAGAACATTTGCATAATTATTTGCTTTTTAATTGTTGTGTTTGACAGTTGTTAATTGCAGACAACAAAATCTTCCTTCTGTTCGGAATGTCGAGGCTCATTCCTCTCCGCACGTTGGTTTTCAGCGTTTTTATACCCGGTACTCGAAGAGTAAATAGGGTATATTGTAATTGTGCGAAATAACGGATGTTTGTAACGCAGAGAAGGAAACGTTTCCGACCCCACAAAGTATATATATTCTTGATCAGCTTCAATAGCCGATTCGATTGAGCCATGTCTGTCTGTCCGTCCGTCCGTCCGTCTGTCCGTCTGTCCGTCCTGATGAGCGCCTAGTACTCGGAGACCATAAAAGCTAGAGTCACCAAATTTTGCATCCAGTATTCTGTATGCTCACACTGTTACAAGTGTATTTCAAAAATGAGCCCAGCACCCACAAAAGGGCGAAAAGGGCCATTCCGTAGGGAAGGACCCTTTCTATCAGATCACCAAATTAGAATCCGATTGGACCATTATTATAGCTAGAGTGAAGAAATTAATTTGCTGTGGCTAAACCCACCCCGCAGTGTGTGGCTCTAGGGGAGGGTGGCGAGCTAATAGAGTGCGTTGGCGTGAGAAGTGTTGTAGATGTAGATGACAGATGAAGAAAAAATGTCAAATTTGACGAAAAACCGCTAAGGTACAGATGTAGTACTGAGTACCGGGTATAAAAGTTGTGACGCGTAAGAAGCGTCTCTCACGTCCCTTCTCGTTTGGTTTCTTTTTTGGCGGGTGTTGGCTGGGGTTGCCCTATTAGGCAAATAAGCCTTGCAGCTTGGCTAATGAAGCATAGTTTTGATATTTTCCACACCACGCCCCTGCCCGATGCTGCCACTCAGACGGACATAAATTAGCCTGCCAGCAAATGGAGGAATTTTTATTTCGCTTTCTGTTTTGTTTTTCAAATATTCTTCCTGTGTTCTTTTTATACCCGGTACTCGAAGAGTAAATAGGGTATATTGTATTTGTGCGAAAAACGGTTGTATGTAACGCACAGAAGGAAACGTTTCCGACCCCATAAAGTATATATATTCTTGATCAGCATCAATAGCCGAGTCGATTGAGCCATGTCTGTCTGTCTGTCTGTCCGTCTTGTTTGTCGGCTAGTTCTCAGAGACTATAAGAGCTAGAGCCACCAAATTTTGGCACCAGACTGCTGTATGCTCACACTGAAACCAGTGTATGTCAAAAATGAGCCCCCCCCTTCCGCCCCCGCAAAAGTGCGAAAACCTCCCAAATCTACAAGTTTGAAGATAGCAGAAAACTAAAAACGCCATTCCGTAGGGAATGACCATATCTATCAGATCATTAAATTGGGGCATTATTGGAGCTTTATTATAGCCACAATGAAGAAATTAATTAGCAGTGGCCAAACCCACCCCGTTCCGCAGCTTATATTTGCTTCGCGCAGTGTGTGGCGTCTGCCCCTGCCGTTCCTCCGCCTCTGCCATAGCCGTGGCTAAACCCACCCCGTCCCGCAGCTTATATTTGTTTTTTGCACATTCTCTCATTCACACTCTGCTTCGCGCAGTGGCCGCACACTGGCCGTCTGCCGCTGGCTCTGCCTCTGCCGCTGGCTCTGCCTCTGCCGTGAGTCTGCAGTGTGTGGGTCTAGGGAAGGGTGGCGAGCTAAAGGAGCATGTTGGTGTGAGAAGTGTTGTAGATGTAGATGACAGATGAAGAAAAAATTTAAAATTTGACAAATAACCGCTAGTGTACAGATGTAGTATATGTATGTAGGGTATAAAAGTTGTGACGCGTAAGAAGCGTCTCACACGTCCCTTCTCGTTTTAAACTTTTTTTTTGCTGTGTGGCCTTTTGCGGTTATTGAAACTAATGGGTGTTCGGTGCTCCGAGCTGGCTTTAAAAATCCCACACTCGCCCTCGGGCCGAATGAAGCGACCAACTGTCGGAACTACCGGATATATCATTCGACCAACAAGTCAAACAAACACACAGAGAGCCGAAAATACGAAAAAAGTAAAGTAACTGGAAAAAAGGAGCCCAAAGTTTTGTTGCCTCGCATGCGGTCACAAAAGAGCAGTAAATTAAAATTTACTCGACATGAAATTGAAGCAGCAGCACCAGGACCCAACCATGCTATCCCCTTTCCCATTTGCCCCCACTTTCAGCCGGCTATTTTTGGCGGAGAAAACCCACACTTTTGTTGTACTTCTATCCTCCACATATCCGCTCTCCAGGGCCTGATACCAAATTCATTACCGACAGACATCTTTGGAAATGTATTGAATAAATGCGACTAAGGAATTAATTGTTATTGGTTCCTAAAGGTACACACATGTGTACACATAAAATGCAAGTTTTTTGTTTTCAATTTTTAAGCAGAGAACACTGGAAGAAACGGCCAGAAATAAATAGACAACAGCCTAAAAAATTTAAAACATATATGTAGATATAAATATAAAACATATACATATATGTATATTTTCTTTTAAATCGTATAAGTAGCTGTTAAAATCCACACCCATCCTTAACCATCCCCATTGCTCATTTACCGCTTCGTTGGAGTCCGTAGAAATGCAGCATTGATCCCCTGCAGTCCAGTCCATTGCAGGACGCTACAATACATTTCATTGCAACACTAGTTTATTTTCTCACTTGTTGGGTGGAGGACCTGGCGGCGGCTACTGCCCGAGGGTCTGGTATTTTACGTGGTCAAAGTTTTACGTTGCGCCGCACTGACATGCAAAGCAGATTTGCGGCAACCATTCCGGGGCCATTCCGCCAGCACATACTGGGCCGTAGCCGTTGGCCACTTTGCAGTCGGCACGTTTGCACAGATTAAACGGACCCAATGCCAGCGGCCAGGATAGGCCTTCAGCAGGCCCAAACTCCAACCACAGAAAAAAACAACCAAAAAATACAAACATTTAAAGAGCTTAAATCAATTATCTAGCCGGGAGTCTACTACTTCGCTGTTACCACAATTTGCAGTTAAACGACAACTTCCGCAGCGATTATTCAATGCCAAACTAAAAAGTTGCAAATATTTTTTAAAAAACCAACGCTTGCAATTAAAAGCAGCTGCTGTGCTGTCCCCACAACCCCTTGTTGGGTCCTCTTGTTTATTTTACGAGTGTGTGATATTTACATACATATGTATGTATGTATGTACATATGCTGTGTGCTGCAGCAGTTTATTTGTCAAGCCCGGACATGCAAGTGTTAAGGGTGCTGCAGCAGGATTAGATGGATTTATCGCACTGTGACAAATATTTTGTGTATATCATTTGGTTGGGCAAAACATGTACATTTGTTAAAATATATTTCAAAATACAGAAAAACTATTGCGGATTAAATTCCAGTTTGTAATTTTGGTTATATTGATGGATGTATCACATGGAGAGGCATCGAAGTTACCCCAAGCCTATGAGATGGCAGGGGTTAACCTAGGGGTTATTTCTGCCGAATTAGCCAGAAAATGGAAAGAGGGCAATGCATTCGTAGTAACACCTTATTCAGTTTATATTCTCACTTTTTATTACTTCTTTGAAACAAAACTTATTTTGTTTACATTTTCCGGCTACGCCTTTAATAGTGAAGAAGCCGTTGATTGCTACCAATCTGGTCTGAAAAACATAAATAGCCCACTTAAAAATAAGTTATTGCAGCTTACATTTCTCCATTCTGCCTAATATATACCCCTTTCCGCATCAATGGATTTCAATTTGTTGCATTTTAAGTGAATTATTGGATTTCTTTCAGTATTTTACATAATACGTAAATATTTCATGACACAAACACACACACACAGACAGCTCAACTGTCAAATGCAAAAATTAATGCACAGCAATGGGCCGGGGGAAGGACTTAATTAGCTGCAGCTTGACCATGGCTCGATAATGACGAATTAGCTTGGTCCCTGACCAACTCCAAGAAAAGTAGTCGCAGTGGGAGTGGGCCGAGCGCACCCCCTCATCCAGGCATTGCACCTGCTACAATTGAAGCTTTTATTTAGTTGAACATACATCATGTTTCAAGTTAATTAAATTGTTGTTTTGTTTGTCTATATATACATATGTATATGCATGTACAAATGTACAAATATACTACTGCATGCACGCATATTTCATATTAGTTATTGATTTCCCTTAGGTTGAGGTTCGCTTAATGACAGTCAACTACTAGCAGACACGACCCAGAACCATGCCAAAAGTTATGTTCCAATCAGTAGTTACATGGCAAAAACGGGTGGCAACCACTCTACTACACTCTATGGATGCAACCGACCAGGTGTTGAGTTTATTGATAATCCTCCATAAAAGGGTAACAAAATGCATTCACTAAACACGATTGGAAAAAATACGAAGAGTGCACACACCACATGCGTTGAAACAGTTATGTACGTGTACATAAAATTGTAGGAATTAGTTGAATAAGAAACTACTGTGAGTCGTGGCAGATGGAACGGCTGGAGCAGG
Organism: Drosophila subobscura; assembly: GCF_008121235.1. NCBI lineage: Eukaryota > Metazoa > Arthropoda > Insecta > Diptera > Drosophilidae > Drosophila > Drosophila subobscura. The sequence continues at coordinate 672,640 of NC_048533.1, read as the reverse complement.
GCTGCTCGCAGGTGCCAGCCCGTTCATCCTGATCGACAGGAGCCATCCCCACAGCGGCCCGAACAATGTAAAGCTGCGGCTGCTGCGATTGTTGCGATTCGAATGAGCTTGCTTCGGCCTTGATGCCATCAGGCTTGTCCTCGTCATCGTCATTTTCATTGTCCGCCTCTTCCTCCCCATAGCCATACTCCTCCAAGTCGTTTGGGTCACAAATCTGACCCTCAACGCAGCCCACATACTCCTCTTCGTCCGTCTCGCTGTCATACAGCTCCTCGTCGGCGCCCAGATCTATTAGAAGGTTGCGCAAGTAACGCAACTCGTCGTGGGCGCGCGTCACCTTGCGCTCCAGGGCCTTCATTTGGGCCTGCAACAAAAATTAGCAAACAAATTTTACCATTTTACATATTTTTGCACCACAAAAAATAAAGAACGAAACCAGACCTGCGGAATGAGGGGGCAGTCCAGCTGTTTGAGCAAGTACATCAAAGGATCCACTGGCTGCGGCTCGATGTTCATTAACTGCTTCAAAACGTCCACGAGCCGAGGCAGAACTCCCGCCTCCATTAAAAATGCCATATTCTCATTTTCCATCGACGACATGCTTGTTGAGTAGCTGTAAAATGGAATTGAGTGGTAAAAGTGTGCAAGGCGGAGAAAGGATACGCTGGCAATCGGCGATCGCGGGATAACTGTAAGCTGCGAATGTTAAATATATGCCAATTGTGTTTGATTGACAACAATTAAATCGGATTATTTTGTGGAGCTTTAATTCATTACGTACTTTTTATATTTCGAAAATAAAAATTGAGAGTAGAGGCACCTGATCGCGGAATAACTGTAAATGCAGGCATGAATTGGAGGCAGTGTGATCGCGGAATTATCGATAAAATATACCGACAGACCCTCGGAAATATACCGAAATATACCCTTGCATTATCAAAATATTACTTACAGTATATCCGTGAATCGTAAATTACTTTACTCGATTTTCATGTTATATTTAATATTACTAGCCAGTTAGGGGTCTCCCCGCTAAAACTCCGATTCTCCGATTAAATAATCAATTCTACACAAGTGTGGTTAGTTTTCACGCCTTCTCTTCATGGAACATTTCCAAATTAACTTTAAAACTAAAAAGGTCAACCAAAAAAAATAGCATAAAACGTTACGTGAGTGGGAACGGAATGCAACGTAATTTGACAGTTTGTTGCTTGTCAACAGGTAGATATAGTATAGTATGGGTATTTGGATACCCCATTTCCATAAATTAATATTACAATTTAATTTTAAAAGCTTCTCTGAAACATTAATAATGACTTAAACTTAGGCTGACCAGTTTTTAACCTTTTCATATGCCTTCTATGTATATACAGTGGGGAGCAACGATGAGTACATGTTCACATTAACTGACTTTCGTCGCCCATAACTTCTAAACGCATAATGCAAACGTAACCAATTTTTTTTGTAGGATGTATGTATATCGATCTAGATATATTACCGGTATCTGCATAATTTTGTTGAGATTGCTTACCAACATTCATAGAATGTTTTTGCATTGATTGGAGACAGAGATTTACAAAATTTCTTTAATTCGAGGATATCCATCCCTCCAAGGGTACTAAATGTTGCTTATTCCCTGCCAAACGTTGAAAAACATTAGAAAACATGCGTATGGGAATTTGGGTGCACTAAATTATTGAATATACCTAAAATGGAATTTAATAGACGGATGAAATTCATTAAATATACCGTTATATACCGATATAATATACCGTAAATATACAATGAACTCAATTTCGTTGTCTAAATATCCTGAAAAGTATAAAGTGTCCACTAGCGGACATTTTGAGTACCAATGTTATAACAGGCGGTGGTGCTGTACAGCGCCAAATTATTTGTGTGCTGTTGTGCGCAAACTCTTTAGAGCTTTTTTTTATACCCGGTACTCGAAGAGTAAATGGGTTTATTGTATTTGTGCACAAAGTGAATGTATGCAACGCACAGAAGGAAACGTTTCCGACCCCATAAAGTTTATATATTCTTGATCAGCATCAATAGCCGAGTCGATTGAGCCATGTCTGTCTGTCCGTCTTGTTTGTCGGCTAGTTCTCAGAGACTATAAGAGCTAGAGCCACCAAATTTTGGCTCCAGACTGCTGTATGCTCACACAGAAACCAGTGTATTTCAAAAATTAGCCCCGCCCAGTAACTTACGTAAGAGTTACGTAAGAAGGGTCTCACATGTCCCTTTTCGTTTTTTTTTAATTTAATCGCTACAGCGAAATTGGTTGGTCGCCGACGATGTGTCCGCACTGACCAGGTACAAATGTTACTAAAAATTTTGAACTCAAAAAAGAGTTGTTTGCCAAACGAACACTATTGAATTTATTTGCATTTTAAATTTGTTTAACTTATTTGAACGCCAGTATCTTCATGTTGCCAAGACACAGACCCGGCTGGGCTGTTAACAAAATGTTTGAAGTTGTTTTCCTTCTGGGACCAAGTACTGAAGGGTGCTTGGAGGCACCGATTTACAACTTTGCCACGGGCGCACATATTCCTTGGCACGGTCTAGCTGCTCCACCAATCAAAGAAGTCTGCAGAAGTTATTCCCAGCCATATGCAAATTCTCTGTCATATTTTCTAACTGCGGAGAATTTTCTAATGCAAAGGGTATCGTTTCATGGGTTTCCATAAATGAACACATATTTATATGATTTATAATACTCAACTGTATGGACAACGACCGTCCTGGTTTCTTTCATGCAGAAATGGGTTTAATCAAAATTGTCGTCGCTTATTTCCTTGATTGTCCTCCTCCTCCGATCATGCAAGAGCCGCCAGTCTCTTTTATTTAATTTTCACACATTTTCAAAAAGGTAAACAAAATAACACAGCTGCCTGAGAAGTTTAACCGTATGGAATGCCCCTTTTACCTCTGGTCACACTCTGCTGCCAGCAAAATATATTGCAAATTTTGCTAGAAAGTTTTTTTTTCGATCTGAGTACTAGGCTTTAAAAAGCAACAAGCGTTCAAACTTACGACACAAACAGGGATGCTATTCCAATGCAAACGACAAGAAATCAACACTGTTTTTTGTTCGACAGAAAATTTTGCAGCCTGCTTTTTGTAGTTAATTGAAGACGATTTAAAACTTATTAGTGAAGTCGAACGAAAATTGATATGGTTATTATAATTTACTAATCGTACTATTGATCACTATCGGTACTATTTGATCAATGTATTGCATTTCTGTCCCGGCAGGACGGACTCAACCAATAATGCGATGCTTTCTCCACTTTCTGTCGGAAGAAAATTTTGCGCATATGAGAACTGGGCTTTAACGCAAGTTTCTTAACTGTTTAAATAGAGTGGTGTTGAATGGATTAAGGTCGTATTTTTTCTCGGTATATTTTAAAAAAGGAATGGTATGTTTCAGCATATTTCTGATAAAATAGTTTCTATCGATAAGTCCACTGAACTTCAAGCGAGCACAACAAATATAGTAAAAAAAAACACTTGACCGTTTAGTAACAGGAGAGGTCCCAAACCCAAACTAGACAAGTCAACAATACTAACTAATATAATACTAACAACTCTTTTTGAGTTCCAAATTTTCAGTAACTTTTTATAATATTCAACACAAAACTGAAGTACGAAGTCATTTGTTACGACTTTGGAGAGTGAGAGAGCGCTGGCAATAAAAAGCGAAAGGAGAGAAAGAGAGCGCAAACAGGAAAAACAATTCTGATTGGTTAAAAGTTGAAAACGCGTAAAAAGTCGGAAAAAGTATTAAAAGTATTTATTTTCGATATAGAATTTCAAAGTCGTAAGGTGGCAGCGCCGCATAAACAAAAAACAGCTGGTCTGTCTTTGTGCCCACAAAAGCGTGTGTAACAAGCGGGACAATCTAACACTAACAACAAAATTTTCAGTAATATTCAACACTCAACACAAAATAGGATCGAAATAGAAGTTATATATAGACTCGACTTTTGTCAAAATGGAAAAGGTAGGAAAGGCTAAAAAGGTGGCGAGGGAGGAAAAGCAGCGAGAGCAGAAGCTCGAGGAGCTGGTAAGTTCATTCATTCATTCCTACCGAAGCGCGACTGCGCCCGGCGTTGCAATGGCAACGAAAATGCATGTTGAAGTATCCCTAAAATTGGCTTGACACCACACCCTTGACACCCACGCAGGTGCTGAAGTCCCTCGACGAATGCTCGACGAACGAGGATAAAGTAAAGATGCTGATGCAGCGGCAGGTGGAAAGTGAGAAGAACGTTGGCCGGCTGACGACCGAACTGCGGGTGGTGCAGCGCCACACCGAGGGGCAGCAGCGTGAGAAGGAGGCCATGCAGCGTGAGCTAAACAAGTGCATCCTGATGCGCGACAAGCTACAGGAGGTGTGTCGCGAGCAGCAACGCATTATCAAGTCGGTGAAGAACGAGAGCATGCTGCAGATCAAGGTGGAGGAGGAGCGCCGCAAGGAGAGCCAGATCAAGTTTCAGAGCTCGCTGAACGACGTCCAGAAGTCACTGTCCAAAAACAACGAGGAAAACATCAAGTTACGCGATTACAACATCGAAATGACCAAAAAGTGAGTGGGGCAGGCAACAAGACCAGCAGCCGACGAGCGCGCTGCCTAAAATACTAAATTTAGACACTGCACGCCGTCTGCGTCACACACACTGATCGACCATCTGTTCTCTGATTTTAGGTTAAAGCTTCTGGCGGAGCAGTACCAGACGCGCGAACAGCACCTGGAGAAGCTCAATGAGCAGGTGAAACTGGAGTCGCAGCTGCATCAAGCCAGGCTTAGCAAGGCACAGGTCGAGGCGGCCATGGAGAAGGAAATTCTGAAAAAGTTTGTGCACCCCTTGGCAAGTTCTCAACCAACATCTAAATATTTGCCCCTTTCCTTGCAGAGAGAATCAAATTGGACTCGAAAAGCTGATTCAGGCTCAACGAAGCATCAAAGATCTCACCGATCGCGAGCACCAGTTGAAGGAGCAGCTGAACATCTACATGGCCAAATATGATGACTTCCAGCAGTCGCTGACCAAGTCAAACGAGGTCTTTGGCAGCTACAAAATCGAACTGGAGAAGATGTCCAAGCACACAAAGAAGGTTGAAAAGGAGTCGCTGGGCTGGCGCCAGCGGTACGAGAAGGCCAATGCCATGGTCATCGAATTGGCCACCGAGAAGCAAATGCGCGACCAGCAGTCGGATTGTCTGGTGAAGCAAGTCACACAGCTGCAGAAGCTGCTGCGTGCCCTGCAAGTGGAGCGCACGACTCTGCACAAGAGCCTGAGGGAGAACCAAATTGAGATTCCGCCGCTTCCACAGCTTCCGCCAGAGCCGGAGGCCATTAAGATTACGCCCGTCAACACGGACAAAGCCAAGATGGAGCTGATGAGCCGCAACTGTGCCGAACTGAAGCAGACTTTGGCCAACTTGCAGAACCAAATGAAGCTGCTGACCACCGCCGAGGCCAAGACAGCCATTGAGGAGAAGAATAAGGCGGCCGAGGATCAGCAAAAGCTGGCCAATGCCAAGAAAAACAACAAGAAGAAGGACAAAAAATCCAAGGCCAAGGCAGCGGCAGCAGCTGCTGCTGCATCAGCCGCAGTTGGCAAATCATACGAAGAGCTAACAACAGTTGATGCGGCTGCAGCAGAAACTACTTCCAACGGCGAGACACCAAAAGATCAGTCTGAAGAAACCGCCGAGGAGCCGCCAACTTCAACAGAGGATCAGCTGTCATTGGAGGAGGTTATGGAGACGGTCATTGAATTGCAGGAAGCTGGAGCCAGAGATGCCAGCAAAGTGAAGATCACCAAGGACGCGCAGGAACAGACTGCTCTGATTCCGAAAGTGACAGGTGCTCCGCAGACCGTGGGCGATGGCTCGCCAACCGCTGAACCCAATGATCTTGCAGCTTTGCCAGCCGTAAGCGATGCCGATTAGATCTTCCCCCTCTACCTACTGTCGATTGTTGCCACATTTCACATGTCAGACGGCAACGCGGACGAAGCGTTTCCCTCTTCCTCCCTAAAAGCATTTTGTGTCAGTCAGTCTCAACCAGCCACAAATCTTGTACTAGTTATTTATTGTATTTTATATTGTATTTTTTTAAAAGCATGTTCATCATATTATGTTTGTAAGCGGTGCAACAACAAATTTTAAATTGAATAAAACGTGTTTCCTATAAACGTTAAATCGAAGCTTTAAATGTACTCGTAACAGTTGTATTAAAAGATGAGGTAAATAACACTACTCGACAAAATCGAACTTTTTTGTTCCTCGACGATCTACTTTTTAAACTCGAAGAGTAAATAGGGTATAATGTATTTGTGCGAATAACGGTTGTATGTAACGCACAGAAGGAAACGTTTCCGACCCTATAAAGTATATATGTAGATTCTTGATCAGCATCAATAGCCGATTGAGCCATGTCTGTATGTCCGTCCATCCGTCCGTCCGTCCTTATGAGCGCGTGGATCTCAGAGACCATAAAAGCTAGAGCCACCATTGTGGCTATACTAATGATCCAATCGTATCCCAATTTGTTGATCTGATAGATTTGGTCATTCCCTACGAAATGGCGTTTTTAGTTTTCTGCTATCTTCAAAATAGATTTGGGAGGTTTTCGCCCTTTTGGTGAGGCGGAAGGGGGCGTGGCTCATTTTTGAAATACACTTGTAACAGTGTGGCTCTAGCTCTTATAGTCTCTGAGTACTTGGACAGTCGGACAGACAGACAGACAGACATAGACTCGGCTATTGATGCTGATCAAGAATATATATACTTTATGGGGTCGGAAACGTTTCCTTCTGTGCGTTACATACAACCGTTATTCGCACAAATACAATATACCCTATTTACTCTTCGAGTACCGGGTATAAAAACCACTAAGGTACAGATGTACTACTGAGTACCGCGTAAGAAGCACGTTCCTCCTTGATTATATTGTATTTATTTAAATTTTAAAAGCAGTGACTGCGACTACATAACTTCACATAACTTAAAGATGTTAAAAAGAAAATTGCCATTCTGAAAGGCTAAATGATTCAGCTAAAAACTGAACCTTAAACGCTTTGTGGTTTTAACTTACCGGTTGAGAAATTTTAAGCTTTAAAATGCAAAAAAAACGAGAAGGGACGTGTGAGACGCTTCTTACGCGTCACAACTTTTATACCCGGCACTCAGTACTACATTTCACCTTAGCAGTTATTTGTCAAATTTTAGGTTTTTTCTTCATCTGTCATCTACATCAACGCCACCCTCCCCTAGAAACACACACTGCAGAGTCAGGGCAGAAACGCGGCAGAGACGCGGCAGAGTGGCGGCAGTAGCAGAGACGTGCCAGAGACAGAGGCCACAAACTGCGCGAAGCAGAGTGTGAATGAGAGAATGTGTAAACAACAAATATAAGCTGCGGGACGGGGTGGGTTTGGCCACTGCAAATTAATTTCTTCATTGTGGCTATAATAATGATCCAATCGGATCCCAATTTGGTGATCTGATAGATATGGTCATTCCCTACGGAACGGCGATTTTAGTTTTCTGTTATCTTCTAAATTGTAGATTTGGGAGGTTTTCGCCCTATTTCATTTTTGAAATACACTGGTTTCAGTGTGAGCATACAGCAGTCTGGTGCCAAAATTTTGTGGCTCTAGCTCTTATAGTCTCTGAGAACTAGCCGACAAACAAGACGGACAGACGGACAGACAGACATGGATCAATCGACTCGGCTATTGATGCTGATCAAGAATATATATACTTTATGGGGTCGGTAACGTTTCCTTCTGAGCGTTACATACAACCGTTACTCGCACAAATACAATATACCCTATTTACTCTTCGAGTACCGGGTATAAAAAGGTTTTTGTTAGGTATTTTTAACAAAATATTGAGATGCATGTATCAGCTCATAAGAATAAAAAATTTAAATTAAAAAATTGTACAACCAGATGAAAGATACTTAAGTTATGTGAAAAGAAAAGCATTAAAGAAGGAGGTGCTTCCATTGAAAACAAATAATATCAGACCGTTTTTATCTTTCTTTATCTTTGTTATGATCCGCCTTTTTGCCGCCCTGGTCTATCGCTCCCAGGGGACGGATTTAACCAAAAAAACCTACTTTCTCGCGTGTAACGGACAGATCTACATTTTTTTTACACGCGTCTACATTGGCACTCGTTTCGGCGGGGTCAGTCGGTGTTGTATTTGACCATCGCGAGTCCCTCCCTTCCATGAGCGTTCAACCTGTTGAGCGCTCCCATTACAAAACCTTTGGTTCACTCTTCCGCCCTTCTCGTCCCACCCAAACTAAGGACTTCTACTCCATTTTCATTTTCTTTTCAATTCTTTATATATAATTCATTATTCCTTTTATCTTATAAATCTACTTAATTCCTAAAACATTTTCACCTTGACTGACTTTTACCTTGCGGAATAAATAAATACTAACATACAAATACTGACATTCAAAGAAAAATACTGACGGATTCTATTTTTTTGTCCAAATATATTTTTTTTTTTTTTTTGAGACGGGTTTTAATTTTATTTAAGATCTGTCTTTTGCAGACAAATATTAAATTTCCTCTTTAGGTACTTGGCAATCTTATTTCAGTTATCTTATAATTATGTTATTATGAATAGTTTTGTTATGTCTAGCTGCTTAGATCCAGGGGAGGTCCAGCGGGTGATCTCTTTTAAGTCTTCTTGTGGTTGTGCTGTTGTCCAGCAGGCCAAAAGCTAGGTTGTTATCGTGCTGGTGCAGACGTGTGAGGTACCTGGTGCTACTCTCAGTGATCACTTACGTTACCCACGGTATGTTGAGGACACTGTGGATTGTGGCATTGTCGTGATAAATATGTGCATTACCGACAATTCGGAGGGCTTTATTTTGGAAAATATGTATGATCCGCCGGTTACTTGGTTTGGCAGTTCCCCACAGTTGTATGCCGTATGCCCATATTGGTTTAATGATCGCCTTGTAGACAGCAGCTTCGACCGCAGGTTGAGATTGCTTTTGCGGCCAATCAGCCAATAGAGTGTCTTCAGCTTGTCATCCGCCTGCTTTCTTTTCTTAAGCAGGTGAGCCCTCCAGGTTAGCCTCCTGTCTAGTGTCATGCCAAGGTATTTCGGCGTTTCTTCGTCTGGGATAATGACCCCTTCCAGGTATACAGCTGGACAGTTACCCGGCCTTAACGCGAATGTGGTGGCTGTGGACTTATCGTTGTTGACCGCGATGTTCCACCTCCTCTGCCAGTTGTTGACTAAATCCAGCTCTGCCTGCATTATTTGAGAGGCCTCGTCCGGTGTATCAGCGGTGGCTCTCAATCACTGGCAGGTCTGCAGTGTAAAGATTGTAAAGCAGTGGGCCGAGCACACTGCCTTGGGGGACGCCAGCTCTGATGCTCTTCAGTGTTGAGCTCGCATTTCCGCATTTCACCAAGAATTGTCTGTCAGCCAAGTATGAGACAAGGAACGCGTAGTAGGCCTGCGGTAGATTCCTCCTGATTTTGAAGAGTAGCCCGGTGTGCCAGACTCGGTCAAATGCCTGTTTAACATCAAGCATTACAACACAGCTGTATTTCTTGCATTCAAGAGCGTCCAGGATACGTTGGACGATTCTGTGGCATTGCTCCGGGGTTCCATGACCACGCCTGAAGCCTAACTGGTGATCGGGGATCAAATTAGACTCGTCCAATACTGGCAACACTCTACGCAAGAATACTCTTTCGAGTATTTTGGAGAGCGTCGCCAGAAGACTGATCGGACGATAAGAGGCAAGATTGGCCTCAGGTTTCCCAGGCTTTGGCTTTGAATAGACTCCGCGTACATAGATTAACGAAACGGAACTTAACAAAAAACTATCCTAAAGTACTTTGTGTTGTTGTTTTTCTACTTTATTTTATTATAATTCATGTGCTTTGGACTATTCAATCAGAGAAAGCATATGTGATATGAGTTGTGTATGGAATATTACATCCAAAAAAATATATGTACATATGTGTGCTAAGTGTAAAGTGATAAATGTTTCCGGGAATAAATATATGAAGTGCAGAGGAGGTTGCAGAGAAAGAATGGGTATGGTGTGTGAATATGTGATTGGGCTTGTTGGGCGCAGGGTATTATTCTTCGTATATCATTTTAATGTTGTTAATATACATATGTGTCTACGTTCTATTTTCTACATTAATACATGCGGGTTTTTGGTGTGTGTGATGTGTGTATGATGTATGTGATGTGTGTGTGTACGGGGTGTGTTGTGCCGTTGCGGTGTGTGATGTGTATGATTGGTGTGTGATGTTGCGGGGCGCCGGTGCGGGTCTGGTGTCTTCCCCTGGATCTGGCCGCCGTTCGCGCTGGTTGCCACTCCCTGTATGCTCCTCCAGAGGTGATCCGGCCGGGCCAGTCTTGGCGCTGACCCAGCTGTCGGCTCCTTGCCTGAAGTCCGCTGTGCCGTCGTCGCCTCGTTGTCGTTTCTTGGTGTAGGGGCTGCTCACTTATTAATTTTTATTATTTTAATTATTTTTGTATCTTTTTCTTTCAGTCTTGCTGGCGACTTCTCTGGTCTATCTCACTTCTTCCCGGAAACTGACCCTCTAAATCTAACCTTCACGGCCACGTTTCCTTCCTCCACCTTCTTGCCACCTTGCAACCCTTTCCAGCCTCCCAGGATCCGCACCAGATGCCGCAGCCTCCTCTCCTTCTCCAGCCCTGTCGGTTATCGGCTACCTCAAAAAGCCGTCCTGCCGTCGAAACGGGAGTGCAAAACCAAGGCGGCTTTCGGATTCTACAAACCCCAACGTAGGCCATCGCCCACGCCCTGAGATGGGGAGTCTTATGCTCCACCGACTGAGAGAACCGGGCTACTGTTTGATGTCCTTTGCTTGGAACACTGCTATACGTGCCCCCTGCAGCGTTTCCAGTTCATATAAGCTGTTTCCCAAGCTCCGGACCACTCTGCACTTTCCATACTTCCGACTAAACTTGGCATTGATGTTGTTTTTGAAATTGCTTAATACGAAGTTCCGCTTATACACCTCCTTTCCTGGTAAGTACCGGATCTCTCTCGCCTTTCGATCATACTGCTCCTTCGATCTTCCTGATCGCGGATGATTTCCTGCTGGTCTTGTCTTGCCACAAGTGATACTTGCGCGTCATTCAGGGCTCCCAGTCTCCGGTGGTGAACATGTGCTGCCCGAACAGCACGAAGTATGGTGACGTGCCTATGGCTGTGTGTATCGCACTCCTGGCCGCACCCTGTATCTCCGGCAATTTCTCATCCCAGCGTGTGTGATCTTCGCTGACATAAGTCCGGATCGCTGCGAGAACTGTCTGATTCACGCGTTCTGCCGCGTTCGCCTGTGGTGCATAATTCCCAGATTTCATGTGAGCTATACTTCTTTTGGTCAAGAAATGTGCAAATTCGGCTGATACAAACTGCTTTCCGTTGTCCGTGTGTACCATTTCAGGAACGCCAAACTGAGCAAATACCTCTTCATGCAGGAATTGGATTACGGCCGCCGATGTGGCTTTGGGGAAGGCCTTCAGCCAAACAAATCGAGACATGTGGTCAAGGACTATCAAGGTGACTACATTCCCCCTTCGGGTTCTAGGATATGGACCCAGAAAGTCGAGGTATATCTTCTGCATCGGCCTTTCGGTTACGGTCTCGGCACCCATCATTGGAAGACTAACTTATGTCGAATGTTTCGCCTCTTTGCAGGTATCTCAATCCCCGACATATGCCTTCACCTGTACCGTCATACGGGGCCAATAGTACCATTTCCGCAGTCGCCCCAGTGTTCTCGCAACTCCTCCGTGTATTGCCACATCGCTGTCGTGTGCTTGCTGGATCAACGAACTTGTCAGCGCCTCAGGGATCCATGGCTTCCACTGGAACTCCTCCAATTCCGGTCGGGCAAATTGTGCACGCCTAAACAGCAATCCATCCTCCACTTTCAGGTCTGGAAACATTTCTTCATCGATCTTAACCGCCTCTATCCTTTTCAGGTAGTTCTCGTCCTCGAATGCTGTAGTCTCGAACTCCAGGAAGTCGATTGCTTCTAAGTCAAACGGACGAGACAGCATATCGGCGACGATGTTCTCCTTTCCCTTCCGATGCTCTATCTCGAAGTTGAATGCCTGCAGAGCTAGAGACCATCTCGCTAGCCTACCATCCAGCGCTTTGAAACGCATCAGCCACCGCAGGCTCGCGTGATCAGTGATCACAGTGAATGGCATCAGCTCTACGTACGCCCGGAACTTCTCTATGGCTCTCACTGCCGCTAGACACTCCTTCTTTGGCACACTATAGTTTAGTTGAGCGCCTCTCAGCTTCGCCGAAAAAAAAGCAATGGGGTGTTCGGCTTCCTCCTCGTCCTTCTGGAAAAGAACCGCACCGATTCTCACATGACTTGCATCACACTGGATGAAGAAGTGTTTCTTAAAGTCCGGGTGATGCAATACCGGCGCGCTGGTAAGTGCCTTTTTTAGCTCCTCAAAAGAGTCTCGTGCGTACGTTGTTAGCTGAAATTGTCCTTTTAATTTCAGGCAGTCTGTAAGAGGGGCTGATAGTGCCGAAAAATTCCGGATGAATCGCCGATACCAGACCGCCGTACCCAAAAATCTCCTGACTTGCCTCACGTTCTTCGGCATCGGTATCTGCACGATCGCTTGCACCTTCTCTGGGTCGGTCCTCAGTGCGCCATCGCCCACGATGTACCCCAGGTATTTCAGATACTTGTATTTCTTTCCTATTGTCAGGTTTGCAGTCTCCAGGCACTTTGCGACTTCCTCTAGTAGCTTCACGTGCTCCTCAAACGTTCGGGAAATCACCAACAGGTCGTCCAAATACACAAACACGTGGCTTCGGAGTCGCTGCGGGAGAACCCGGTCCATCAACCGACACAACCGCTGGGCTGCGTTACACAACCCGAACGGCATTGATTTAAACTGATAGAGTGATCTCCCTGGAAACGTAAATGCCGTATACGTCCTACTCTCCGGCTCCAGCTCTATCTGCCAAAACGCATGCTTCAGGTCGATGCTACTGATGAACACGGTGTCCTCCACACGACTCAGGATCGACTCGATACTCTGAAGCGGGTACGCATCTTTGACGGTCAGAGTATTCAGCTTCCGTGCATCCAAACACAACCTGTTCTTCCCAGGCTTACGGACCAGAGTCACCCGATTGCTCCACGGGCTTTCGCTCAGCTCGATCACTCCAAGACGCAACATTTCGTCGACTTCCGCAAACAACAGCTCCTGTACCGCCGGGGATACTGGGTAAAAGCGTTCCTTCACAGGCACCGCTCCCTCCACCAGACGTATCTCGTGTTTGACCATTGTCGTCCTTCCTAATCCGTGCTTGTCAAAACACCGAAATTTGTCCTTCACCTGTTCCATGCGTGCTTGCTGCGACTGGGTTAAGACATGAGGTTCCGTCTGTCTACTTCTCGTCAGCAGTTCTGCCTCGATCTCTTCTAATTCCTCTTCTCGTTCCAGGCCTACTATCTGCGGAGCCAATCCAAACTTTCGCCAGAAATCGAGCCCCAGATACAGTGATTGTTTCAATGACGGACACAAGAATAACTCCATCGGGTGCTTCTGGCCTTTGTATGCCATCACTACCTTCACATGGCCTAGGATCTGATGAGGTGTACCGCCCGCAGTTTGTACCGATATTGTTTTCGCGTCTTTTAGCTTAAGCTTCAATTCCTCAATAATCTCCAATCCCCCTCTTCCCTGCAGGCTCACTGATGCCCCCGTATCGAGCAGTCCCATCAGCGTCTTCGCCCAGACTCACGTGCGCAAACGGCCTCTCGTCCCGGCTTACTGCAGAACGGATTGCTGCACATATGCCACGTCGTTTCCTCTGGCGTATCCGGAACCGGTCCCGAGCCCTCTGTGCTCTAGCCGACCTCGTTAGGCTTAACCCCGCCAGCTGGTCTCCCAGTATTCTTCTCCTGGCCTGCTTATATCGCTGCCACCTTTCCTGTAACGGCTTACGCTCGGACCATCTCGACTCAGGTAACACCGCTTGGTTTATTATACCCGGTACTCGAAGAGTAAATAGGGTTTATTGTATTTGTGCACAAAGTGAATGTATGTAACGCACAAAAGGAAACGTCTCCGACCCCATAAAGTATATATATTCTTGATCAGCATCAATAGCCGAGTCGATTGAGCCATGTCTGTCCGTCCGTCCGTCCGTCTTGTTGAGCGCCTGGATCTCAGAGACCATAAAAGCTAGAGCCACCAAATTTTGCATCCATACTTCTGTGTGCTCACACTGTTACAAGTGTATTTCAAAAATGAGCCACGCCCCCTTCCGCCTCCTCAAAAGGGCGAAAACCTCCCAAATATCATAAAACTAAAAACGCCATTCCGCAGGGAATGACCATATCTATCAGATCACCAAATTGGGGCATTATTGGAGCATTATTATAGCCACAATGAACAAATTAATTAGCAGTGGCCAAACCCACCCCGTTCCGCAGCTTATATTTGTTTTTTGCATATTCTCCCATTCACACTCTGCTTCGCGCAGTGTGTGGCGTCTGCCCCTACCGTTCCTCCGCCTCTGCCATAGCCGTGGCTAAACCCACCCCGTCCCGCAGCTTATATTTGTTTTTTGCACATTCACACTCTGCTTCGCGCAGTGGCCGCACACTGGCCGCTGGCTCTGCATCTGCCGTGAGTCTGCAGTGTGTGGGTCTAGGGAAGGGGGGCGAGCTAAAGGAGCGTGTTGGTGTGAGAAGTGTTGTAGATGTAGCTGACAGATGAAGAAAAAATTAAAAATTTGACAAATAACCGCTAAAGTGCAGATGTAGTACTGAGTGCCGGGTATAAAAGTTGTGACGCGTAAGAAGCGTCTCACACGTCCCTTCTCGTTTTGTATATTGCTTTATGTATATTATTCTCCTTAATTCTAGGTATGTCCTCAGCATGTAATTCTACCGTATTGTTGGAGGACAGAACTATTGGCTGCTCGTGGAACGCGACCCCTCCAATTGCGTCGTGCTCCTTCTCCCGTTTCCCGGCCGACATTTCGGACATTTAGGGAGGATTACCCCGGCAGACCCACACTTGTAGCAGAATATGTTCCGCACTTCTGACTCACATTCAAAATATGTGTGTCCAGGCTGCGCACAATTCCAACACTTCAATTGTGCCCGGTCACCTCCCGAATCCTTCGTCCTATGGACGGCCTCTAATGCCTTTGTCCGCTCCTCCGGCTCGTGATTCGTCGCTTCGACCTCGTGCACTTTGGGATCTTCCCTGCGCCTAGCACCCCCATAATCTGGACCAATCCTTGCCCATCGGGTCGTCAGCAGCTTCTCGGCCTCGGCACACTCTTCCCGCAGCTTCTGCAGATTCGGAATCTGCATTGGGTAAATCATCCTCGAGATGGAGTCCTTGACATTGATCTTGATGATCTTAATCAACTCGTAGTCCGAAAATGGATTCACCAATCTCGACTTCAACAACAGCATCTCCTGGATGTACTGGTCTGTCGACTCCCCGTGTCGCTGCCGTCGTTCCCTGAGCTCTTGCTCTCGCTCGAACTCCGTCTTTCGCACCTAGAACTGCTGCTGGAGTCCATATCTCAGGCTAGGCCAGTCCGGCACACCTGCGGTCCGTACATACATCCAGTACCAGTCCCTAGCATGGCCCGTAACCAGAGTGTGAAAAGCTTTCAGCACTTGCGCCCACCGCTACCTGGTACACCGTCTGCAAATGCTCCACTAGGAATATGAACTCCGATACCGGCATCCCCTTCGGATCGCCGTCAAAGCTCAGTCCCCATCTCCCTATTTGCACCGGCTCCTGCCTGGCCTCTGCGTAACTGGGACGACTCCTATTTACATTTGCCTGTGCTCCCGGGCCCCTTACTTTGAACAGCCAGTCCTCAACGGGTCTCTGCTCCATGCTCGGTCTCTGTTCGGCTTCCAACGTCCGGTTGTCCACGAACAAGTGTGTCGGTTGTGCCTGTTGGTTCGCGGGTATCTCCGGCGGACCTCCTCCCAGACTGGTGTTGTGTGATCCTCGGTTCCTTTTATCTGCGTCGCTTAGAGTCTGCTCCGCTTTCAGCGAGCCGACTACCGCATTTATCCCCTTCATGAACTCGAGCATATCCGCTTGCATCGGAACCTCCGGGCTTCGCCTAGTACACCAATCTCTCTTTACTCCAATTCCTACTTCGCCGTAATATATGTAAACACGGCTTTCTCAACTACCTAACCTATTCCAAAAAACATAAACACCCTGAAGGACGACGAGAAAATAAATAAATAAATAGCTCAATAAATAAATCTGCGATTAAACCCCAAAAATTGTTTAAATAAATAAATAGTTTTAAATCTAAATAAATAAACATCCATGTACACTTATTCGCCTAAATAAATAATAAAGCTAACAAAGAAATAATTCCTCTACCAAAACAAAAATCCTATTCCGCTGACCTATTCGAGGCCTCCACGAGTCGGACAACGTGGCTATAGCCCATTTGGCTACACCAGGACCACGACTCTGGAGACCCCTGCTGAATTCTCCTCCTCAACGGCTACTATGGCTGGGGTCTATTCCCGGCTCACGGACCAGCTGAGTTCTAACTCTCTGGCTCACTCTCAAACAGGGTAACTTCGACCCCCCGTTTAGAACCGATGCCATTCGTTTTGTTTGGGCGCCATTTGTTGGTGCGCCCCTCGCTTTTAATTGGGCACCATTTGTTATGGCGCCCCTCGTTTTTACTTGGTCGCCATTTGTTATGATCCGCCTTTTTGCCGCCCTGTTCTATCGTTCCCGGCTAGCTCTCGGGAAGTCAGGGGTGTTTCCGACCCGATAGCCAGGGGACAGATTTAACAAAAAAACCTACTTTCTCGCGTGTAACGGACAGACCTAAATTTGTATACCCGGTACTCGAAGAGTAAATAGGGTATATTGTATTTGTGCGGATAACGGTTGTATGTAACGCACAGAAGGAAACGTTTCCGACCCCATAAAGTATATATATTCTTGATCAGCATCAATAGCCGAGTCGATTGAGCCATATCTGTCTGTCCGTCCGTCCGTCCGTCGGTCCGTCTTGTTTGTCGGATAGTTCTCAGAGACTATAAGAGCTAGAGCCACAAAATTTTGGCACCAGACTTCTGTATGCTCACACTGAAACCAGTGTACTTCAAAAATGAGCCCCGCCCCCTTCCGCCCCCGCAAAAGGGCGAAAACCTCCCAAATCTACAATTTTAAAGATAACAGAAAACTAAAAACGCCATTCCGTAGGGAATGGTGGCCAAACCCACCCCGTCCCGCAGCATTCACACTCTGCTTCGCGCTGTTTATGGCCTGGTCCCTGACACGTCACTGCCTCTGCCTCTGCCGCTGCCTCTGCCGCGACTCTGCAGTGTGTGTTTCTAGGGGAGGGCGGCGAGCTAAAGGAGCGTGTTGGCGTGAGTAGTGTTGTTGATGTAGATGACAGATGAAGAAAAAATGTAAAATTTGACAAGTAACCGCTAAAGTGCAGATGTAGTACTGAGTGCCGGGTATAAAAGTTGTGACGCGTAAGAAGCGTCTCACACGTCCCTTCTCGTTTTTTACACGCGTCTACATTGGCACTTGTTTCGGCGGGGTCAGTCGGTGTTGTATTTGACCATCGCGAGTCCCTAGCTAGCCGGGAACGATAGACCAGGGCGGCAAAAAAGGCGTATCGTAACATCTTTATCCTCATATCTTTCAGAAAAAGTTGGTTTGGTTCCTTGAGGGAAAATCTTGTCGGGTAGTGTAATCTAAAAGTTGAAGGACGAGCTTTTAATTAAACGGCGTACATATATAAATACTTAAACCTTGTTTTGACCGTTCAGCATACGTCACTGTTTAGTGACGCCCAAGTGTCTGCTGCCGCCACATGCAACACACTGCACCTGGGGGGCAATCCGACTCTGGGCAGGCGCCTGTGGGAAAAAGTAGAACGTAAGTGGTCTTGTTTCGCTACCAGTGTTATTACAATGCCGCCATAATTATCTTACACACGCAGCTGTCATTTCTGCCGGTCGCGTAACCTCAGCTATTACAAATTCAAGATGCATGCAACCCGGCGAATGCGTAATAATGTGGTCGTAAGTGGCAGCGGTCAAGCTAACTGGCGAGCAAGATGTGTCTGGAAAAAACAGTGCGGGCGTGCGATTTAGTAGAGTGGGGAAAGTTTGGATAAAGACCATTTTGTGGGACTAGTGAGAGGCAGAGGCCTCTGCCACTGCGCGAAGCAGAGTGTAAATGAGAGAATGTGCAAAAAACAAATATAAGCTGCTGGACGGGGTGGGCAAAACCCACTGAAAATTAATATCTTCATTGTGGCCATAATAATGCTCCAATCGGATTTGGTGATCTGATAGATATGGTCATTCCCTACGGAATGGCGTTTTTAGTTTTCTTTTATCTTCAAAATTTTTGATTTGGGAGGTTTTCGCCTTTTTGCGGGGGCGGAAGGGGGCGGGGCTTATTTTTGAAATACACTTGTAATAGTGTGAGCATATAGAAGTCTGGATGCAAAATATGGTGGCTCTAGCTCTTATAGTCTCTGAGAACTAGCCGACAAACAAGACGGACAGACGGACGAACGGACAGACGGACAGACAGACATGGCTCTATCGACTCGGCTATTGATGCTGATCAAGAATATATATACTTTATGGGGTCGGAAACGTTTCCTTCTGTGCGTTACATACAACCGTTATCCGCACAAATACAATATACCCTTTTTACTCTTCGAGTACCGCGTATAAAAAGGAAGGAGTTTAATGAGTGTACGGACAAGGACGTTTACATAGGTCTGAACCGTATGATACCCCTATTGGAAACGATGAAGGAAAGGATAAAAAGGGCGAAGCGTGTACAATATTTTATACATATTTATGAATATTTACGCATTTAAATGTAAAAGTACTCCCTCTAGGTACGACAGTCCGTCCATATACCCCTCATTTGTGAAACATTTAAATCCCAAAATTATTTATTTACTTAAGTGATCTTCTAATCGAAACCCTCGGGAATTTGCACCACCACACCAGTTCATGTGGAAAAATAATAAGCTCCATTGTTTATTTATGGCAGAGCCAAAACCCCCCAAGCCAAGCCACCCTTCGGCTATTAGGCGGTAATAAAATTGTCATTGCTCGGTAAAATCAGCGGGTGAAATCGACACACACATGCATGCATATTTTACACCCACTTACCCACACTAACAGTGTTACGCTTACTACCAGAAATGTGTGCACATTTTGCTGGCAATGCGCTTTTGAACATTAAATGAGTTAATACGGTAAATTTGAAAGCCGCGCAAGCGTGCACAAAGTACTTGGCCCACTTGCCCTCGACCACTCACAGCTGAGTTTCCGTTTCGTCGTTTGCAAGCTTGAAAAATGAGCTTAAGAAAGAAAAAGATGCGCAGGCAGCAGCACCAGGGAATACCAGCAGTCACACCGACAGGCCACTAAGCACTTGTCATTTGTGCTGCAAAATAATTCGCGTCCGTTCGTTGTTGAAGAAAATGTGCTAGTTTCCAACACAGAGTCGCACAAGCAAAAGCGTAACCAAAGCAGATTGCAGGCGGCAGGCTGTGGGGTAAACATCATGTTCGTCAATAACACATGGGTGTCATTTCTCAGGAGGCGCCGACAACGTCTAAGGCAGCAGCAGCACAGCCCCAACAACATCAGTAGGCCAGCAACACAGTTAGGGGATTAACATATCTGAAAACCGACACCAAGCGGGGGAGAGCTATGTATGTATGTTAAGGCTGCAGGCTACTTGACTATGCAGCCCAGGGATATTGGGATGAGTGCGTGCGAAATTTGGCAATATTTCTGTCTGCCAATTGCCGCCTGAGTAACATGAATGAGGAAGAAGGCTGTTGGCGGCAATGTGGACATTTGTTGACTTTATGAAGAGAGTAAAAAAATACCAAGATGTTGGATTAATAACATTTACATGCATAATTGTAGAGTGGAAAATGATCTTAAGAATTACAAGAATACAATTAAAAAAAGTAACACTTTTTCCTATACCAGTCCCACTGCATGCCTCAGACTCAAGACAATGCAGCTATCATCCATCCAACAACCAAGTGATTGTGTACCACTCAATGCTCCAGCTGCTGCTGCTCTCTTTTCTCAGAGCTGCTGTTAACCGGTGCCTGCTATGCTGTAATGTTAAACGTGCTGTTGAAGAGCGCATGTCAGCTTCCGCAGAACAGTATATTGAGAGAGAGAGAGAGAATAATAACTCTGAAGCTGTCGCTTGTCTTGTCTTGGACAAAGCTGTGTTTAGTCAAATTTCGGCAACAGAAACCTGGCGTCCAGAGCAACAACAACGATAACGAAAACGGGAAAGAGAACGGGATGCGGCACAACACGACACGACAGTACATGACACGATACGACACAACGCGAAGCCTAGAAGCGAAACGATTCGAAGCATTCGCTTCGCATCGTTGCAACTGCTGCTGTCACTGCTAAAAAAATTTCGCAGTCCTAGCAGGCCGCGAAGGACTCGACTCGACTCCAAACCGTAATCAGTTGTGTATAGGACACTCGGGTGCGCGCGTCGAACGGTTTCTCTGTCGAATGTGAGTGCAGTGGCTGCTCCCTGTCTGCTAACGTTAAACGGACTTGTACGGACTTTCTGCTGCGCTCCAGTATTGTGGATTATACATATATGGTAAAACTTATATCTGTTGTTGCTGGTTTGGTTATACCGCCTGTTGTTAGTTACAGCAGACATTTTTAACAAACTTAAACAAATTAGCAAGGGCAAGCAAAAACATGCAAAAATAGTACGAGAAAGCGAACCAAAAGCAAAGGAAATTTTCCAGCTAAAGCTGCTGCTGGTACCGCTTTGAGCATCGATGCGTCAAAAGCGCTGCTGCTGCTGTGTACGAAAAGAAGGATAATTTGCCCGGATCTAAAAGATACAGTTTTTCTTCTTCTATTTTACTTTTTGTTCTTGTTTTTTTTTGCTGCCGTTTTTCTTGTGCAGTCTGCTTGGCTTTCTCTCTGCGGAGTAGCGGAACTAGCAACAACAGAAATACAGCAATAATATGTAATTAGAAGGCTGGCCAAAAATGTGGCATACTAGAAGTGAAGTGGGCCGAAAAGAAACTATGAAAATATATTAATATGCAGAAATCATTAACAATTAAAACGAAACACGCAAAGTCAAGAGCAAAAACACACGAGAATAAAGGGGAAACGAAACCAGAGAGTCAAGTACTTCGAGGAGAGCTGTTTGCTGGCATGCTTTGAGGTTAATTCCACACAAAAACCAGCCAACCCACCGCCGCCTGTCGTCTGCCGCCCGCCCGCCACAAACGACCAGCCCAGCCCCCGTGAGTCCCAGGATTCCCTTGGTCTCTCGTCCCTCGACTCACGTCTCTTCTTGTGTTCTTCTGTGTTGTCGGTCCTGCTTTCACCCACTTTCTGCTTCTTCGCAGCCGTCACCAGCGCTGCGTCAAAGGCATCAAAGGTAAATATACAAGGAGTAGATGGTAAAACAGAGCAAAGAGGAGGAGCAAGCACATAGCTTACCTACAGCAAAACTAACCTACAAAGTAAACAATTCCATACCGCCACGCTACGTAAAAATGCAAATTTGTGCACACACACACATCCGTCTAGCTATATAGCATCCATACATATGTACATTTCCATTCCCATTCCCATACATATGTACATACGTTCTCAAGAACTTTAAACAACAACTCATTTACCTGCCCACCATTCAAAAAGACAAAGCATACATACATACATATGTATGTATGTAAATATGTACATATGTATATCCAATGGCACAGAACAAAGCAAAACGCACGCCTCGCCACCACACTCGATTTTTATACAATTTTAATCGCATGCGATTAATTTGACTAGGCGCCAAAGCCGCGCACACACACAAGCACGCACACACACAAGCACGCACCACGCATTGCACTATGGTCCCAATGACCACTTTTCTTGGCCAAAAGCTAATTTTTAAAAGTTAAAACCAAGACGTGGTATTTGGCGTTCTGTATTAGAAAAAGATTGACCATCAAAGCCGCGTACCAGAAATTTTCATAGATGGCGCCACCTTCGCAAAATCTGCTGTGAAACCTAGCGGTCATTTTTGCACAGCATGTGCGGTGAAAAAGTACCAATTTTATTGCTGTTTTAAATATCTCATAAATTGGAAATACGATTAACTGATCCAATTTTTTGGATGCATTTTATTCAGTTGGGCTTTTACTATGTGTTTTGTAATGTGAACGATATCTAGTAGTTGGCGATGTCTTCGTAATTGTATGTTAAAGTGTCCTTCAATATATATCAGTTCGTATCAGTGCGACATAGTGGCACAGTTTGCCATCTGTCATTTGTTAGTTGCTTAAAATGTTCTTTTATTTTGAGCTTGCAGGTGGCCATTGGCATACGTATATCCTCCTTATCATTGAGAAGGGGGATTGTTGTTCCAGCTCTGGCCAGCTCATCTGCTATACAGTTGCCTTCAATGTCCTGGTGGCCCGGGACCCATATTAGGCTGATGACGAACTGATAAGCCATCTCGTGAAGAGATTTGCGACAGTTTGCCACTGTAGCCGAGCTTGTTGTTATCGCATTCAGTGATTTGATTGCAGCTTGGCTATCACTATAGATGTTTATGTGAGTCGCCTCAGGCCACACGAAACTGTGAATACAATTTTTAAAAATAGAAGACAAAAACAACAGGGAGAATGCGATAAGGATATAACATTTGTTAGCCATAAAAATTTCTTTATATAAGGTCACAGCGAATTGGCTCTGGCATGTGAGTAGATTTTAGAGGAGTGAAGAAGAGGTCAGGGCATGCAAGCCTCAGAACTATTTCATGTTAATTGACATGGCGGCTTTGGCCAGATAAATTCCAGTAATAACTGTAACAATTAGGCAGCTAAATATAAAAATGGTTAGATTACCTTATCGTTTGCTAGGGAATAGGTTTCGCAGCGGCTCCAAAAAATCAGATGTAATTGGTTATCCAATACAGCCCTGAACTTAAAGTGGAAGTCCGAATTTTTCCAACCACAGGGGTTTAACTTTCCTTTCTTTTCGGGCAATCAATGGCTCTTCTTTTATCTATTTTCTATCTATTAGATAGACCACACGATAAGGTCACAGAACTATAACCTTGATCGAAAATAGTTTTTTGTCTGAAAAGCAAAGCTCATGACACGCACAGGAAGTCCTAATGGCAAATGCCAGGCAGAGCAGGTCAGGACACAGCCATGAGGTGCAAAATTATTCAACTGCTACGGCTATAAATTGCCTAATCACTTTTGGTGTTATATACACAGGAATCGAACAACACTCGTCAGAACTAAGTAATGGGCAATGGGCGTGACTATTTTTTTGCCTAGATGATTAAATAAAACAATAACTTTATTCTTTAAGCAATGTAAATCCTTAAAGAAGCCATATCGTTCACTAAACCCACATTGTCAGGCATTTTATTGACATCTTAGATGTATGTAGTTCTAAACGTTTATATCAGGGCAAGGTCATAGCTTCCACTCCTACTCCCCAACGCAGCATGAACATCAATTTGGAAAGCATTAATGGTCAACTTATCAATGCACTATGGGTAAAAAGCCCGAATTTTTGGCATTTATGTTATTTCTTTTGGGTAAAATATTTGAATGCGACTTAACTTTTCTGATTCCTAAATATCCAGATAGAACAAAACTGGTTTTAGAAGATTTTTACCCAGTACCATATGTTTTTTGCGCGCTTTCAAAGTCGGCTGATTTTGAGATGCTTTGACTTGTGAAAAAGTGCGGGAAAATTTGAGCAACTTGCAGCTGTAACTGTAGCTCGATTACAAAGTTTATATACAAGCAAAAATATGGAAATAATAGGTCGAGGTATTTAAATTAATTGTTTATACATGTTTTTGTATAGTTGTGAGTAGTTATTTAATTGTCCAATGTTTTGTTCGTGTATCTTTTTAGCTTGGTACTAACAATTGCACGTGTTTCCTGTGGAATATTACTTTTGCACAGCTTACCACTGCACATAAGTTCAGATTACTTGGTGTTAACCAAATATTATAGAATCACGTGGTGTTAATGCTTTTTTCCCGTTTTGGCCCCTTTTCGAACAATTTTAAATTTTGCAGATGCTTATGAGTTCACTCATGCATCCGCTGCTGAAGGTCTGGACTAACAACAATCGTGAAGCAGACGCAATAAAATGTTGTTATTTAAAGAGTATTGACAAAAACTGAGTAACTAAAGATGAAACTATTACAATTCAAACGAAAACGAGAAGGGACGTGTGAGACGCTTCTTACGCCTCACAACTTTTATACCCGGCACTCAGTACTACATCTGCAACTTAGCGGTTATTTGTCAAATTTTACATTTTTTCTTCATCTGTCATCTACATCAACAACACTGCTCCCGCCAACACGCTCCTTTAGCTCGCCACCCTCCCCTATAGACACACACTGCAGAGTCAGGGCAGAAACGCGGCAGAAACGCGGCAGAGACGCGGCAGAGTGGCGGCAGTAGCAGAGACGTGCCAGAGACAGAGGCCACAAACTGCGCGAAGCAGAGTGTGAATGAGAGAATGTGTAAACAACAAATATAAGCTGCGGGACGGGGTGGGTTTGGCCAATGCAAATTAATTTCTTCATTGTGGCTATAATAATGATCCAATCGGATCCCAATTGGTGATCTGATAGATATGGTCATTCCCTACGGAATGGCGTTTTTAGTTATCTGTTATCTTCAAAATTGTAGATTTGGGAGGTTTTTGCCCTTTTTCGGGGGCGGGGCTAATTTTAGAAAAACACTCAGTGTGAGCATACAGCAGTCTGGTGCCAAAATTTGGTGGCTCTAGCTCTTATAGTCTCTGAGAACTAGCCGACAAACAAGACGGACAGACGGACGGACGGACAGACGGACGGACGGACAGACGGACGGACGGACAGACAGACATGGCTCAATCGACTCGGCTATTGATGCTGATCAAGAATATATATACTTTATGGGGTCGGAGACGTTTCCTTCTGTGCGTTACATAGATTCACTTTGTGCACAAATACAATTACCCTATTTACTCTTCGAGTACCGGGTATAATTATACGAGGCAGGTCGCCAAATGTGTCTATAAACGTTGCCAAGCACCCATATAACCATTTTGCTACGTATGTACTTAAGTATATGTATACATGTATACATACATACATATATACATACATACATTATAGGTAAATTTTGCAGAGAATTTTTCTTTTTTTTTATTGTCAAATAATAGGAACAAAATTTTTGTCCGAAAGTTGTGCTACATGGGCCTTTTCTAGATAAAAAATGTACAGTGACAGGCTGAAATATGCTGAAAGCATGCAATTAACAAGTACAGTTCTTTCCCTCAAAAAAAAGTGCAACTCTGGGACTAGCTAAGATTTCGGTAAAAGTTTCTGATATTTCACAGCAAGCAAACATCCACAGTTGCAGACAAACACAACACGGAATACTTTTTGATTTATTTTTTATACCTGGTACTCGAAGAGTAAATAGGGTATATTGTATTTGTGTGGAAAGTTGATGTATGTAACGCAGAAATGGAAACGTTTCCGACCCCATTAAGTATATACATATATTCTTGATCAGCATCAAATCGAAAATATGCTGTATCCACAATTTTGAAGTTAAAAGAAAATTAAAAACGCCATTCTGTAGGGTAGGACCATATAGATCAGATCACCGAATTGAGATCAGAATGGATCATTATTACAGCCAGAATGAAGAAATTAATTTGCAGTGACTAAACCCACACCGTACAGCAGCTTATATTCGTTTTTTCACATTCTCTCATTCACACTCTGCTTCGGCCTCTGCCTCTGCCGCGAGTCAGCAGTGTGTGGGTCTAGTTAAGGGCGGCGAGCCGATTCCCGACTAGCGGGTGGCTATATGTATGGATGTACACATACTTTGGGTATGTGTGTTTTTCGTGCTCGTTCGCCGAAGGAGTCGCCAAAAAACCTTCTCTAAGGCCCCCTTTGCTTTTTATAATTTGTTTGGCAAGTCCAAGCCCCATAGCCATGCCCCCCCCTCCAAAATACTTGCCACTATTTTACCAGTTTTCTTGTTGGCTAACAATGAAGCCAGATTCTTATGTGGCCATTTCCAGTGCCAGAAATAACTGCATTTTGTGCGCGGGAGTTAGTAAAAGTTTCCTCGGAAAGGAAAATTTTAAGTTTTCCCTTGCTTGGCCATAACTAAAAGACCGAATTGCAATATTAGATAGTCAAAAACTGCTGTCAAATTAATGAACAACACGAGTTGCTTGAGTTGAACTTTTGATTGTGCTTTTTACGCTTTTCACTTACACTTTCACTGCCATCCCTTTTGCTATGGTATCGTCCATGCCATACAAGCCATTCTCATCCGTTGCCCCTGCTCACTGCCCCTGCAATATGTGTGCAACTCGAGCTGATTGCAGACTTCCTCTTGCAGGCCTGGGCAGTGACTCCTTGACTCTTTGAAATGTATTCAGCTCTGGTTCTTTGTTAAATATTTGCTCGACTTTAAGTGCAAAAATTGCTCATCTATGATTGCTACTTGATTTCGGTTACTATTGTCGGGTTGTCGTTTTGGAGTGCGCACTTTAAGGCAGGCAGAAAGATGCTGACAAGCATAAATATACAACAAATGAGAAGCATTTTAGTAGAGGAAAAGTTTGTTAGCTTTCGAACACATTACTTTTATGATTACATGTCTGCCCCAACCAATCAAAGTGGCACAATCGCATTGTAATAAGACTGCTTTCGTTGATGTCGTTATAATGAACTTACATTTATACCAAAATAAAGACGGCAAGTTGCCCCATGAAGGTGTTACATTAGCGTGGGAATTTAGCACCCCGAATACGTCGCATGGGTAATATGCTGACGTTAAAATTAAAATTCCCAATGCCAGATGGATCATCTTTTGCGGCAGCGGTCCCTGCAGCGGCTGCATTGCTTTATATTGCAATTTACAGCTGTCATCTTGTCGTGGGAAAATATTATATGTTTATGTAGCAATTTGCCGTTAGGGTGGTGCCAAATTAGATTAAGCTAAACACTCTGCATGAGTACACTACAGCATAGCAAAAACAATGATGCGACCTTCACACAGGTGCTAGTATTAGGTGTCGCGGGTTGGATGTGCGATTAAGGCATCAGCAGCAACTAATAATACTCGTGGCAGTACAAGTTGCTCTCGGGGAGCTCCCATTTTGCTTTTTGATTCAAATAGCCTTTTCCAAAAATTGCTTTTGCTCCTCTTATGTTTCACTTTATTGCATACTGAGAGCAAGGCGTATGCCATGCCACACGCTGCTACAGCACCGGCTCAGGGGGGTCCTTTGTTTAGGCTCGCCTTGTGGCGCGCCCTGGCTGCAAGAAGAGGCCTGGCTGGCCTCTTAAATTATCGCACGCTTTCCATTAACAGCCAAAAACTAATTTCAACGAGATGGAACGTCGCTGGTACGCGTCAGAACTTTTATACCCTGTACTTACTCAGTGTATTCATATGTACATATACATACATATGAATGTATGCATGTAACCTTAGTGTGATACATTTCTATGCATGTCCATAACGCAACCTTATGATTTTTTCGAACGGGCCAACACGCCCTTTTAGCTAGCGCCCCCATTTCGGGGGTTGGTTTCTGTAGCTTTTGTAGTCTCTGATATCCAGGCGCCCATCAAGACTGACGGACAGACGGACATAGCTATATCGACTCGGCTATTGATGCTGATCAAGAATATATATACGTTATGGGGTCGGAAACGTTTCCTTCTGTGTACTGCTGTACATTGTTCCGACCACAAATATTATATACCCTATTTACTCTTCGGGTAAAAGGCAACAGCAAACTTAGCTTGATTTCCCAAGCACCCAGCGGCGGCTCAAAGGCAAAACTAAAACTGTCAAGTTGCAGCCACTAAAACTAATCTAATGTACTATTCGCTGTTCACACTCCATTAAGGATAATAAACTTTGGTCTCACTCTCCGGTATTTACAGAATGACTTACGAAACCTACCATGCCCATGCCCATGTCCATGCCCTATGCCCCATTCCCGTCTTTTAACTTCTCTCTGATGGGCCATTTATCTATCTATTGGCTGGCAGCCAACACTGAGCCCATATCTTTTGGCAATTGGCATAAATTCTTTTGGCACAATTATCAACTTTAATTATGCGACATCCTGTCAATTCTAGATAAAAATAATACATCCTACATGCCCCTTACATGCATTGTACAATATATAGAGGGGACAAAACATTAGCAGAGGGAAATTAAACAATCAGAAATAAATTATTAATCATTACACATTTTAAAATGCTTTACTTTATGTGAAGTTGCTGGTGAATTTGTTCATCAAATGATGTTACATACAACAACAATACTCGACAAAATCTATTTTTTCTGATAGATTTTAGTTTTGTACATAAGTGAAGTATCTTAGACTTGGTTTAAAAGAACTTTGCTGTTTTGAAAAGCTTTTGGGTGCAGCTAAACATTGGTCCCAAACACTTTGTAGTTTAAGTTTACCATCTGGGAAATATTAAGCTTTTAAATGCAAAAATTAAGATTTTTGCGAGGTATTTTAAAGGAAATTTTGAGTTTAATTAGGAGGTACATGTGAGACGCTTCTTACGCGTCAGAAATCAGATCACCAAATAGGGGTCGGATCGGATTGGATCATTATTATAGCCACAATGATGAAATTAATTTCCAGTGGCTAAACCCACCCCGTCCCGCAGCTTTTGTTGTTTTTTTCACATTCTTTCATTCACACTCTGAATCGCGCAGTTTGTGGCCTCTACCTCGGCCACGTCTCTGCCCTGACTCTGCAGTGTGTGGCTCTAGGGGAGGGTGGCGAGCTAAAGGTGTTGTTGATGTAGATGACAGATGAAGAAAAAATGTAAAATTTGACACATAACCGCTAAGGTGCAGATGTAGTACTGAGTGCCGGGTATAAAAGTTGTGAGGCGTAAGAAGCGTCTCACACGTCCCTTCTCGTTTTATCCTGTACTCGAAGAGTAAATAGGATTTATTGTATTTGTGGGGAAAATTGGATGAGCGATGTTCGTTATGTACATCGTAACGCACAGTAGGACATGTTTCCGACCGCATAAAACCATAAGGTTACATTATGTATGTACATGCATACACATGTATGTATGTACATATGTACATATGTATGTATCACACTAAGGTTACATGTATACATACATCTGTTTTTGAATACATTGCTGCCAATTATTTATATTTTTTAAGAATACAGTTTTGCAAATCAAGTAAATCTATAATAAAAGTGGGGAAATTTGTTCTGCATGGGCATGTTTGGCCTGATCAAAATAATAAGTACACGAGATGTATTTTTCAATTTTTAAAGACATGAACCGGATTTGGCAAAAGGATTGCTGGTTATACCCGGTACTCGAGGAGTAAATAGGGTATATTGTATTTGTGCGGATAACGGTTGTATGTAACGCACAGAAGGAAACGTTTCCGACCCCATAAAGTATATATATTCTTGATCAGCATCAATAGCCGAGTCGATTGAGCCATGTCTGTCTGTCCGTCCGTCCGTCCGTCTGTCCGTCTGTCCGTCTTGTTTGTCGGCTAGTTCTCAGAGACTATAAGAGCTAGAGCCACCAAATTTTGGCACCAGACTGCTGTATGCTCACACTGAAACCAGTGTATTTCAAAAATGAGCCTCCCAAATCCCAAAATGAACCTCCCAAATCTACAATTTTGAAGATAACAGAAAACTAAACTAAACTAAAAACTAAACTAAACTATAACCAAAGTTGGGTTTTAAAATCTATTAACTGACATTATAAGAGCATATGCTAAGAAAACCATACATTTGAAATGGGACACCTCAAGACTGATCAATGCTAGGATTACACCAAACAAGGTGAACGCTATGAGTAAGCCAAGTCAGATATCTCACTTGGTTCAAATGCGTTTTGAAAATGTCCAAGA
This sequence comes from Drosophila subobscura, assembly GCF_008121235.1. Taxonomy (NCBI): domain Eukaryota; kingdom Metazoa; phylum Arthropoda; class Insecta; order Diptera; family Drosophilidae; genus Drosophila; species Drosophila subobscura. The sequence continues at coordinate 642,558 of NC_048533.1, read as the reverse complement.
ATTGTGTGAATTTGGCCAAAACAGTTGGTATGTTTTGAGTTTTTGGCTTTTTGCAAGCATTATTAATCCATTAGGGTCTCGTAGCCGTTTTGCCTGAAGCCGTTTGGTCGATTATGTTCTAATATCTAAACTTTGCATTATCTCTCTGCAAAATTCCTCTAGCCTGGGGTAGAGGAAAGGCAACTCTGAAGGAAAATCAGTGCTCAGCCGAGCAATGCAAATGCACTTGCCATTCGCAATTTGCCTATTTAATTTGGTATGCAAACATCCGCCTTCATATGTATGTATATGTCTCCCGATATTCGTTGCCAGTCTGTTTATTTTGCTCCTCCGCCCACACCATTTTGAGGGCGGATTTGGTTCGGGTTTTAGCCAGCAGCAGTAGATTGAAAACTGTCGAGAGCCATACATCATGTGTCATCGTTGCCACAGAAAGCAAGAGGGAAAAAAAGGAACACCATGAAAAAATGACCATAATTGGCGCTGATTTATTTTCTTTGGTAGGCCCATCAAGATTGAGCGCTTGACCTCGTGGGCGTGCCTAAAATACAAGCAGTGCCAAAATTTCAATTCCTGGAGAAAAACCCACCCAAAGACTACCCCTAAAAATGATATACACACAGATATTCCATAGATATACAATCCAAAAATTTAATAATGCTCTCGAAACTGAAGTAGAACTTTTGCGGTTGCTTGCGTGATATTTCTTGCCAGGAGTTTTCTAGTTAGTCATGGCTGGGTTTGGCTCGAGCATGGCACTCCTCTTATTGTGCCAGCAGTCTGTCTACTGATGTCCATGAAAGTGGCATGCAAGCGGGAAATGACAATGCCACAAGCTTGGAAGACACGACACCCAAAACAGTGGGTCAAAGTTATTAGTAAATAGTAAGGGAATCCAATAATTTTTGTGGTAAATATGTATGTACAGTTTTGCATGTTTATTGAGTGTTTTTTCAGTGTAGAGGTAAAGGGTATTACGTACCGGAAAGATGACGTATCTAGCACACATTCGTGTGGCATTTTCGGAACTTTCTTCAGCTATCTAGTGCAAAAATGTAGGAGACTATATTAATGGCTAGACGGCCTTGCTGCTTTAATAAAATGTACACAGAATACAGACCAACTTGACCTTAACTTAAAATATATTGCCAGCACAATATTAAATATGTATTATTGAGTATTCCTTGGCTGCACAGATCTACAACCACACTCCTCTGTAATACTTTATTAGCCTCAGAAGTCTCTACAGTAAAGACTGTCACTCCAGAATAATTTCTGTTTCTGTAGTACTTACGAGATTTGCCTCATCAACAATGCACATATTCAAACCACTGTTGACAATTCCAGTTAGTCGTGATACGGAGGCGGAGGAACAATGTTTGCAGATTTGAGTAGGAGGACGGTTTTAGTTGTAGTTTTTTGTTCGAGGGGCATTGCATGATTGCAGGCAAATGTTTTGGGCCAGGAAAGGCTGAGCCAAACCTTATTCTTGCCTCAATTCGTCGGCTGCTGCCACTGCCACTGCTGCTCCTGCCACTACCACTACTGCCACTGCACTGCCACTGTTGTGTGTAGATCTGAGATCCTGGGTTACCTCCTGCTCCAGGAACCGGCCCAATTAGACAATTAATAGACAGACAATACTTGGCAATGGCTTTTGCCAGAAAATTTGAATATCCCATTTAATGCTAGACTTCCTGCTGCTCATGCTGCTGCCCCGTCTCCTGATGGTCTATCTGCCGCCTTAAGTGCATATCTGTGTCGTGTATTTTGTGTGTCGCACGACAAATAGCAATTGGCTTATAAGGATTTACGCATTATGGCATAACATATGCACTTTTAATGTGACCTGATTTAATATTTAATAAGGTTTTGCCCTGGCATTGAATGCGTTTGACTTCTGCCTGCACTATGCACCTGACTGTGGGTGTTCGTGCGCTCTTTGCCGGAAGCACATGTCGTATACGTGATATTTGACTAAAACTCCATATGCCCACATTTCACATATATGTGTGTGCTCTGACCATGCAACGCACTATGGTCCCAATGACCACTTTTGTTGGCCAAAACCTAATTTACAAAAAGTTAAAACATAAACGCGGTTTTTGGCATTATGTATTAGAAAAATATTGACCATCAAAGTTGCGTACCAGAAATTTTCATAGATGGCGCCACCTTCGCAAAATCTGCTGTGAAACCCAGCGATCATTATTGCACAGCATGTGCGGTGAAAAAGTACCAATTTTATTGCTGTTTTAAATATCTCATAAATTGGAAATACGATTAACTGATCCAATTTTTTGGATGCATTTTATTCAGTTGGGCTTTTACTATGTGTTTTGTAATGTGAACGATATCTAGTAGTTGGCGATGTCTTCGTAATTGTATGTTAAAGTGAGTCCTTCAATATGTATCAGTTCGTAGAGAAAGCTTATTTTTTAAAAGATTTTAAAACGAGTGCCACCTAGTCCCACCTTGAAACCTTTTGTGTGTCGTAAAGCAATAAATGATTGTTAAAATGTGTATAGTCACAAATGCCCCATTTGACCACAACTCTTACCATTTGCATTTATTGATCATAACCTTAAATGAGAAATTTCAATGTTTTTTGCCGTTTGGAACACAATGAAGAAGAAAATTGTGAAGTAGTTTACCTTTTTGTATTCCATTTAAGCCACAGTATTAGCCACTAGCTATTTTGGAGGGCTTGAGTGTAGCCAGTGTAATATTGTTTTATAATGGAAACTGCTGAAGAGCATGCTTTGTGGGAGAAAAAATTCGATTATCTTGATTTTTAAGTTGGTCTAATTCGTGCTACGACTTTTTTTTATAGAATCTTGATCTGCTAAACATATTTCCATCCTTTTTTTGCTTCTAACATTTTGAGAAAAAAAAATTTAAAATTAAAAAAGTTTAAATAAAAAGTTAAGACGCCCATTTTTTCAAAAAACACTCCTCTTCCTTTACTTAACTAATATCAAAAGACTAAATCCAAAAATCTTGATTCGTTCGCGTGTTATTAATTAAGGACAAGAAAAGTTGTCATTAGGACCATAGTGCAACGTAGGCTGTGTCGCTGTTGCTGCAACATGTCATCAAAAATGTTGAAAAATACATGCGGTTACACATACCGATTTTTGTGCGAAATAGAGTCATGAAATTAGTTGGCGGCCACTCGAGCGGATAAGTATGACATTGAATTCGCTTTCATGGCTGCACTCTACTTCCGTTTAATGCAAGTTATGCTAATGGCTAAAGGCACTCGTTCCCTCCCCGCACTCACTCGAAGTGGTTTAAAGAGCTCAGCTCCAGCTCTCGACACTCTTACATTCGGGGGCTAAGCTTATTTTTGGTAACACGAAAAAATGCATGAATATTTAAGGGGTGCTCTGCCCCGCTCCTTACTTATTTATGAATTTAATATTCAACGATGAATGAGCGGCAAAAGTCTAAGCTAAATGAAAACGGGAAGGGAAGTGTGAGACGCATCTTAGGCGTCACAACTTTTATACCCGGTACTCGGTAGAACATCTGTACCTTAACGGTTTCTTTCAAATTTAAAATTTTACATTTTACATTTTTTCTACATCTTTCATCAACATTTACATATACATCTACATCACTTCTCACGCCAACACGCTCCCAAACTACAATTTTGAAGATAAAAGATAGTAGATCTAACTACTCCCAGCATGAACCTTTCCGGGATTTATGCAATAATTATAATTACTTGTACCATCTAATATCCCCCGAATTATCCCTTGAAAAAATTATATTTAACATTTATCATTACCTTAGCTTAGAAAATGTGTAAATTGTATCTTAACAATTAGTTTATTATTATTCCTATTCCATTATTAGCAGATAATTGTTAATTGAAATAAATAAATAAATAAATAAAAAAAAGAAAACTAATAACCTGTCTCTCTGCCTGGCTCTCTGCCTGTCTTTCTGCCTTTCTCTCTGCATCATGTCTCTGCCTCCTGTCTCTCTGCCTGTCTCCCTGCCTCCTGTCTCCCTGCCTCCTGTCTCTCTGCCTCCTGTCTAACTGCCTGTGTATCTGCCTCCTGTCTCTCTGCCTGCTGTCTCTACCTGTCTCTCTGCCTGTCTCTCTGCCTCCTGTCCATTCCGTAGGGAATGACCATTTCTATCAGATTACTAAATTGGGATCCGATTGGATCATTATTAAAGCCAGAATAAAGAAATTAATTTCCAGTGGCTAAACCCACCCCGTCCCGAAGCTTTTATTTGTTTTTTGCACATTCTCTCATTCACACTCTGTTTCTGCAGTGTGCGGCCTCTCCCTCCGCCTCTGCCGTACCTCTGCCTCTGCTGCGTCTCTGCCTCTACCATGACTCTGCAGTGTGTGGCTCTAGGGGAGGGTTGCGAGCTAAAAGAGTGCGTTGGCGCGAGAAGTGTTGTATTTGTAGATGACAGATGAAGAAAAAATGTAAAATTTGACAAAAAACCGTTAAGGTACAGATGTAGTACTGAGTATAAAACGGGTATAAAAGTTGTGACGCGTAAGAAGCGTCTCACACGTCCCTTCTCGTTTTTTTTTAATGTTTAAGATGTTTAAACTCAACATTAAAGGTCGAAAGGAAGTATTTTAAATATACACTTTGCCTCAATTAAACTATGATCAACATATTAACCTTCTTTGAAATATAACATATTAGTAAACATTTTTATAAAATTTTTTCAGCATATTTCTGTTTGTATTTTTCATACGCGGTACTCGAAAAGTACATAGCGTAAATTATATTCGTGGGGAAAAGTGGATGCATGTAACGCACAGAAGGAAATGTTTCCGACCCCATAAAGTACAATATATATTCTTGATCAGCATCAACAGACGAGTCCATATAGCCATGTCTGTCTGTCCATTCGTCTGTCCGTCCGTCTGTCCGTCCGTCTTGATAAGCGCCTGATATCAGAGACTATAAAAGCTACAGCCGCCAAGTTAAGTTTGAAGACTCAGGTGATATCACACTGTTAAAAGAGTATCTCCAAAAATCACACACAGCCACAACTTTAAAGATAAGACAAAGATAATATTACATTCAAATATTATTGCCATAATGACGAAGTTCATTGCAGTAGCTAGCCCTCACCCCTTCCTGCATCTGTTTATTTTTTGGTCATTCTCTCATTCAACACTCTAACTCGTGTAGTGTGCGGCTCTAGGGGAGGGGGGCGAGCTAAAAGAGCGTGTTGTCGCGAGAAGTGATGTTGATGTCAAATTTAAAATTCGGATCCACTGACTGAGTACCGGGTATAAAAGCTGTGACGCGTACTAAGTGTCTCACAAACGATGTTTTAAACATTTTTGACAGCCTGGAAATGAAGGCACCAATTCGCCAGGCAGCAAATAAGTGTGAGTTGCAGATGCGAAAAACCTGCAAAACGAAATGACCACTTCAAAGACTATAGTTTCGCTTATAGATCTATAAATTGCAATAAAATAAGAAAGGAAAAGAAAATTCTCAAAAATGTCCGAGGGAAAATCACCTTTAAAAAAACACTTACTACCTATGACAAAAAAAAACCATCACTGAAATTGATGGCAAATGATGGAAATGAAACATATTAGTAATTGAAAAATTAGTTTAGGCCAAAATATCGAAAGAAGAAAAACTTTAAAACTTTATGAGTGTGTTATTGTATAACTAGAAATCGATAAAAACAAAACAAAAACAATAATGATGATTAAGAAATGAATATGAATACGAATACGATTCATTTTTTGAGCATATTCTGAATATAATCCTGCCGTCAAAAGCGTGTTGGTCTTGTAAGTATTTACTTACCTAAATAAGTGTGAGTTGCAGATGCGAAAAACCTGCAAAACGAAATACAGAGAAAGGGGCAACGGGAGCAAGTGTAAGCTCTGTAAAAAGAGGGCACATAAATATACTGCTAAAATTAAAACTGTCAAAGCTATTTCCGTTTCGCAGTGACCCCATTTTGGTCATATGGTGCTAAATCAATTCCAACTGAAAAATAGCTGTCCCGTCGGAAATGGAAGTAAAACTCAGCAGAACCCCAGGAGCCTAACCTTTTCTATAATTTTTTTGCCAGCCATTTCGCAAACACTCAACCATTCTCGCTCGTCTCTCTATCTCTTTTCTGTCTGTGAGAGAAAATATAATGGAAATTCAAAATGGAAATAGAGTGAAAATACTTTGCAGCAAAAAACTATTTGACTTTTCGCTGATAAATATTGAAGGGCTGTTGAAATTTGTCAGTGTGAAGGAAGGAAAAAAAAGGAAGGGACTTCATTTGGCAAAAGAAATTGAATTTGCTCGGTTTATGGGACTACTTTCAGGGCCTTTTAATTTAATAGGACAACATATGAGTAGTTGGTACAGCAACCGTTCCAAATCCTATTTCACTAAGCAGCAAAGACTCAATTCAGCGTAAGATTTGCCAAGTGCAAAGTAAACGAGCAAAGAGCCAGAACTAGCATTCAATCCATTTGCCTGCAAAGTGCTAATTATTTTTTTTGGGTAATATAGCACCTGCCTGCACATGCAACGTGTGGCAAGTGCGCGCATAACTCGATACGCGCTTTTGATTTGCGGCCACAGAGCCCGGCCAACGAGTTGTACTTCCGCCTGTTACCATTTGTTTTCTCACCCTCTCCCGACCCCCCTCTTCCCACCGCACTCATCCCATCTCTATGTCTACCTCTCCTTTCTTTCAGCCAAGGTTGTCTCATTAGCGACTTACCGGAAACCCTAACCGAAAACCACAAAAAAAATAAAGGTCAAACGCCGAAAACGGAAGCACGCAAAGCCATAATAAAAAGAGCACAAAGAAATTGAATAATCACCGTTTTTTCTGCGGAACTTAGCCAGTGAATTGAAGCATCATGAGTGCGTTCTGTGCCAACTAACAGAACAGCTCTAAATGCGTTTCGATCTTAACCCATAAAACATAATTAAAAAGAGTTAATTAAGCAAAGAATTGTAGAGAAACAAACCACGTATAAGTCAAAGCTGAATTGGAAGTACAACAGAAACCACCATGGCATCACCACCAGAAAGCCCCATCGAGGAGGTGGTATATGAGTTGGAACAAACACGCGTGCCTAAGCCCATTCCCGTTGCCCTCGAGGATTTGTGCCGCCAAACGAAGTTCACCAAACAGGAAATTCGCGTCATGTACAGGGGATTCAAAACGGTAAGAAAATCTTTTATAATTATTATTTATTTTTCCACTATTACTATCTGTTTAAGTTCGTTTAAAATTGCTAACAACTTTGGGCAGATGGAGACATACAAGTAGATAGTTATATAAAGATTAATATTAATAACTTATAAGCAGATTTTCAGCTCTGATTTCCTTCCAAATGGAAAATCCTTTAAAGTCTAACAATTTAACAGAGCAGAAGGGCCGAACAGAGTTACCCAGCAGAACAGCGTGCAAAGTAGTGTGCCATAAATGGCAGCACATTTTAATACACACGCGTTTTGGGTTTCATCGTAAATGAATTTTCCTAGCCCCTCTTTTTGTATGGTAGCTGCAGTGTGCAGCATTTCCGCGTTCATTTGGAACAAATTTTTTAGAGAAACGTGTTTTATGTGTGTCAACAGCAGATGAGCATTGGATCAAGCAAATGGATAGAGTTTGCCTTTACTTGCACTTCAATCTCGTTACTCGTACTTACTTTGCGGCATTGATGGTTTGTCTTATTGATAGTATGTCTAACGGTTTTTCATTTCTGCTGCGGACATGGCACTGTTAACCCTGCCGAAAAATTGTTTACTATGGAAATAGAAAACTTTCAGGGATGGGATGGGATGGGATTACTTAAGTAATTCAATTATGAAGCGCAAATTTATGTGATACAAAGGAATGACTAACTGACTCCTCACTGCATGGAGCTGCAGCTAATTTGGGGTTAACTTCCGATCAATTCTTGTATTCTTTTCATTCTGAAATTTCTTTAAGAACTTCAAGAAACAGCGCAGCATTCCAGACCGTCTCATTGCTTATTTTGCATATTATATTTCATTCCATTTGCTTTTTCTTTTTTGCCCTCCCTCCCCGCACATTCAACTAAACATTTTCATTGCGATTTTTCGTCCTTTTTTGCAGGAATGCCCCGAGGGCGTGGTGCACGAGGATTGTTTTAAGGACATTTACGCCAAATTCTTTCCACATGGCAGTAAGTATTTGTATATAATTGTGTGTTCTCACTCTCTAACTTGTTGTGCGTATGTGTGTGGGGGGCTTCAATGCTTTTCCCTATTTTTATAGTTACGCGTCATAAAGCGCCACTCAAGCGTCCATTTCGCTTTTGCAGCAGCTGCGCTGGCAGTATCCAAATATAACCAAAAACCTCCAAAAACCCAAAAAAAAACCACCAAAAGGATTTTCAGACATGCCCCTAATTGTGACATTTTCTTTGGTTTTTCTTTTTCCTTTTCTACTTGTACAGATTCGAGTTTATACGCTCATTATGTGTTCAAGGCGTTCGATGTTAATTGCAATGGCGCCATTAGTTTTCGGGTAATTACCATCTCATTACAATTAACTTTTCTGCAGTCCGTATTTATGTTGTATTCCATATATTGTATGTTCTTTGATGTTTATTAGGATTTACTGGTCACCTTGTCGACACTGCTGCGTGGCTCTGTGTACGAGCGCCTACGCTGGACATTCAAGCTTTACGATTTGAATGGCGATGGGCGGATCAGTCGCGGCGAACTGAGCGAAATTATCTTGGCCATACACGAGCTTATGGGCCGAAGACCACACCAGCCTGAGGATGATCGCAAAGCAAGGGATCAGGTGAGCAAAATATTTAAATATATTAATGAGTGAATAACAACTTAAAAACGAAATTAAAATATGCATTAAAAGTCGGTTTCAACGTTTCCCTTAAATTTTAAATGTTTGCACCACAACTAAAGAGCAAAAAAATGCATGTAGAGCTCCTGTTGAGAATTCTGTTCTAAAACAATAATTGTTACCCCGAAATATCGTCATAAATTTCTGATTTGCATTTCGCAATCAGTGATAAGCTTTGGCCATTACACACAAAGAGCTTCATTAAAATGCCGAAGCGATGCAAGGCAAAATCATTGTTTGTCTAGACCGAGGCCTGCAATCTGCCAACGTCAATGTCAATCTGCCGCTCAATCCCTTTTTTGTGCAGCTTATTCTGTGTAGCATCCACTGACGTTGCGCGACCAAAGCGCACAGTGCGTATGAGTAATTATAATTGTGACAACAGTTGCAGGCATTTCACCAGAGCACTATGGGTAAAAAGCCGGTTTTTTTGGCATTATCCAAACCAAAAGAGCTAGAGCTCTTCAAATTGGCATGAATGTTTGTTAGACTAAAGTAGAATTTCGGAAAAAAAATTTAGTCTTTTAGACCCCGCCTACCTCCCGCCCCTATACAAACTGGAACCCATTTACGTCGTATGTATTATAAAAAAGGTATTCAAAAGATTAATTATGATAAAAGATCCTTAAAAACATTTTAGAACTTTTAAAAAATATATTTTATTGAATGATTGTTTGGTTAAAATTAATTTGATTAGTACTTGTTTAACTAAACAATAATTTGGATAATTTTCGTTTGAATTGTAATAGTTTCATTTTTAGCTAGTCAGTTTTTGTCATTACTCTTTAAATTACAACATTTTATTGCGTCTGCTTCACGATTGTTGTTGGTCCAGACCTCCAGCAGCGGCTGCATGAGTGAACTCATAAGCATCTGCAAAATTTAAAATTGTTCGAAAAGGGGCCAAAACGGGCAAAAAGCATTAACACCACGTGATTCTATAATATTTGGTTAACACCAAGTAATCTGAACTTATGTGCAGTGGTGTGCTGTGCAAAAGTAATATTCCACAGGAAACACGTGCAATTGTTAGTACCAAGCTAAAAAGACACACGAACAAAACATTGGACAATTAAATAACTACACACAACTATGCAAAAACATGTATAAACAATTAATTTAAATACCTCGACCTATTATTTCCATATTTTTGCTTGTATATAAACTTTGTAATCGAGCTACAGTTACAGCTGCAAGTTGCTCAAATTTTCCCGCACTTTTTCACAAGTCAAAGCATCTCAAAATCAGTCGACTTTGAAAGCGCGCCAAAATCATATGGTGCTAGATAAAAATATTCTAAAACCAGTTTTGTTCTATCTGGATATTTAGGAATCAGAATAGTTTAGTCGCATTCAAATATTTTACACAAAAAAATTACATAAATTCCAAAAATTCGGGTTTTTTACCCCTCTGCAGAGGGGTACTGAAAATGTATTGACAGCTCAACGACGCGTGGAAAGATGGCAAGGGGGTAGAGGTAAAGCGAAAAGCAGATGCTTTCATGCGCGAAAACAACCACGGAAAACTTACTTAATGACGCACGTCGCACCATTGCACACGTTGCGTACCCCTGCCCACGGCACTTATTAATCAAATTGAAACTCTAACTTGTTTCTGTATAATTTTTGTGTTTTGTAGCATTTCTGTAGCATGGAAAAATAATTATAGTTTTGGTTATTTATTTGAAATTAAAGGTGGATCGTGTTTTTCGCAAGCTTGACTTGAACCAGGACGGCATCATAACGATAGAGGAGTTCTTGGAGGCGTGTTTGAAGGACGATTTGGTAACACGCTCGCTACAGATGTTCGACAATGACCTTTGATGACAAGAGGACGAGCCCGTGTTGATGACCACTTCAAAGACTATAGTTTCGCTTATAGATCTATAAATTGCAATAAAATAAGAAAGGAAAAGAAAATTCTCAAAAATGTCCGAGGGAAAATCACCTTTAAAAAAAACACTTACTACCTATGACAAAAAAAACCATCACTGAAATTGATGGCAAATGATGGAAATGAAACATATTAGTAATTGAAAAATTAGTTTAGGCCAAAATATCGAAAGAAGAAAAACTTTAAAACTTTATGAGTGTGTTATTGTATAACTAGAAATCGATAAAAACAAAACAAAAACAATAATGATGATTAAGAAATGAATATGAATACGAATACGATTCATTTTTTGAGCATATTCTGAATATAATCCTGCCGTCAAAAGCGTGTTGGTCTTGTAAGTATTTACTTACCTAATGTGTAAATTGACTTTATTTGAAGCAACAAACAACACCAAGAACTAAACTAAAATTAAAAACTAAACCACCAAAACCCGCAAATGATTGATTCATGAATGGAATTGGTAACGGAGAAAACGAGCCGGCTCTCAATACACGATTTACTTTACTCGGTTCACCATATACATAATCATACAACAAAAAGAACAGTAAAAATACTATGGTATTTACACTTTCCTAAAGAATAATACGAAGGAAACGAATTTGTTTTCCCCCTGAACTTTGTTGCCGCAATTGAACCCTGGAAAAACTCTACAAAAACGCAACCCTCCCTCCTCCTCTTTGCAGTCAATTAAAGCCCATGAACACAGAAACATATGACAAATTACAGACAAATTATAATTCATTCAGAAAATGTGGGAAAATCTATTAAAATTCATTTTTCTTTTACATAAATTCATTTTTATGGCATCAACTAATTGATGATAATTTGATGATTTAATGTAAAGACAAAAATAAATGTATATATACAACAGAACACACATGATGAATAATATAAAGAATAATATAAGGATGTATTTATGAATGTATGTATATGGACTAGTATGCCTGGGTCCTATTTTTGCCCGACCAACCACCGATAGAACGAAAAAAAATAGCTCTTGACAATTACAGTTTAATTAACATTTATACGAGACCGTGCGTATAAGTTAATGTTAACTGCAATTCAAAACACGACTCTTCAATTATATTGCATTAACATACATTTCATTACACATGCCATCACATACGAGTATGTACATACATATGAACGTAATTATTTTTGTATGAGATCCTTCGACAATATTTTCCATTTATTATTTGCAATTGATGGCTGGGTATCAGTACCGTTTGATCCTGGGGCAGCCACAGACACAAAATGTAAAAGGAATGAGAGGAAAGACAGGTTTTTACACTCAAAACATGGTAAAGACAAGACAATCAATGTGTTTTGATATTTCCTATTTCCTCCTTTTTAGTTGAACAATTACATGACATCATTCTTCCATTATTGCTTCGAAAAAAAAAAATAGAAGTCTATCTAAACTTAAAAAAACAGGAGTGGAACGCCGTGTAGCCGTTACAAACGATAAAATCATTGTGAATACAGCAGATTTTCGCCCTTTGTCGGGGCGTGGAGAAATTTTGAAATACACTTGCAACAACAACATGCAACATTTGGTGGCTCTAGCTTTTATAGTCCCTGATATACAGGCGCTTATCAAGACGGACGGGCAGAGAGACACGGCCATATAGACTCGGCTATTGATGCAAATCAAAACTTTATATAATTTATGGGGTCGGCAACGTGTCCTACTGTGCGTTACGATGCACATTACTTACATCGCTCGTCCACTTTTCCCCAAAAATACAATATACCCTATTTACCCTCTACCATACTCTCAAAAGAGTGATTCTGTGTTTGGAATTGATCGAGCTATAATCTTCTGAGGAATTTAAATAAATTTTACTTCTTCTCGTTTTTATGGAAATGGTTTCAATATAGAGCTGATATACCAACTATATAAATACATATATTCAAGTATTTTTCTTTGCTGCATACATATATGAGCATCCTAGATTTAGGTTTTTAGCCTTCTTGATAAAAGATCGATATTAAATTCATTTTAAATAAAGGTTTTTTATTTATCGGTATCTACACATTTTTGTTCCTTTTTCCATTTAATTTCTCCTTGATTTAAATCAAAATTTCTTCCAACTTAATTCAACAATTCAATATAGATCAAATCTAGCAAGAATTTATATTATATTTTATATCAAACTGGCAGCCCAACACTTAAACCCTATCCCAAATACATAACACCAAAATAGTTTCAATGTAAGCTTGAGCAAAACTTTTCTGAGTCTACGACTAGGGAGTAAATTAAATCATCTCCTTACAATATTTATCCCTACGGAATGGCGTTTTTAGTTTTCTTTTATCTTCAAAATGGTAGCTTTGGGAGGCTTTCGCACTTTTGCGGGGGCGGAAGGAGGAAATTTTTTGAAATACACTGGTTTCAGTGTGAGCATACAGCAGTCTGGAGGCAAAATTGGGTGGCTCTAGCTCTTTTAGTCTCTGAGAACTAGCCGATAAACAAGACGGACAGATGGACAGACAGACATGGCTCTATCGACTCTATTGATGCTGATCAAGAATATATATACTCTATGGGGTCGGAAACGTTTCCTTCTGGGCGTTACATATGTACATTCACTTTGTGCACAAATACAATATACCCTATTTACTCGCTCGAGTACCGTGTATTATGAAACATTTCGGTTTTGGTAAAGGAATAAACCACCCTACCCCCTAAGACCCGACCTTGTACGAAATGCAATCGAGTGGCAATATATAGTGTATTGTTAACTATCCAAAATGATATTAAATCAACGATTCGAAGTTGAAGGAACCTAAATATCTAACCTATTCAGATACATATGTACATATGTAATAATAATAATGAAATTGAAACGCTTAAACTTAAATTTAACCTAAATTAAAATCGAAACTACTTTATTTAACTAATCGAATTGAAATTCCAAATTGTACTGGGTTTAGCTGCTAAACGTTTCGTGCCGACTATGAATTAAAATATCCACCGAGTTATGTCCAGATCGAAGTCGAAATGCTGTACGATTAGCTAGAAGGATGGTGGGTCCGGATGAGGATTCCCCCAGCAGCCAGAATGTATTTTAAGCAAACATATTTTAACCACAATGAAGATGATTACCGTTTAAACTACAATT